>NC_143031.1:1695000-2055000 GCF_057628025.1 Oncorhynchus mykiss | reverse complement strand
GGATAATGAAAATAACAAAGGAGAAATTAGATCGCCTTGTCTGCTGCTTCAAGTGAGTCTGAGTGGAGCAGAGTCGAATTCGTCTGTTTTAGCTATGGCTGTGGGACTGGCATATAGTATTTTAATCATGTTAATGAAATAGGAGCTAATTCCCATATGTTCCAAGACACACCAGATATGTGACCATCTAGTCTATCAAACATTTTTTCTGCATCGAGAGATCAAACAGACCAAGGAGCTGTTGTTTCTGATAAAGAATCTAAGACATGTAATAGTCAAAGGAGGTTATCCAAGGATATATATTTTTTCCAACAAACACGCTTTAGTCTGTGTGGGCCAATTAAATCAGTTTTATATCGTGTGGACCAATTAGTTTACGTAAGTCTCGAGACTGGACAACAATTTGGAAATCCGTTTTATATCGTGTGAACCAATTAGGTTAAGTAAGTCTCGAGACTGGATGACAACAATTTGGAAATCAGTTTAATATCTGTTTTTATCAAAGATAAGGGGCGATAGTGAGAACACTGGGTTACCTGTTTTAATTGAAGAGAAATTAGTGCTGTATTCACATCTCTTTGTGAACGCCTTTGTTAATCGTTCATTCCCACAATTACAACAAGGGGAATACAGTCCCATCCAGGTGATTTTGCTTTATCCATTCTATCCAATTGTTCATTTGATTTGGGCTCCCAGCGGGGTGGCTTCCTCTGATGATAGAAGAGGAGTTCTTCATTATATTAAACATGACTTCTCTCTTGGTGTTGATTTACAATGGAGAATCTTTGATTCATTTGGGTTCTGATAGTAATTCCCCTGTTTCAGATTCAATTGTTGCTAATTGATCATTACTTCGTTGCTTGTTGGCCAGTAAACGACTGGTACGATTACCATGGAAGTAATGGTTAAATCTAACTCGATGGATGGCATGTTCTGATCTCTATCTTATCAATAAATTAATTCTACATGAGTCCTTATGGAGCAAGTGTTGTCTATTCTATATCAAATCAAATCAAATCAAATCGTGCTGGTGCTGGCTAAAGATGGTGCTGGCTAAAGCTAAAACTGGCGAGTGTAGAGAGTATAGAGATATTGTTATCCACGTCGGCACCAACGATGTTAGGATGAAACAGTCAGAGATCACCAAGCGCAACATAGCTTCTGCGTGTAAATCAGCTAGAAAGATGTGTCGGCATCGAGTAATTGTCTCTGGCCCCCTCCCAGTTAGGGGGAGTGATGAGCTCTACAGCAGAGTCTCACAACTCAATCGCTGGTTGAAAACTGTTTTCTGCCCCTCCCAAAAGACAGAATTTGTAGATAATTGGCCCTCTTTCTGGGACTCACCCACAAACAGGACCAAGCCTGACCTGCTGAGGAGTGACGGACTCCATCCTAGCTGGAGGGGTGCTCTCATTTTATCTACCAACATAGACAGGGCTCTAACTCCTCTAGCTACACAATGAAATAGGGTGCAGGCCAGGCAGCAGGCTGTTAGCCAGCCTGCCAGCATAGTGGAGTCTGCCACTAGCACAGTCAGTGTAGTCAGCTCAGCTATCACCATTGAGACCGTGTCTGTGCCTCGACCTAGGTTGGGCAAAACTAAACATGGCAGTGTTCGCCTTAGCAATCTCACTAGGATAAAGACCACCTCCATTCCTGTCATTATTGAAAGAGATCATGATACCTCACATCTCAAAATAGGGCTACTTAATGTTAGATCCCTTACTTCAAAGGCAATTATAGTCAATGAACTAATCACTGATCATAATCTTGATGTGATTGGCCTGACTGAAACATGGCTTAAGCCTGATGAATTTACTGTGTTAAATGAGGCCTCACCTCCTGGCTACACTAGTGACCATATCCCCCGTGCATCCCGCAAAGGCGGAGGTGTTGCTAACATTTACGATAGCAAATTTCAATTTACAAAAAAAAAAAAATGACGTTTTCGTCTTTTGAGCTTCTAGTCATGAAATCTATGCAGCCTACTCAATCACTTTTTATAGCTACTGTTTACAGGCCTCCTGGGCCATATACAGCGTTCCTCACTGAGTTCCCTGAATTCCTATCGGACCTTGTAGTTATAGCAGATAATATTCTAATCTTTGGTGACTTTAATATTCACATGGAAAAGTCCACAGACCCACTCCAAAAGGCTTTCGGAGCCATCATGTCACGCCCTGACCATAGTTTACTTTGTATTTTCTATGTTTTGATTGGTCAGGGTGTGATCTGAGTGGGCATTCTATGTTACATGTCTAGTTTGTCTAGTTCTATGTTCGGCCTGATATGGTTCTCAATCAGAGGCAGGTGTTCGTCATTGTCTCTGATTGGGAACCATATTTAGGTAGCCTGGGTTTCACTGTGTGTTTGTGGGTGATTGTTCCTGTCTATGTGTTTTTCACCAGATAGGCTGTTTTAGGTTTTCGTTACGTTCATCACGTTCTTTATTTTATAGTGTTTGCATTGATTCGTGTTTTACGTTTGTTCATTAAAACATGGATCGCAATCTACACGCTGCATTTTGGTCCGACTCTCCTTCTCACGAAGAAAACCGTTACAGAATCACCCACCACCAACGGACCAAGCAGCGTGTCAACAGGCAGCAACAGCAGCGTAAAGAGGAATGGACATGGGAGGACGTTTTAGATGGCAAGGGCTGTTACACTTGGGAGGAGATACTGGCTGGAAGAGATCGCCTCCCATGGGAACAGGTGGAGGCACTTAGGAGAGCAGAGGCAGCCGGAGAGAGGAGCCGGCGATATGAGGGAACACGGCTGGCAAGGAAGCCCGAGAGGCAGCCCCAAAAATTTCTTGGGGGGGGGCTAACAGGGAGTATGGCTACGCCAGGTAGGAGACCTGGGCAGACTCCCTGTGCTTACCGGGGGGCTAGAGAGACCGGACAGACACCGTGTTATGCAGTGGTGCGCACGGTGTCTCCAGTGCGGGTGCATAGCCCGGTGCGGTATATTCCAGCTCCGCGTGTCTGCCGGGCTAGATTGAGCGTCGAGCCTAATGCCATGAAGCCGGCTCTACGCAGCTGGTCCCCAGTGCGTCTCCTTGGGCCGGCTTACATGGCACCAGCCTTGCGCTCGGTGTCTCCGGTTCGCCTGCATAGCCCAGTGCGGGCTATTCCACCTCGCCGCACTGGCAGGGCGACCGTGAGCATTCAACCAGGTAAGGTTGGGCAGGCTCGGTGCTCAAGAGCTCCAGTGCGCCTGCACGGTCCGGTTTTTCCAGTACCACCTCCACACCCCAGCCCTCCGGTAGCAGCTCCCCGCACCAGGCTTCCTGTGCGTGTCCTCGGCCCAGTACCACCAGTGCCAGCACCACGCATCAGGCCTACAGTGCGCCTCGCCTGTCCAGCGCTGTCGGAGCCCTCCTCTTCTCCAGCGTTGTCGGAGTCTCCCGCCTGTTTAGCGCTGTTAGAGCCTTCCTTCTCTACAGCGCTGCCGGAGTCTCCCGCCTGTTCAGAACTGCCAGTTTGCAAAGAGCTGCCAGTTAGCATAGAGCTGCCAGTTAGCATAGAGCTGCCAGTTAGCATAGAGCTGCCAGTTAGCATAGAGCTGCCAGTCTGCAAGGAGCTGCCAGTCTGCAAGGAGCTGCCAGTCTGCAAGGAGCTGCCAGTCTGCAAGGAGCTGCCAGTCTGCAAGGAGCTGCCAGTCTGCAAGGAGCCGCCAGAGCTGCCTGTCTGCAGGATGCCGCCAAAGCTGCCAGTCTGCAAGGAGCCGCCAGAGCTGCCAGTCTGCAAGGAGCCGCCAGAGCTGCCAGTTAGCATGGAGCAGCCAGGGCCGCCAGTCAGTATGGAGCAGCCAGGGCCGCCAGTCAGCATGGAGCAGCCAGGGCCGCCAGTCAGCATGGAGCAGCCAGGGCCGCCAGTCAGCATGGAGCAGCCAGTCAGCATGGAGCAGCCAGAGCAGCCAGTCAGCATGGAGCAGCCAGAGCTGCCAGTCAGCATGGAGCAGCCAGTCAGCATGGAGCAGCCAGGGCCGCCAGTCAGCATGGAGCAGCCAGGGCCGCCAGTCAGCATGGAGCAGCCAGGGCCGCCAGTCAGCATGGAGCAGCCAGGGCCGCCAGTCAGCATGGAGCAGCCAGTCAGCATGGAGCAGCCAGTCAGCATGGAGCAGCCAGAGCAGCCAGTCAGCATGGAGCAGCCAGAGCTGCCAGTCAGCATGGAGCAGCCAGTCAGCATGGAGCAGCCAGAGCTGCCAGTCAGCATGGAGCAGCCAGTCAGCATGGAGCAGCCAGAGCTGCCAGTCATCATGGAGCAGCCAGTCAGCATGGAGCAGCCAGAGCTGCCAGTCGACCAGACTCTCCCAGATCTGCCAGTCGACCAGACTCTTCCAGATCTGCCAGTTGACCAGACTCTTCCAGATCTGCCAGTCGTCCAGACTCTTCCAGATCTGCCAGTCGTCCAGACTCTTCCAGATCTGCCAGTCGTCCAGACTCTTCCAGATCTGCCAGTCGTCCAGACTCTTCCAGATCTGCCAGTCGTCCAGACTCTTCCAGATCTGCCAGTCGACCAGACTCTTCCAGATCTGCCAGTCGACCAGACTCTTCCAGATCTGCCAGTCGACCAGACTCTTCCAGATCTGCCAGTCGACCAGACTCTTCCAGATCTGCCAGTCGACCAGACTCTTCCAGATCTGCCAGTCGACCAGACTCTTCCAGATCTGCCAGTCGTCCAGACTCTCCCAGATCTGCCAGTCGACCAGATTCTCCCAGATCCGCCAGTCGATCAGATTCTCCCAGATCCGCCAGTCGACCAGATTCTCCCAGATCCGCCAGTCGACCAGATTCTTCCAGATCTGCTAGTCGACCAGGATCTGCTGAAACCGCCAGCCAGCCAGGTTCTCGTAGTTTCTACTACCTGCCTGGGCTTCCTCTCAGTGCTGAGCTTCTTCTCAGTGCTGAGCTTCCTCTCAGTGCTGAGCTACCCATCTGTCCCGAGTTACCTCTGTCCCGAGCTGTCCCTCTGTCCCATGTTATCATTGTGGTGGGTAACCTATTTAGGGACGTTTAGGAGGGGGATTAAAACTGTCATGGAGTGGGGTCCACGTCCAGCGCCAGAGCCGCCACCGCGGACAGATGCCCACCCAGACCCTCCCCTATAGGTTCAGGTTTTGCGGCCGGAGTCCGCACCTTGGGGGGGGGGTACTGTCACGCCCTGACCATAGTTTACTTTGTATTTTCTATGTTTTGATTGGTCAGGGTGTGATCTGAGTGGGCATTCTATGTTACATGTCTAGTTTGTCTAGTTCTATGTTCGGCCTGATATGGTTCTCAATCAGAGGCAGGTGTTCGTCATTGTCTCTGATTGGGAACCATATTTAGGTAGCCTGGGTTTCACTGTGTGTTTGTGGGTGATTGTTCCTGTCTATGTGTTTTTCACCAGATAGGCTGTTTTAGGTTTTCGTTACGTTCATCACGTTCTTTATTTTATAGTGTTTGCATTGATTCGTGTTTTACGTTTGTTCATTAAAACATGGATCGCAATCTACACGCTGCATTTTGGTCCGACTCTCCTTCTCACGAAGAAAACCGTTACACATCATCGAGTCAGTGGGTTTTGTCCAACATGTCTCTGGACCCACTCACTGTCACAGTCATACGCTGGACCTAGTTTTGTCCCATGGAATAAATGTTGTGGATCTTAATGTTTTTCCTCATAATCCTGGACTATCGGACCACCATTTTATTACGTTTGCAATTGCAACAAATAATCTGCTCAGACCCCAACCAAGGATCATCAAAAGTTGTGCTATAAATTCACAGACAACACAAAGATTCCTTGATGTCCTTCCATATTCCCTCTGTCTACCCAAGGACGCCAGAGGACAAAAATCAGTTAACCACCTAACTGAGGAACTCAACTTAACCTTGCGCAATACCCTAGATGCAGTTGCACCCCTAAAAACTAAAAACATTTCTCATAAGAAACTAGCTCCCTGGTACACAGAAAATACCCGAGCTCTGAAGCAAGCTTCCAGAAAATTGGAACGGAAATGGCGCCACACCAAACTGGAAGTCTTCCGACTAGCTTGGAAAGACAGTACTGTGCAGTACCGAAGAGCCCTTACTGCTGCTCGATCATCCTATTTTTCTAATTTAATTGAGGAAAATAAGAACAATCCGAAATTCCTTTTTGATACTGTCGCAAAGCTAACTAAAAAGCAGCATTCCCCAAGAGAGGATGACTTTCACTTTAGCAGTGATAAATTCATGAACTTCTTTGAGGAAAAGATTATGATTATTAGAAAGCAAATTACGGACTCCTCCTTAAATCTGCGTATTCCTTCAAAGCTCAGTTGTCCTGAGTCTGCACAACTCTGCCAGGACCTAGGATCTAGAGAGACGCTCAAGTGTTTTAGTACTATATCTCTTGACACAATGATGAAAATAATCATGGCCTCTAAACCTTCAAGCTGCATACTGGACCCTATTCCAACTAAACTACTGAAAGAGCTGCTTCCTGTGCTTGGCCCTCCTATGTTGAACATAACAAACGGCTCTCTATCCACCGGATGTGTACCAAACTCACTAAAAGTGGCAGTAATAAAGCCTCTCTTGAAAAAGCCAAACCTTGACTCAGAAAATATAAAAAACTATCGGCCTATATCGAATCTTCCATTCCTCTCAAAAATTTTAGAAACGGCTGTTGCGCAACAACTCACTGCCTTCCTGAAGACAAACAATGTATACGAAATGCTTCAGTCTGGTTTTAGACCCCATCATAGCACTGAGACGGCACTTGTGAAGGTGGTAAATTACATTTTAATGGCATCGGACCGAGGCTCTGCATCTGTCCTCGTGCTCCTAGACCTTAGTGCTGCTTTTGATACCATCGATCACCACATTCTTTTGGAGAGATTGGAAACCCAAATTGGTCTACACGGACAAGTTCTGGCCTGGTTTAGATCTTATCTGTCGGAAAGATATCAGTTTGTCTCTGTGAATGGTTTGTCCTCTGACAAATCAACTGTAAATTTCGGTGTTCCTCAAGGTTCCGTTTTAGGACCACTATTGTTTTCACTATATATTTTACCTCTTGGGGATGTTATTCGAAAACATAATGTTAACTTTCACTGCTATGCGGATGACACACAGCTGTACATTTCAATTAAACATGGTGAAGCCCCAAAATTGCCCTTGCTAGAAGAATGTGTTTCAGACATAAGGAAGTGGATGGCTGCAAACTTTCTACTTTTAAACTCGGACAAAACAGAGATGCTTGTTCTAGGTCCCAAGAAACAAAGAGATCTTCTGTTGAATCTGACAATTAATCTTAATGGTTGTACAGTCGTCTCAAATAAAACTGTGAAGGACCTCGGCGTTACTCTGGACCCTGATCTCTCTTTTGAAGAACATATCAAGACCATTTCAAGGACAGCTTTTTTCCATCTAAGTAACATTGCAAAAATCAGAAACTTTCTGTCCAAAAATGATGCAGAAAAATTAATCCATGCTTATGTCACTTCTAGGTTAGACTACTGCAATGCTCTACTTTCCGGCTACCCGGATAAAGCACTAAATAAACTTCAGTTAGTGCTAAATACGGCTGCTAGAATCCTGACTAGAACCAAAAAATTTGATCACATTATTCCAGTGCTAGCCTCTCTACACTGGCTTCCTGTCAAAGCAAGGGCCCTTGGGTTTTGCCGTGGCGGAGGTCTTTGTGGGCTATACTCAGCCTTGTCTCAGGATGGTAAGTTGATGGTTGAAGATATCCCTCTAGTGGTGTGGGGGCTGTGCTTTGGCAAAGTGGGTGGGGTTATATCCTTCCTGTTTGGCCCTGTCCGGGGGTGTCCTCGGAGTGGGCCACAGTGTCTCCTGACCCCTCCTGTCTCAGCCTCCAGTATTTATGCTGCAGTAGTGTATGTGTCGGGGGGCTAGGGTCAGTTTGTTATATCTGGAGTACTTCTCCTGTCCTATTCGGTGTCCTGTGTGAATCTAAGTGTGCGTTCTCTAATTCTCTCCTTCTCTCTTTCTCTCTCTCGGAGGACCTGAGCCCTAGGACCATGCCCCAGGACTACCTGACATGATGACTCCTTGCTGTCCCCAGTCCACCTGGCTGTGCTGCTGCTCCAGTTTCAACTGTTCTGCCTTATTATTATTTGACCATGCTGGTCATTTATGAACATTTGAACATCTTGGCCATGTTCTGTTATAATCTCCACCCGGCACAGCCAGAAGAGGACTGGCCATCCCACATATGCTCTCTCTAATTCTCTCTTTCTTTCTCTCTCTCGGAGGACCTGAGCCCTAGGACCATGCCCCAGGAATACCTGACATGATGACTCCTTGCTGTCCCCAGTCCACCTGACTGTGCTGCTGCTCCAGTTTCAACTATTCTGCCTTATTATTATTCGACCATGCTGGTCATTTATGAACATTTGAACATCTTGGCCATGTTCTGTTATAATCTCCACCCGGCACAGCCAGAAGAGGACTGGCCACCCCACATAGCCTGGTTCCTCTCTAGGTTTCTTCCTAGGTTTTGGCCTTTCTAGGGAGTTTTTCCTAGCCACCGTGCTTCTACACCTGCATTGCTTGCTGTTTGGGGTTTTAGGCTGGGTTTCTGTACAGCACTTTGAGATATCAGCTGATGTACGAAGGGCTATATAAATACATTTGATTTGATTTGATTTGATTTGATCTATTCTACATGAGTCCTTATGGAGCAGGTGTTGTCTATTCTATATGGGTCCTTAAGGATCAGGTGTTGTCTATTCTATATGAGTCCTTATGAACCAGGTGTTCTCTATTCTATATGGGTCCTTATTTATTTATTTATTTTTTATTTTATTTCCCCTTTATTTAACCAGGTAGGCAGGTTGAGAACAAGTTCTCATTTGCAATTGCGACCTGGCCAAGATAAAGCAAAGCAGTTCGACACATACAACGACACAGAGTTACACATGGAGTAAAACAACGATACAGTCAATAATACAGTATAAACAAGTCTATATACGGCAATGGTAAAAATAGGCCATGGTGGCAAAGTAAATACAATATAGCAAGTAAAACACTGGAATGGTAGATTTGCAATGGAAGAATGTGCAAAGTAGAAATACAAATAATGGGGTGCAAAGGAGCAGAATAAATACATAAATGAAATACAGTAGGGAAAGAGGTAGTTGTTTGGGCTAAATTATAGGTGGGCTATGTACAGGTGCAGTAATCTGTGAGCTGCTCTGACAGTTGGTGCTTAAAGCTAGTGAGGGAGATAAGTGTTTCCAGTTTCAGAGATTTTTTTAGTTCGTTCCAGTCATTGGCAGCAGAGAACTGGAAGCAGGTGTTGTCTATTCTATATGAGTCCTTATGAACCAGGTGTTGTCTATTCTATATAAGTCCTTATGAACCAGTTGTTCCATATTCTATATGAGTCCTTATGAACCAGGTGTTCCATATTCTATATGAGTCCTTGTGAACCAGGTGTTCCATATTCTATGAGTCCTTATGAACCAGGTGTTCTCTATTCTATATGAGTCCTTATGAACCAGGTGTTCTCTATTCTATATGAGTCCTTATGAACCAGGTGTTCCATATTCTATATGAGTCCTTATGAACCAGGTGTTCCATATTCTATATGAGTCCTTATGAACCAGGTGTTCCATATTCTATATGAGTCCTTATGAACCAGGTGTTCCATATTCTATATGAGTCCTTATGAACCAGGTGTTCTCTATTCTATATGAGTCCTTATGAACCAGGTGTTCCATATTCTATATGAGTCCTTATGAACCAGGTGTTCCATATTCTATATGAGTCCTTATGAACCAGGTGTTCCATATTCTATATGAGTCTCCTTATGAACCAAGTGTTCTCTATTCTATATGAGTCCTTACGAACCAGGTGTTGTCTATTCTATATGAGTCCTTATGAACCAGGTGTTCTCTATTCTATATGAGTCCTTATGAACCAGGTGTTCTCTATTCTATATGAGTCCTTATGAACCAGGTGTTGTCTATTCTATATGAGTCCTTATGAACCAGGTGTTCCATAATCTATATGAGTCCTTATGAACCAGGTGTTCCATATTCTATATGAGTCCTTATGAACCAGGTGTTCCATATTTATTTTTTTATTTATTTATTTTTTTATTTTTTTTATTTCACCTTTATTTAAACAGGTAGGCTAGTTGAGAACAAGTTATCATTTGCAACTGCGACCTGGCCAAGATAAGGCATAGCAGTGTGAACAGACAACACAGAGTTACACATGGAGTAAACAATTAACAAGTCAATAACACAGTAGAAAAAAGGGGAGTCTATATACATTGTGTGCAAAAGGCATGAGAAGGTAGGCGAATAATTACAATTATGCAGATTAACACTGGAGTGATAAATGATCAGATGTTTATGTACAGGTAGAGATGTTGGTGTGCAAAAGAGCAGAAAAATAAATAAATAAAAACAGTATGGGGATGAGGTGGGTGAAAATGGGTGGGCTATTTACCAATAGACTATGTACAGCTGCAGAGATCAGTTAGCTGCTCAGATAGCAGATGTTTGAAGTTGGTGAGGGAGATAAAAGTCTCCAACTTCAGCGATTTTTGCAATTCGTTCCAGTCACAGGCAGCAGAGAACTGGAACGAAAGGCGGCCAAATGAGGTGTTGGCTTTAGGGATGATCAGTTAGATACACCTGCTGGAGCGCGTGCTACGGATGGGTGTTGCCATCGTAACCAGTGAACTGAGATAAGGCGGAGCTTTACCTAGCATGGACTTGTAGATGACCTGGAGCCAGTGGGTCTGGCGACGAATATGTAGCGAGGGCCAGCCGACTAGAGCATACAAGTCGCAGTGGTGGGTGGTATAAGGTGCTTTAGTGACAAAACGGATGGCACTGTGATAAACTGCATCCAGTTTGCTGAGTAGAGTGTTGGAAGCAATTTTGTAGATGACATCGCCGAAGTCGAGAATAGGTAGGATAGTCAGTTTTACTAGGGTAAGTTTGGCGGCGTGAGTGAAGGAGGCTTTGTTGCGGAATAGAAAGCCGACTCTTGATTTGATTTTCGATTGGAGATGTTTGATATGGGTCTGGAAGGAGAGTTTAGAGTCTAGCCAGACACCTAGGTACTTATAGATGTCCACATATTCAAGTTCGGAACCATCCAGGGTGGTGATGCTGGTCAGGCGTGCGGGTGCAGGCAGCGAACGGTTGAAAAGCATGCATTTGGTTTTACTAGCGTTTAAGAGCAGTTGGAGGCCACGGAAGGAGTGCTGTATGGCATTGAAGCTCGTTTGGAGGTTAGATAGCACAGTGTCCAAGGACGGGCCGGAAGTATATAGAATGGTGTCGTCTGCGTAGAGGTGGATCAGGGAATCGCCCGCAGCATGAGAAACATCATTGATATATACAGAGAAAAGAGTCGGCCCGAGAATTGAACCCTGTGGCACCCCCATAGAGACTGCCAGAGGACCGGACAGCATGCCCTCCGATTTGACACACTGAACTCTGTCTGCAAAGTAATTGGTGAACCAGGCAAATATTCTATATGAGTCCTTATGAACCAGGTGTTCCATATTCTATATGAGTCCTTATGAACCAGGTGTTCCATATTCTATATGAGTCCTTATGAACCTGGTGTTCTCTATTCTATATGAGTCCTTATGAACCAGGTGTTCTATATTCTATATGAGTCCTTATGAACCAGGTGTTCCATATTCTATATGAGTCCTTATGAACCAGGTGTTCCATATTCTATATGAGTCCTTATGAACCAGGTGTTCCATATTCTATATGAGTCCTTATGAACCAGGTGTTCTCTATTCTATATGAGTCCTTATGAACCAGGTGTTGTCTATTCTATATGAGTCCTAATGAACCAGGTGTTCCATATTCTATATGAGTCCTTATGAACCAGGTGTTCCATATTCTATATGAGTCCTTATGAACCAGGTGTTCTCTATTCTATATGAGTCCTTATGAACCACGTGTTCCATATTCTATATGAGTCCTTACGGACCTGGTTTTTCTCTTGGAGCATTGCTATATCAACATGGTTTCTTGCTAGGACATCAAGACAGCTGGGACGTTTACTAGGATCATTTAAGCCTTTTTACATTCCAATAGAAAATAGTTCCACAGGGATGCTGGCCCGTGTTGACTCCAAAGCTTCCCACAGTTGTGTCAATTTGTCTGTGTGTCCTTTGGGTGGTGGACCATTCTTGATGCACACAGGAAACTGTTGACCGTGAAAAACGCAGCAGCTTTGCAGTTTTTGACACACTCAAACCGGTGCACATGGCACCTACTACCATATCCCGTTCAACGGCACTTATATATTTTGTCTTTCCAATTCAACCTCTGAATGGCACACATACAGTACACAATTCATGTTTCAATTGTCTCAAGGCTTAAACATCTTTCTTTAACAAGTGTCCTCCCTTCAATCTACACTGATTGAAGTGGATCTAAGTGGATCTAAGATTTTACCTGGCTTCAGCCTTCTCCTGTACTCCCTGTTCACCCGTGACTGCGTGGCCACACAAGTTTGTAGACGACACAACAGTAGAAGGCTTGATTACCAACAATGACGTTACAGCCTTCAGGGAGGAGGTGAGGGCTCTGGAGGAGTAGTGCACACACAGACTGTGTGGTGAAGAAGGCTCAATAACGCCTCTTCAACCTCAGGATTCTGAAGAAGTTTGACTTGACCCCTAAGATCCTCAGAAACTTTTACAGATGCACAAATGAGAACATCCTGTCTCGCTGTATCACCGCCTGGTACGGCAACTGCACCACCAACAACCGCAGGGCTCTCCAGATAGTGGTACGGTCTGCCCAAGGTATCACCGGGGGCACACTGCCTGCCCTCCAGGACACCTACAGCACCCGATGTCACAGAAAGGCCAAAAAGATTATCAAGGACATCAACCTCGTTAACCACGGCTTGTTCACCCTGTTATCATCAAGATGGTGAGGTCAGTACAGGTGCATCAATGCTGGGACAAAGAAACTGAAAAACAGCTTCTATCTCAATGCCATCAGACTGTTAAATAGCCATCAGTAGCCGGCTACTACCTGGTTACTCATCCCTGCACCTTAGAGGCTGCTAAACTATAAACATAGACATGGAATCACAAGCCACTTTAATAATGGAACACTAGTCACTTTAATAATGGAACACTGGTCACTTTAATGATGGAACACTAGTCACTTTAATAATGGAACACTAGCCGCTTTGGTAATGGAACACTAGTCACTTTAATAATGGTACACTAGCCACCTTAATAATGGAACACTAGTCACTTTAACATGGCCAGGTGGGACTGTAGCGTCCCAACATCCGGCCAACATCCGGTGAAATTGCAGAGCATGAAATTCAAACTCCAGTAATATAAATATTTAACTTTCATGAAATCACAAGTGTAATACATCAAAATAAAGCTTAACTTCTTGTTAATCCAGCCGCCGTGTCAGATTTCAAAGAGGCTTTACGTCGAAAGCAAACCGTGCGATTGTCTGAGGACAGCGCCCCACATACAAACACATGAAAAACATATTTCAACCAGTCAGAAATAGCGATACAATAAATGCAAAATGAATCCCAAACGTTACTAATACATTTATCCAAACAGGTCAAACAACATTTTTAATCAAACCTTAGGTACCTTTATACGTAAATAAATTATAACATTTAAGACAGAAAATCGTTGTCTTTACCAAAGAAAAATACCAAAGAACGCGTTCTCTTCCACGCGCTTGGAAACACTACAGCCAAAATGGGAGCCACCTAGCAAAACTATAATTTCTGTCTCATTTTTCCAAAAACCAGCCTGAAACTCTTTCGAAAGACTGTTGACATCTAGTGGAAGCCCTAGGAACTGCTATCTGGGAGGACTTGGCCTTTTAATTAAAGTGATAGACATTTAAAATAGTGGTAGGCTGAAATTTATTTTTTGGGGGGGGATGGTTTGTCCTCAGGGTTTCGCCTGCCATATCAGTTATGTTATACTCATAGACATCAGTTTTACTTCTTTGGGGTAGGGGGCAGTATTGGGTAGCTTGGATGAAAAATCGTTCCCAAATTAAGCTGCCTGATACTCAGCCGTAAAAGCTAGAATATGCATATAATTAGTACATTTGGATAGAAAACACTGGAGTTTCTCAAACTGTTTGAATGATGTCTGTGTGTATAACAGAACTCATATGGCACGCAAAAACTAAACTCAGCCCCCATTGAAGATACCGTGGGATATTAGTTATGTTTCACTTCCCAAGGCTCGCACTAGATGTCAACAGTATTTACAAACTGCTTTGAGGATTCTACTCTAGAGGGGCTCATAAGAGCTCTTTGAGTGAGTGGTCTGGCAGAGTTCCACAGCCTCGATCTGGCTCTCACGTGAAAGGTAGCTACGCTCCACTTCATTTGTACAGACAAAGTAATTGTCCTGTTGGAACATTAATGAAGATTTATGTTAAAAACATCCTAAAGATTGATTCCATTGTTTGACATGTTTCTACGGACTGTAACTGAACTTTTTGACATTTCGTCTGCAACTATTGAAAGCGCTTCGTGAGTTTTGATTTGGTTACCAAACACGCTAACAAAAGTAGCTATTTGGATATAAATGATGGACATTATCAAACAAATCAAACATTTATTGTGGAACTGGGATTCGTGGGAGTGCATTCTGATGAAGATCATCAAAGGTAATTGAATATTGATAATGTTATTTCTGACTTCTGTTGACTCCAACATGGCGGATATATGTATTTGTTCTCAGATTATAGCATGGTGTGCTTTTTCCGTAAATGTTTTTTGAAATCTGACACAGCGGTTACATTAATGAGAAGTGTATCTAAAGTTCCATTCATAACACTTGTATTTCCATCAACATTTATAATGAGTATTTCTGTAAATTGATGTGGCTCTCTGCAAAATCACCATTGTTTTTGGAACTACTGAACATAAACTATGATTTTTTCATATAAATATGAACTTTATCAAACAAAACATACATGTATTCTGTAACATGAAGTCCTCTGAGTGTCATCTGATGAAGATCATCAAAGGTTAGTGATTCATTTTATCTCTATTTGTGCGTTTTGATGGAATTTCAGCCCTAAGAAGCTAGCCACCAACACCCCATCCTTAGCAGCCAACCCCCTTCCCCAGCCACCAGCCGTACTTCCCTAGCCAACAACCCCATTCCCTATAAATCATCCCCACTTCCCAAGCAACCAACCCCAGATCCGTAGCCACCAACCCCCCTACACTAGACACCAACTCCATTCCCTCGCCACCAACCCCATTCCCTAGCCACAAACCCCACTTGCCTAGGCACCAACCACCCTTCCCTGGACACCAAAACCCTTCCCCAGCCACAAACCCCCTTCCCTAGCCACAAACCCCCTTCCCTAGTCACCAATCCCCTTCCCTAGCCCCCAACCTCCTTCTCTAGCCACCAACCCCCTTCCCTAGCCCCCAACCTCCTTCCCTAGCCACCAACCCCCTTCCCTAGCCACAAATCTCCTTCCCAAGCCAGCAATCTCCTTCCCTAGCCAGCAACCCCCTTCCCTAGCAACCAACCCCCTTCCCCAGCTACCAACCCCATTTTCAGAGGCACCAATCTCCTTCCATAGCCACCAATATTTCTTCCCTAGCCACCAATATTCCTTCCCTAGCCACCAATATTCCTTCCCTAGCCACAAATCTCCTTCCCAAGCCAACAATCTCCTTCCCTAGCCACCAATCTTCCTTCCCTAGGTACTAACCCCCGTCCTTAGACCCCAACCCCTGTTCCCAAGCCACCAACCCAACTTTCCTAGCCTCCAACCACCTTCCCTAGCCACCAACCCCACTTCCCTAGCCACCAACCCCCTTCCCTAGCCACCAATCTCCTTCCCTAGCCACCAATCTCCTTCCCTAGCTCCCAACCCCCTTCTCTAGTACCCAACCCCCTCCTTAGCTACCAACCCCATTTCCTGAGCCACCAATCTCTTTTCCTAGCCACCAATATTTCTTCCCTAGCCACCAACCCTACTTCCCTATCCTGCAATGACCTTCCCTAGCCACCAACCACGTTAACTAGCCACCAACCCAACTTTCCTAGCATCCAACCACCTTCCCTAGACACCAACCCCCTTCCCCAGCCACCAACCCCCTTCCCTAGCCACAAACCCCCTTCCCTAGTCACCAAACCCCTTCCCTAGTCACCAATCCCCTTCCCTAGCCCCCAACCTCCTTCTCTAGCCACCAACCCCCTTCCCTAGCCCCCAACCTCCTTCCCTAGCCACCAACCCCCTTCCCTAGCCCCCAACCTCCTTCCCTAGCCACCAACCCCCTTCCCTAGCCACAAATCTCCTTCCCAAGCCAGCAATCTCCTTCCCTAGCCAGCAACCCCCTTCCCTAGCAACCAACCCCCTTCCCTAGCTACCAACCCCATTTTCAGAGGCACCAATCTCCTTCCATAGCCACCAATATTCCTTCCCTAGCCTCCAATATTCCTTCCCTATCCACCAATATTCCTTCCCTAGCCACAAATCTCCTTCCCAAGCCAACAATCTCCTTCCCTAGCCACCAATCTTCCTTCCCTAGCCACCAACCCCCTTCCTTAGCCCCCAACCCCTGTTCCCAAGCCACCAACCCAACTTTCCTAGCCTCCAACCACCTTCCCTAGCCACCAACCCCACTTCCCTAGCCACCAACCCCCTTCCCTAGCCACCAATCTCCTTCCCTAGCCACCAATCTCCTTCCCTAGCTACCAACCCCCTTCTCTAGTACCCAAGCCCCTCCTTAGCTACCAACCCCATTTCCCGAGCCACCAATCTCCTTTCCTAGCCACCAATATGTCTTCCCTAGCCACCAACCCTACTTCCCTATCCTCCAATGACCTTCCCTAGCCACCAACCCCGTTAACTAGCCACCAACCCAACTTTCCTAGCATCCAACCACCTTCCCTAGACACCAACCCCCTTCTCTAGACACCAACCCCACTTCCCTAGCCACCAACCCCCTTCCCTAACCACCAACCCCCTTCCCTAGCCACCAACCCTACTTCCCTAGCCTCCAACCACCTTCCCTAGACACCTACCCCACTACCCTAGCTACCAACCCCCTTCCTAGCCACCAACCCCCTTCCCTAGCCACAAAACCTACTTCCCTAGCCTCCAAGCACCTTCCCTAGAAACAAACCATACTTCACTAGCCACCAATCCCACTTCCCTAGCCACCAACCCCCTTCCCTAGCCACCACCCCCTCCCTAGCAACCAGTCTCCTTCCCTAGCCACCAATCTTTTCCCTAGCCACCAACCCCCTTCCCTAGTACCCAACCCCCTTCCCTAGCTACGAACCCCATGTCCCGAGCCACCAATCTCCTTCCCTAGCCACCAATATTCCTTCCCTAGACACCAATCTTCCTTCCCTAGCCACCAAACCCATTCCTTAGCCACCAACCCCGATACCTAGCCCCCAACCCCTGTTCCCAAGCCACCAACCCAACTTTCCTAGCCTCCAGCCACCTTCCCTAGCCACCAACCCCACTTCCCTAGCCACCAACCCCTTCCCTAGCCACCAATTTCCTTCCCTAGCCACCAATCTCATTCCCTAGCTAACAACCCCCTTCTCTAGTACCCAACCCCCTTCCTTAGCTACCAACCCCATTTCCCGAGCCACCAATCTCCTTTCCTAGCCACCAATATTTCTTCCCTAGCCACCAACCCTACTTCCCTATCCTCCAATGACCTTCCCTAGCCACCAACCCCGTTAACTAGCCACCAACCTAACTTTCCTAGCATCCAACCACCTTCCCTAGACACCAACCCCCTTCCCTAGACACCAACCCCACTTCCCTAGCCACCAACCCCCTCCCCTAGCCACCAACCCCCTTCCCTAGCCACCAACCCTTCTTCCCTAGCCTCCAACCACCTTCCCTAGACACCTACCCCACTACCCTAGCTACCAACCCCCTTCCTAGCCACCAACCCCATTCCCTAGTCACCACCCCCTTCCTTGCCACCAACCCCCTTACAAAGCCATCAACCCCATTCCCTAGCCACCAACCCTACATTCTTAGCCACTAACCTCCCTTCCCTAGTCACCAAACCCCTTTCCTAGCCACCAACCCCCTTCCCAAACCACCAACCCGCTTCCATAGCCACCAACCCCATTTCCTAGCCACTAACCTCACTTCCATAGCCACCAACCCCCTTCCCTAGACACCAACCCCTTCCCTAGCCACCAACCCCCCTAACCTAGCCACAAACCCCCCTAACCTAGCCACCAACCCCTTTCCTAGCCACCAACCCTCTTCCCTAGCGTCCAACCCCCTTCCCTAGCTACCAGCAACCCTTCCCTAGCCACCAATCACCTTCCCTAGAAACCAAACCCTCTTTCCTAGTCAGAAAACCCCCTTCCCTAGCCACCAAACCCCTTCCCTAGCCTCCAACGACCTTCCCTAGACACCAAACCCCTTCCCTAGCCACTAACCCCGTTCAGTAGCCACCAACCCAACATTCCTTGCCTCCAACCACCTTTCCTAGACACCAACCCCACTTCCATAGCCACCAACCCCCTTCCTTAGCCACCAACCCCGGTACCCAGCCCCCAATCCCCGTTCCCAAGCCACCAACCCAACTAGCCACTAACCTCACTTCCCTAGCTACCAAACCCCTTCCTTAGCCACCAAACCCCTTCCCTAGTCACCAAATCCCTTCCCTAGCCACCAAACCCCTTCCCTAGCCACCAACCCCCCTAACCCAGCCACCAACCCGTTCCCTAGCCACCAACCCCCTTCCCTAGCCACCAACCCCTTTCCCTAGCCACCAATCTACTTCCCTAGCCACCAACCCCTTTTCCCTAGCTACCAAACCCTTTTCACGAGCCACCAATCTCCTTCCCTAGCCACCAATATTCCTTCCCTCGCCACTAACCCTACTTCCCTAGACACCAACACTACTTCTCTAGCCACCAACCCCGTTCCCTAGCCACCAACCCTGTTCCCTAGCCACCAACCCAACTTTCCTAGCCTCCAACCACCTTTCCTAGACACCAACCCCACTTCCTTTGCCACCAACCCCATTCCATAGCCACCAACCCTACTTCACTAACCTCCAATGACCTTCCCTAGACACCAACCCCACTTCCCTAGCCACCAACCCCCTTCCACAGCCACCAACCCCCTTCCCTAGCCACCAACCCTACTTCCCCAGCCTCCAACCACCTCCCTAGACACCAACTCCACTTCCCTAGCTACCAACACCTACCCTAGTCACCAACCCCCTTCCCTAGTCACCACCCCCTTCCTAGCCACCAACCTCCTTCCCTATCCACCAACCCCATTCCCTTGCCACCAATCTACTTCCCTAGCCACCAACCCCCTTCCCTAGCTACCAACCCCATTTTCCGAGCCACCAATTTCCTTCCATAGCCACGAATATTCCTTCCCTAGCCAACAATGTTCCTTCACTAGCCACCAACCCCCTTCCTTAGCCACCAACCCCGATACCTAGAACCCAACCCCTGTTCCCCAAGCCATCAACCCCCTTCCTTAGCTACCAACCCCATTTCCCGAGCCACCAACCCTACTTCCCTAGCCTCCAATGACCTTCCCTAGCCACCAACCCCGTTAACTAGCCACCAACCCAACTTTTCTAGCCTCCAACCAATCTCACTAGGATAAAGACCACCTCCATTCCTGTCATTATTGAAAGAGATCATGATACCTCATATCTCAAAATACGGCTACTTAATGTTAGATCCCTTACTTCAAAGGCAATTATAGTCAATGAACTAATCACTGATCATAATCTTGACGTGATTGGCCTGACTGAAACATGGCTTAAGCCTGATGAATTTACTGTGTTAAATGAGGCCTCACCTCCTGGCTACACTAGTGACCATATCCCCCGTGCATCCCGCAAAGGCGGAGGTGTTGCTAACATTTACGATAGCAAATTTCAATTTACAAAAAAAAAATGATGACGTTTTCGTCTTTTTAGCTTCTAGTCATGAAATCTATGCAGCCTACTCAGTCACTTTTTATAGCTACTGTTTACAGGCCTCCTGGGCCATATACAGCGTTCCTCACTGAGTTCCCTGAATTCCTATCGGACCTTGTAGTCATAGCAGATAATATTCTAATCTTTGGTGACTTTAATATTCACATGGAAAAGTCCACAGACCAACTCCAAAAGGCTTTCGGAGCCATCATCGACTCAGTGGGCTTTGTCCAACATGTCTCTGGACCCACTCACTGTCACAGTCATACGCTGGACCTAGTTTTGTCCCATGGAATAAATGTTGTGGATCTAAATGTTTTTCCTCAAAATCCTGGACTATCGGACCACCATTTTATTACGTTTGCAATTGCAACAAATAATCTGCTCAATACTGTCGCAAAGCTAACTAAAAAGCAGCATTCCCCAAGAGAGGATGACTTTCACTTTAGCAGTGATAAATTCATGAACTTCTTTGAGGAAAAGATTATGATTATTAGAAAGCAAATCACGGACTCCTCCTTAAATCTGCGTATTCCTTCAAAGCTCAGTTGTCCTGAGTCTGCACAACTCTGCCAGGACCTAGGATCTAGAGAGACGCTCAAGTGTTTTAGTACTATATCTCTTGACACAATGATGAAAATAATCATAGCCTCTAAACCTTCAAGCTGCATACTGGACCCTATTCCAACTAAACTACTGAAAGAGCTGCTTCCTGTGCTTGGCCCTCCTATGTTGAACATAATAAACGGCTCTCTATCCACCGGATGTGTACCGAACTCACTAAAAGTGGCAGTACTAAAGCCTCTCTTGAAAAAGCCAAACCTTGACCCAGAAAATATAAAAAACTATCGGCCTATATCGAATCTTCCATTCCTCTCAAAAATTTTAGAAAAGGCTGTTGCGCAACAACTCACTGCCTTCCTGAAGACAAACAATGTATACGAAATGCTTCAGTCTGGTTTTAGACCTCATCATAGCACTGAGACGGCACTTGTGAAGGTGGTAAATTACATTTTAATGGCATTGGACCGAGGCTCTGCATCTGTCCTCGTGCTCCTAGACCTTAGTGCTGCTTTTGATACCATCGATCACCACATTCTTTTGGAGAGATTGGAAACCCAAATTGGTCTACACGGACAAGTTCTGGCCTGGTTTAGATCTTATCTGTCGGAAAGATATCAGTTTGTCTCTGTGAATGGTTTGTCCTCTGACAAATCAACTGTAAATGTCGGTGTTCCTCAAGGTTCCGTTTTAGGACCACTATTGTTTTCACTATATATTTTACCTCTTGGGGATGTTATTCGAAAACATAATGTTAACTTTCACTGCTATGCGGATGACACACAGCTGTACATCTCAATGAAACATGGTGAAGCCCCAAAAATGCCCTTGCTAGAAGCATGTGTTTCAGACATAAGGAAGTGGATGGCTGCAAACATTCTACTTTTAAACTCAGACAAAACAGAGATGCTTGTTCTAGGTCCCAAGAAACAAAGAGATCTTCTGTTGAATCTGACAATTAATGTTAATGGTTGTACAGTCGTCTCAAATAAAACTGTGAAGGACCTCGGCGTTACTCTGGACCCTGATCTCTCTTTTGAAGAACATATCAAGACCATTTCAAGGACAGCTTTTTTCCATCTACGTAACATTGCAAAAATCAGAAACTTTCTGTCCAAAAATGATGCAGAAAAATTAATCCATGCTTTTGTCACTCCTAGGTTAGACTACTGCAATGCTCTACTTTCCGGCTACCCGGATAAAGCACTAAATAAACTTCAGTTAGTGCTAAATACGGCTGCTAGAATCCTGACTAGAACCAAAAAATTTGATCATATTATTCCAGTGCTAGCCTCTCTACACTGGCTTCCTGTCAAAGCAAGGGCTGATTTCAAGGTTTTACTGCTAACCTACAAAGCATTACATGGGCTTGCTCCTACCTATCTCTCTGATTTGGTCCTGCCGTACCTACACGTACGCTACGGTCACAAGACGCAGGCCTCCTAATTGTCCCTAGAATTTCTAAGCAAACAGCTGGAGGTAGGGCTTTCTCCTATAGAGATCCATTTTTATGGAACGGTCTGCCTACCCATGTCAGAGACGCAAACTCGGTCTCAACCTTCAAGTCTCTACTGATGACTCATCTCTTCAGTGGGTCATATGATTGAGTGTTGTCTGGCCCAGGAGTGGGAAGGTGAACGGAAAGGCTCTGGAGCAACGAACCGCCCTTGCTGTCTCTGCCTGGCCGGTTCCCCTCTTTCCACTGGGATTCTCTGCCTCTAACCCTATTACAGGGGCTGAGTCACTGGCTTTACTGGGGCTCTCTCATGCCGTCCCTGGAGGGGGTGCGTCACCTGAGTGGGTTGATTCACTGATGTGGTCATCCTGTCTGGGTTGCCCCCCCCCCCCCCCCCCCCCCTTGGGTTGCGCCGTGGCGGAGGTCTTTGTGGGCTATACTCAGCCTTGTCTCAGGATGGTAAGTTGGTGGTTGAAGATATCCCTCTAGGGGTGTGGGGGCTGTGCTTTGGCAAAGTTATATCATTCCTGTTTGGCCCTGTCCGGGGGTGTCCTCGGATCTTGGCCATGTTCTGTTATAATCTCCACCCGGCACAGCCAGAAGAGGACTGGCCATCCCACATAGCCTGTTTCATCTCTATGTTTCTTCCTAGGTTTTGGCCTTTCTAGGGAGTTTTTCCTAGCCACCGTGCTTCTACACCTGCATTGCTTGCTGTTTGGGGTTAAAGGCTGGGTTTCTGTACAGCACTTTGAGATATTAGCTGATGTACGAAGGGCTATATAAATACATTTGATTTGATTTGATTTAGCCACTAACCTCCCTTCCCTAGTCACCAAACCCCTTTCCTAGCCACCAACCCCCTTCCGAAGCCACCAACCCGCTTCCATAGCCACCAACCCCATTTCCTAGCCACTAACCTCGATTCCTTAGCCACCAACCCCCTTCCCTAGACACCAACCCCTTCCATAGCCACCAACCCCCCTAACCTAGCCACAAACCCCCCTAACCTAGCCACCAACCCCTTTCATTGACACCAACCCTCTTCCCTAGCCTCCAACCCCCTTCCATAGCCACCGACCCCGATACCTAGCCACCAACCCCCGTTCCCAAGCCACCAACCCAACTTTCCTAGCCTCCAACCACCTTCCCTAGCCACCAACCCCACTTCCCTAGCCACCAACCACCTTCCCTATCAAACAACACCCTTCCCTAGCTACCAACCCCATTTCCAGAGGCACCAATCTCCTTCCCTAGCCACCAATATTCCGTCCCTAGCCACCAACCCTACTTCCCTAGCCTCCAACAACCTTCCCAAGACACCAATCCCACTTCCCTAGCCAACAACCCCATTCCCTAGCCACAAACCCAACTTTCCTAGCCTCCAACCACCTTTCCTAGACACCAATCCCACTTCCCTAGGAACCAACTCCCTTCCATAGCCACCAACCACCTTCCATAGCCACCAACCCCCTTCCCAAGCCATCAACCCCCTTCCCTAGCCACCAACCCTACTTTCCTAGCCACTAACCTCACTTCCCTAGCTACCAAACCCCTTCCTTAGCCACCAAACCCCTTCCCTAGTCACCAAATCCCTTCCCTAGCCACCAAACCCCTTCCCTAGCTACCAACCCCCCTAACCAAGCCACCAACCCCTTCCCTAGCCACCAACCCCCTTCCCTAGCCACCAACCACGCTTCCGTAGCCACCAACCCCCTTCACTAGAAACCAACCCCCTTTCCTAGCTACCAAACCCATTTCCAGAGGCACCAATATCCTTCCCTAGCCACCAATATCCTTCCCTAGCCACCAATATTCCTTCCCTAGCCACCAACCCTACTTCCCTAGCCTCCAACGACCTTCCCTAGACACCAACCCCACTTCCCTAGCCAACAACCCCATTCCCTAGCCACCAACCCAACTTTCCTAGCCACCAACCCCACTTCCCTAGCAACCAACTCCCTTCCATAGCCACCAACCCCGTTCCACAGCCACCAACCCCCCTCCCAAGCCATCAATCCCCTTCCCTAGCCACCAACCCTACTTTCCTAGCCACTAACCTCACTTCCCTAGCTACCAAACCCCTTCCTTAGCCACCAAACCCCTTCCCTAGTCACCAAATCCCTTCCCTAACCACCAAACCCCTTCCCTAGCCACCAACCCCCCTAACCCAGCCACCAACCCGTTCCCTAGCCACCAACCCCCTTCCCTAGCCACCAACCACCCTTCCGTAGCCACCAACCTCCTTCACTAGAAACCAACCCCACTTTCCTAGCTATCAAACCCATTTCCAGAGGCACCAATATCCTTCCCTAGCCACCAATATTCCTTCCCTAGCCACCAACCCTACTTCCCTAGCCTCCTACCACCTACCCTACACACCAACCCCTTCCCTAGCCACCAACCCCACTAACCTAGCCACCAAACCCTTTCCTTGCCACCAACCATCTTCCCTAGACACCAACCCCCTTCCCTAGCCACCAGCAACCCTTCCCTAGCCACCAATCACCTTCCCTTGCCACCAAACCCCTTCCCTAGCCACCAACCCTACTTCCCTAGTCACCAACCCCCTTCCCACACCACCAACCCCACTTCACTCGCCACCAACCCCCTTCCCTAGCCACCAACCCCACTTCCCTAACCCCCAGAAACCCCACTTCCCTAGCCACCAACCTCCTTCCATCGCCACCAAACCCCTTCCCTAGTCACCAAACCCCTTCCCTAGCCACCAACCCCCTTCCCTAGCCACCAACCCCCCTTCCGTAGCCACCAACCCCCTTCCCTAGCTACCAACCACATTTCATGAGGCACCAATCTCCTTCAGTAGCCACCTACCCCCTTCGCTAGCTACCAACCCCTTTTCCCGAGCCACCAATCTCCTTCCCTAGCCACCAATATTCCTTGCCTAGCCACAAACCCTACTTCCCTAGCCTCCAACGACCTTCCCTAGACACCAACCAACCTTTCCTAGCCAACAACCCCCTTCCCTAGCCAACAACCCCCTTCCCTAGCCACCAACCCAACTTTCCTAGCCTCCAACCACCTTCCCTAGACACCAAACCCCTTCCCTAGCTAACAAACCCTTTCCTTAGCCACCAAACCCCTTCCTTAGCCACCAAACCCCTTCCCTAGTCACCAAACCCCTTCCCTAGCCACCAACCCCCTTCCCTAGCCACCAACAACCCTTCCCTAGCCACCAACCTCCTTCCCTAGCCACAAACTTCCTTCACTAGAAACAAACCCCCTTCCCTAGCTACCAACCCCATTTTCAGAGGCACCAATCTCCTTCCCTAGCCACCAATATTCCTTCCCTAGCCACCAACCCTACTTCCCTAGCCTCCAACAAACTTCCCTAGACACCAACCACACTTCCCTAGCCAACAACCCCCTTCCCTTGCCACCAACCCCGTTCCCTAGCCACCAACCCAACTTTCCTAGCCTCCAACCACCTTTCTTAGCCTCCAACCCCACTTCCCTAGCCACCAACCCCCTTCCCTAGCCACCAACCCCCTTCCCTAGACACCAACCCCACCTCCCTAGCTACCAACCCCTTTCCTAGCCACCAACTCCCTTCCCTAGCAACCAACACACTCCCCTAGCTACCAACCTCATTTCCAGATGCACCAATCTCCTTCCCTAGCTACCAACCCCTTTTCTAGCCACCAACCCCCTTCCCTAGTCACCACCCCCTCCTAGCCACCAACCCCCTTCCTAAGCCACCAACCCCGTTCCCTAGCCACCAACCCAACTTTCCTAGACTCCAAACACCTTTCATAGACACCAACCCCACTCCCGTAGCCACCAACCCCCTTCCCTTGCCACCAACCCCCTTCCCTAGTCACCACCCCCTCCTAGCCACCAACCCCCTTCCTAAGCCACCAACCCCGTTCCCTAGCCACCAACCCAACTTTCCTAGACTCCAAACACCTTTCATAGACACCAACCCCACTTCCGTAGCCACCAACCCCCTTCCCTTGCCACCAACCCCCTTCCCTAGCCACAAACCCTACTTCCCTACCCTCCAACCACCTTCCTTAGACATCAACACAACTTCCCAAGCTACCAACCCCCTTCCTATTCACCAACCCCCTTCTCTAGTCACCACCCCCTTCCTAGCCACCAACCCCCTTCCCAAGCCATCTACCCATTTACTAGACACCAACCCTACTTTCCTAGCCACTAACATAACTTCCCTAGCTACCAAACCCCTTCCTTAGCCGCCAACCCCCTTCCCTAGTCACCAAACCCCTTCCCTAGCCACCAACCCACTTCCCTAGCCACCAACCCCCTTCCCAAGCCATCAACCCCCTTTCCTAGTCACCACCCCCTTCCTAAGCCACCAACCCCCTTCCCTAGCCACCAACCCCCTTCCCTAGCCACATCCCTACTTCCCTTACCTCCAACCACATTCCCTAGACACCAACCCCACTTCCCTAGCCACAAACACCCTTCCCTAGCAACCACCCCCTTCCCTAGCAACCAATCTCCTTCCCTAGCCACCAACCCCCTTCCCTAGTACCCAACCACATTCCCTAGCTACCTACCCTATTTTCCGAGCAACTTATCTCCTTCCCTAGCCAGCAATACTCCTTCCCTAGCCACCAACCCTCCTTCCCTAGCCACAAACTTCCTTCACTAGAAACCAACCCCGTTCCCTAGCTACCAACCCCATTTCCAGAGGCACCAATCTCCTAACCTAGCCACCAATATTCGTTCACTAGCCACCAACCCTACTTCCTTAGCCTCCTACCACCTACCCTAGACACCAACCTCACTTCCCTAGACACTAACCCCCTTCCCTAGCCACCAACCCCCTTCCCTAGCCCCACCCTACTTCCCTTACCTCCAACCACATTCCCTAGACACCAACCCCACTTCCCTAGCCACAAACCCCCTTCCTAGCCACCACCCCCTTCCCTAGCAACCAATCTCCTTCAAGAGCCACCAATCTCCTTCCCTAGCCACCAAACCCCTTCCCTAGTACCCAACCACCTTCCCTTGCTACCTACCCCATTTTCCGAGCCACTTATCTCATTCCCTAGCCAGCAATATTCCTTCCCTAGCCACCAACCCTACTTCCCTAGACTCCAACGACCTTCCCTAGACACCAACCCCACTTCCCTAGCCAACAACCCCCTTCGCTAGCCACCAACCCTACTTCCCTACCTTCCAACCACCTTCCTTAGACTCCAACCCCACTTTCCTAGACTCCAACAACCTTTCCTGGCCACCATCCCCCTTCCCTAGTCACCACCCTCTTCCCAAGCCATCAACCCCCTTCCCTAGCCACCAACCCTACTTTCCTAGCCACTAACATAACTTCCCTAGCCACCAACCTCCTTCCCTAGCCACCAACCCCCTTCCCTAGCTACCAACACCTTTTCCCGAGCCACCAATCTCTTTCCCTAGCCACCAATATTCCTTCCCTTGCCACCAACCCTACTTCCCTAGCCTCCAACGACCTTCCCTAGACACCAACCCCACTTCCCTAGCCACCAACCCCCTTCCCTAGCCACCAACCCCATTCCCTAGCCACCAACCCCCGTCCCTAGCAACCAACACCCTTCCCTAGCTACCAACTGCATTTCCAGAGGCACCAATCTCCTTCCCTAGCCACCAATATTTCTTCCCTAGCCACCAACCCTACTTCCCTAGCCTCCAACGACCTTCCCTAGACACCAACCCCACTTCCCTAGCCAACAACCCCCTTCCCTAGCCACAAATCTCCTTCCCAAGCCAGCAATCTCCTTCCCTAGCCAGCAACCCCCTTCCCTAGCAACCAACCCCCTTCCCTAGCTACCAACCCCATTTTCAGAGGCACCAATCTCCTTCCATAGCCACCAATATTCCTTCCCTAGCCTCCAATATTCCTTCCCTATCCACCAATATTCCTTCCCTAGCCACAAATCTCCTTCCCAAGCCAACAATCTCCTTCCCTAGCCACCAATCTTCCTTCCCTAGCCACCAACCCCCTTCCTTAGCCCCCAACCCCTGTTCCCAAGCCACCAACCCAACTTTCCTAGCCTCCAACCACCTTCCCTAGCCACCAACCCCACTTCCCTAGCCACCAACCCCCTTCCCTAGCCACCAATCTCCTTCCCTAGCCACCAATCTCCTTCCCTAGCTACCAACCCCCTTCTCTAGTACCCAAGCCCCTCCTTAGCTACCAACCCCATTTCCCGAGCCACCAATCTCCTTTCCTAGCCACCAATATGTCTTCCCTAGCCACCAACCCTACTTCCCTATCCTCCAATGACCTTCCCTAGCCACCAACCCCGTTAACTAGCCACCAACCCAACTTTCCTAGCATCCAACCACCTTCCCTAGACACCAACCCCCTTCTCTAGACACCAACCCCACTTCCCTAGCCACCAACCCCCTTCCCTAACCACCAACCCCCTTCCCTAGCCACCAACCCTACTTCCCTAGCCTCCAACCACCTTCCCTAGACACCTACCCCACTACCCTAGCTACCAACCCCCTTCCTAGCCACCAACCCCCTTCCCTAGCCACAAAACCTACTTCCCTAGCCTCCAAGCACCTTCCCTAGAAACAAACCATACTTCACTAGCCACCAATCCCACTTCCCTAGCCACCAACCCCCTTCCCTAGCCACCACCCCCTCCCTAGCAACCAGTCTCCTTCCCTAGCCACCAATCTTTTCCCTAGCCACCAACCCCCTTCCCTAGTACCCAACCCCCTTCCCTAGCTACGAACCCCATGTCCCGAGCCACCAATCTCCTTCCCTAGCCACCAATATTCCTTCCCTAGACACCAATCTTCCTTCCCTAGCCACCAAACCCATTCCTTAGCCACCAACCCCGATACCTAGCCCCCAACCCCTGTTCCCAAGCCACCAACCCAACTTTCCTAGCCTCCAGCCACCTTCCCTAGCCACCAACCCCACTTCCCTAGCCACCAACCCCTTCCCTAGCCACCAATTTCCTTCCCTAGCCACCAATCTCATTCCCTAGCTAACAACCCCCTTCTCTAGTACCCAACCCCCTTCCTTAGCTACCAACCCCATTTCCCGAGCCACCAATCTCCTTTCCTAGCCACCAATATTTCTTCCCTAGCCACCAACCCTACTTCCCTATCCTCCAATGACCTTCCCTAGCCACCAACCCCGTTAACTAGCCACCAACCCAACTTTCCTAGCATCCAACCACCTTCCCTAGACACCAACCCCCTTCCCTAGACACCAACCCCACTTCCCTAGCCACCAACCCCCTCCCCTAGCCACCAACCCCCTTCCCTAGCCACCAACCCTTCTTCCCTAGCCTCCAACCACCTTCCCTAGACACCTACCCCACTACCCTAGCTACCAACCCCCTTCCTAGCCACCAACCCCATTCCCTAGTCACCACCCCCTTCCTTGCCACCAACCCCCTTACAAAGCCATCAACCCCATTCCCTAGCCACCAACCCTACATTCTTAGCCACTAACCTCCCTTCCCTAGTCACCAAACCCCTTTCCTAGCCACCAACCCCCTTCCCAAACCACCAACCCGCTTCCATAGCCACCAACCCCATTTCCTAGCCACTAACCTCACTTCCATAGCCACCAACCCCCTTCCCTAGACACCAACCCCTTCCCTAGCCACCAACCCCCCTAACCTAGCCACAAACCCCCCTAACCTAGCCACCAACCCCTTTCCTAGCCACCAACCCTCTTCCCTAGCATCCAACCCCCTTCCCTAGCTACCAGCAACCCTTCCCTAGCCACCAATCACCTTCCCTAGAAACCAAACCCTCTTTCCTAGTCAGAAAACCCCCTTCCCTAGCCACCAAACCCCTTCCCTAGCCTCCAACGACCTTCCCTAGACACCAAACCCCTTCCCTAGCCACTAACCCCGTTCAGTAGCCACCAACCCAACATTCCTTGCCTCCAACCACCTTTCCTAGACACCAACCCCACTTCCATAGCCACCAACCCCCTTCCTTAGCCACCAACCCCGGTACCCAGCCCCCAATCCCCGTTCCCAAGCCACCAACCCAACTAGCCACTAACCTCACTTCCCTAGCTACCAAACCCCTTCCTTAGCCACCAAACCCCTTCCCTAGTCACCAAATCCCTTCCCTAGCCACCAAACCCCTTCCCTAGCCACCAACCCCCCTAACCCAGCCACCAACCCGTTCCCTAGCCACCAACCCCCTTCCCTAGCCACCAACCCCTTTCCCTAGCCACCAATCTACTTCCCTAGCCACCAACCCCTTTTCCCTAGCTACCAAACCCTTTTCACGAGCCACCAATCTCCTTCCCTAGCCACCAATATTCCTTCCCTCGCCACTAACCCTACTTCCCTAGACACCAACACTACTTCTCTAGCCACCAACCCCGTTCCCTAGCCACCAACCCTGTTCCCTAGCCACCAACCCAACTTTCCTAGCCTCCAACCACCTTTCCTAGACACCAACCCCACTTCCTTTGCCACCAACCCCATTCCATAGCCACCAACCCTACTTCACTAACCTCCAATGACCTTCCCTAGACACCAACCCCACTTCCCTAGCCACCAACCCCCTTCCACAGCCACCAACCCCCTTCCCTAGCCACCAACCCTACTTCCCCAGCCTCCAACCACCTCCCTAGACACCAACTCCACTTCCCTAGCTACCAACACCTACCCTAGTCACCAACCCCCTTCCCTAGTCACCACCCCCTTCCTAGCCACCAACCTCCTTCCCTATCCACCAACCCCATTCCCTTGCCACCAATCTACTTCCCTAGCCACCAACCCCCTTCCCTAGCTACCAACCCCATTTTCCGAGCCACCAATTTCCTTCCATAGCCACGAATATTCCTTCCCTAGCCAACAATGTTCCTTCACTAGCCACCAACCCCCTTCCTTAGCCACCAACCCCGATACCTAGAACCCAACCCCTGTTCCCCAAGCCATCAACCCCCTTCCTTAGCTACCAACCCCATTTCCCGAGCCACCAACCCTACTTCCCTAGCCTCCAATGACCTTCCCTAGCCACCAACCCCGTTAACTAGCCACCAACCCAACTTTTCTAGCCTCCAACCAATCTCACTAGGATAAAGACCACCTCCATTCCTGTCATTATTGAAAGAGATCATGATACCTCATATCTCAAAATACGGCTACTTAATGTTAGATCCCTTACTTCAAAGGCAATTATAGTCAATGAACTAATCACTGATCATAATCTTGACGTGATTGGCCTGACTGAAACATGGCTTAAGCCTGATGAATTTACTGTGTTAAATGAGGCCTCACCTCCTGGCTACACTAGTGACCATATCCCCCGTGCATCCCGCAAAGGCGGAGGTGTTGCTAACATTTACGATAGCAAATTTCAATTTACAAAAAAAAAATGATGACGTTTTCGTCTTTTTAGCTTCTAGTCATGAAATCTATGCAGCCTACTCAGTCACTTTTTATAGCTACTGTTTACAGGCCTCCTGGGCCATATACAGCGTTCCTCACTGAGTTCCCTGAATTCCTATCGGACCTTGTAGTCATAGCAGATAATATTCTAATCTTTGGTGACTTTAATATTCACATGGAAAAGTCCACAGACCAACTCCAAAAGGCTTTCGGAGCCATCATCGACTCAGTGGGCTTTGTCCAACATGTCTCTGGACCCACTCACTGTCACAGTCATACGCTGGACCTAGTTTTGTCCCATGGAATAAATGTTGTGGATCTAAATGTTTTTCCTCAAAATCCTGGACTATCGGACCACCATTTTATTACGTTTGCAATTGCAACAAATAATCTGCTCAATACTGTCGCAAAGCTAACTAAAAAGCAGCATTCCCCAAGAGAGGATGACTTTCACTTTAGCAGTGATAAATTCATGAACTTCTTTGAGGAAAAGATTATGATTATTAGAAAGCAAATCACGGACTCCTCCTTAAATCTGCGTATTCCTTCAAAGCTCAGTTGTCCTGAGTCTGCACAACTCTGCCAGGACCTAGGATCTAGAGAGACGCTCAAGTGTTTTAGTACTATATCTCTTGACACAATGATGAAAATAATCATAGCCTCTAAACCTTCAAGCTGCATACTGGACCCTATTCCAACTAAACTACTGAAAGAGCTGCTTCCTGTGCTTGGCCCTCCTATGTTGAACATAATAAACGGCTCTCTATCCACCGGATGTGTACCGAACTCACTAAAAGTGGCAGTACTAAAGCCTCTCTTGAAAAAGCCAAACCTTGACCCAGAAAATATAAAAAACTATCGGCCTATATCGAATCTTCCATTCCTCTCAAAAATTTTAGAAAAGGCTGTTGCGCAACAACTCACTGCCTTCCTGAAGACAAACAATGTATACGAAATGCTTCAGTCTGGTTTTAGACCCCATCATAGCACTGAGACGGCACTTGTGAAGGTGGTAAATTACATTTTAATGGCATTGGACCGAGGCTCTGCATCTGTCCTCGTGCTCCTAGACCTTAGTGCTGCTTTTGATACCATCGATCACCACATTCTTTTGGAGAGATTGGAAACCCAAATTGGTCTACACGGACAAGTTCTGGCCTGGTTTAGATCTTATCTGTCGGAAAGATATCAGTTTGTCTCTGTGAATGGTTTGTCCTCTGACAAATCAACTGTAAATGTCGGTGTTCCTCAAGGTTCCGTTTTAGGACCACTATTGTTTTCACTATATATTTTACCTCTTGGGGATGTTATTCGAAAACATAATGTTAACTTTCACTGCTATGCGGATGACACACAGCTGTACATCTCAATGAAACATGGTGAAGCCCCAAAAATGCCCTTGCTAGAAGCATGTGTTTCAGACATAAGGAAGTGGATGGCTGCAAACATTCTACTTTTAAACTCAGACAAAACAGAGATGCTTGTTCTAGGTCCCAAGAAACAAAGAGATCTTCTGTTGAATCTGACAATTAATGTTAATGGTTGTACAGTCGTCTCAAATAAAACTGTGAAGGACCTCGGCGTTACTCTGGACCCTGATCTCTCTTTTGAAGAACATATCAAGACCATTTCAAGGACAGCTTTTTTCCATCTACGTAACATTGCAAAAATCAGAAACTTTCTGTCCAAAAATGATGCAGAAAAATTAATCCATGCTTTTGTCACTCCTAGGTTAGACTACTGCAATGCTCTACTTTCCGGCTACCCGGATAAAGCACTAAATAAACTTCAGTTAGTGCTAAATACGGCTGCTAGAATCCTGACTAGAACCAAAAAATTTGATCATATTATTCCAGTGCTAGCCTCTCTACACTGGCTTCCTGTCAAAGCAAGGGCTGATTTCAAGGTTTTACTGCTAACCTACAAAGCATTACATGGGCTTGCTCCTACCTATCTCTCTGATTTGGTCCTGCCGTACCTACACGTACGCTACGGTCACAAGACGCAGGCCTCCTAATTGTCCCTAGAATTTCTAAGCAAACAGCTGGAGGTAGGGCTTTCTCCTATAGAGATCCATTTTTATGGAACGGTCTGCCTACCCATGTCAGAGACGCAAACTCGGTCTCAACCTTCAAGTCTCTACTGATGACTCATCTCTTCAGTGGGTCATATGATTGAGTGTTGTCTGGCCCAGGAGTGGGAAGGTGAACGGAAAGGCTCTGGAGCAACGAACCGCCCTTGCTGTCTCTGCCTGGCCGGTTCCCCTCTTTCCACTGGGATTCTCTGCCTCTAACCCTATTACAGGGGCTGAGTCACTGGCTTTACTGGGGCTCTCTCATGCCGTCCCTGGAGGGGGTGCGTCACCTGAGTGGGTTGATTCACTGATGTGGTCATCCTGTCTGGGTTGCCCCCCCCCCCCCCCCCCCTTGGGTTGCGCCGTGGCGGAGGTCTTTGTGGGCTATACTCAGCCTTGTCTCAGGATGGTAAGTTGGTGGTTGAAGATATCCCTCTAGGGGTGTGGGGGCTGTGCTTTGGCAAAGTTATATCATTCCTGTTTGGCCCTGTCCGGGGGTGTCCTCGGATCTTGGCCATGTTCTGTTATAATCTCCACCCGGCACAGCCAGAAGAGGACTGGCCATCCCACATAGCCTGTTTCATCTCTATGTTTCTTCCTAGGTTTTGGCCTTTCTAGGGAGTTTTTCCTAGCCACCGTGCTTCTACACCTGCATTGCTTGCTGTTTGGGGTTAAAGGCTGGGTTTCTGTACAGCACTTTGAGATATTAGCTGATGTACGAAGGGCTATATAAATACATTTGATTTGATTTGATTTAGCCACTAACCTCCCTTCCCTAGTCACCAAACCCCTTTCCTAGCCACCAACCCCCTTCCGAAGCCACCAACCCGCTTCCATAGCCACCAACCCCATTTCCTAGCCACTAACCTCGATTCCTTAGCCACCAACCCCCTTCCCTAGACACCAACCCCTTCCATAGCCACCAACCCCCCTAACCTAGCCACAAACCCCCCTAACCTAGCCACCAACCCCTTTCATTGACACCAACCCTCTTCCCTAGCCTCCAACCCCCTTCCATAGCCACCGACCCCGATACCTAGCCACCAACCCCCGTTCCCAAGCCACCAACCCAACTTTCCTAGCCTCCAACCACCTTCCCTAGCCACCAACCCCACTTCCCTAGCCACCAACCACCTTCCCTATCAAACAACACCCTTCCCTAGCTACCAACCCCATTTCCAGAGGCACCAATCTCCTTCCCTAGCCACCAATATTCCGTCCCTAGCCACCAACCCTACTTCCCTAGCCTCCAACAACCTTCCCAAGACACCAATCCCACTTCCCTAGCCAACAACCCCATTCCCTAGCCACAAACCCAACTTTCCTAGCCTCCAACCACCTTTCCTAGACACCAATCCCACTTCCCTAGGAACCAACTCCCTTCCATAGCCACCAACCACCTTCCATAGCCACCAACCCCCTTCCCAAGCCATCAACCCCCTTCCCTAGCCACCAACCCTACTTTCCTAGCCACTAACCTCACTTCCCTAGCTACCAAACCCCTTCCTTAGCCACCAAACCCCTTCCCTAGTCACCAAATCCCTTCCCTAGCCACCAAACCCCTTCCCTAGCTACCAACCCCCCTAACCAAGCCACCAACCCCTTCCCTAGCCACCAACCCCCTTCCCTAGCCACCAACCACGCTTCCGTAGCCACCAACCCCCTTCACTAGAAACCAACCCCCTTTCCTAGCTACCAAACCCATTTCCAGAGGCACCAATATCCTTCCCTAGCCACCAATATCCTTCCCTAGCCACCAATATTCCTTCCCTAGCCACCAACCCTACTTCCCTAGCCTCCAACGACCTTCCCTAGACACCAACCCCACTTCCCTAGCCAACAACCCCATTCCCTAGCCACCAACCCAACTTTCCTAGCCACCAACCCCACTTCCCTAGCAACCAACTCCCTTCCATAGCCACCAACCCCGTTCCACAGCCACCAACCCCCCTCCCAAGCCATCAATCCCCTTCCCTAGCCACCAACCCTACTTTCCTAGCCACTAACCTCACTTCCCTAGCTACCAAACCCCTTCCTTAGCCACCAAACCCCTTCCCTAGTCACCAAATCCCTTCCCTAGCCACCAAACCCCTTCCCTAGCCACCAACCCCCCTAACCCAGCCACCAACCCGTTCCCTAGCCACCAACCCCCTTCCCTAGCCACCAACCACCCTTCCGTAGCCACCAACCTCCTTCACTAGAAACCAACCCCACTTTCCTAGCTATCAAACCCATTTCCAGAGGCACCAATATCCTTCCCTAGCCACCAATATTCCTTCCCTAGCCACCAACCCTACTTCCCTAGCCTCCTACCACCTACCCTACACACCAACCCCTTCCCTAGCCACCAACCCCACTAACCTAGCCACCAAACCCTTTCCTTGCCACCAACCATCTTCCCTAGACACCAACCCCCTTCCCTAGCCACCAGCAACCCTTCCCTAGCCACCAATCACCTTCCCTTGCCACCAAACCCCTTCCCTAGCCACCAACCCTACTTCCCTAGTCACCAACCCCCTTCCCACACCACCAACCCCACTTCACTCGCCACCAACCCCCTTCCCTAGCCACCAACCCCACTTCCCTAACCCCCAGAAACCCCACTTCCCTAGCCACCAACCTCCTTCCATCGCCACCAAACCCCTTCCCTAGTCACCAAACCCCTTCCCTAGCCACCAACCCCCTTCCCTAGCCACCAACCCCCCTTCCGTAGCCACCAACCCCCTTCCCTAGCTACCAACCACATTTCATGAGGCACCAATCTCCTTCAGTAGCCACCTACCCCCTTCGCTAGCTACCAACCCCTTTTCCCGAGCCACCAATCTCCTTCCCTAGCCACCAATATTCCTTGCCTAGCCACAAACCCTACTTCCCTAGCCTCCAACGACCTTCCCTAGACACCAACCAACCTTTCCTAGCCAACAACCCCCTTCCCTAGCCAACAACCCCCTTCCCTAGCCACCAACCCAACTTTCCTAGCCTCCAACCACCTTCCCTAGACACCAAACCCCTTCCCTAGCTAACAAACCCTTTCCTTAGCCACCAAACCCCTTCCTTAGCCACCAAACCCCTTCCCTAGTCACCAAACCCCTTCCCTAGCCACCAACCCCCTTCCCTAGCCACCAACAACCCTTCCCTAGCCACCAACCTCCTTCCCTAGCCACAAACTTCCTTCACTAGAAACAAACCCCCTTCCCTAGCTACCAACCCCATTTTCAGAGGCACCAATCTCCTTCCCTAGCCACCAATATTCCTTCCCTAGCCACCAACCCTACTTCCCTAGCCTCCAACAAACTTCCCTAGACACCAACCACACTTCCCTAGCCAACAACCCCCTTCCCTTGCCACCAACCCCGTTCCCTAGCCACCAACCCAACTTTCCTAGCCTCCAACCACCTTTCTTAGCCTCCAACCCCACTTCCCTAGCCACCAACCCCCTTCCCTAGCCACCAACCCCCTTCCCTAGACACCAACCCCACCTCCCTAGCTACCAACCCCTTTCCTAGCCACCAACTCCCTTCCCTAGCAACCAACACACTCCCCTAGCTACCAACCTCATTTCCAGATGCACCAATCTCCTTCCCTAGCTACCAACCCCTTTTCTAGCCACCAACCCCCTTCCCTAGTCACCACCCCCTCCTAGCCACCAACCCCCTTCCTAAGCCACCAACCCCGTTCCCTAGCCACCAACCCAACTTTCCTAGACTCCAAACACCTTTCATAGACACCAACCCCACTCCCGTAGCCACCAACCCCCTTCCCTTGCCACCAACCCCCTTCCCTAGCCACAAACCCTACTTCCCTACCCTCCAACCACCTTCCTTAGACATCAACACAACTTCCCAAGCTACCAACCCCCTTCCTATTCACCAACCCCCTTCTCTAGTCACCACCCCCTTCCTAGCCACCAACCCCCTTCCCAAGCCATCAACCCATTTACTAGACACCAACCCTACTTTCCTAGTCACTAACATAACTTCCCTAGCTACCAAACCCCTTCCTTAGCCGCCAACCCCCTTCCCTAGTCACCAAACCCCTTCCCTAGCCACCAACCCACTTCCCTAGTTACCAACCCCCTTCCCAAGCCATCAACCCCCTTCCCTAGTCACCACCCCCTTCCTAGCCACCAACCCCCTTCCGAAGCCACCAACCCCCTTCCCTAGCCACCAACCCCCTTCCCTAGCCACATCCCTACTTCCCTTACCTCCAAACACATTCCCTAGACACCAACCCCACTTCCCTAGCCACAAACGCCCTTCCCTAGCAACCACCCTCTTCCCTAGCAACCAATCTCCTTCCCTAGCCACCAACCCCCTTCCCTAGTACCCAACCACATTCCCTAGCTACCTACCCTATTTTCCGAGCCACTTATCTCCTACCCTAGCCAGCAATACTCCTTCCCTAGCCAGCAACCCTCCTTCCCTAGCCACAAACTTCCTTCACTAGAAACCAACCCCGTTCCCTAGCTACCAACCCCATTTCCAGAGGCACCAATCTCCTTACCTAGCCACCAATATTCGTTCCCTAGCCACCAACCCCCTTCCCTAGCCCCACCCTACTTCCCTTACCTCCAAGCACATTCCCTAGACACCAACCCCACTTCCCTAGCCACAAACCCCCTTCCTAGCCACCACCCCCTTCCCTAGCAACCAATCTCCTTCCCTAGCCACCAATCTCCTTCCCTAGCCACCAATCTCCTTCCCTAGCCACCAACCCCCTTCCCTAGTACCCAACCACCTTCCCTTGCTACCTACCCCATTTTCCGAGCCACTTATCTCATTCCCTAGCCAGCAATATTCCTTCCCTAGCCACCAACCATACTTCCCTAGCCTCCAACGACCTTCCCTAGACACCAACCCCACTTCCCTAGCCAACAACCCCCTTTCCCTTGCCTCCAACCCCGTTCCCTAGCCACCAACCCCACTTCCCTAGCCAACAACCCCCTTCCCTTGCCACCAACCCCGTTCCCTAGCCACCAACCCAACTTTCCTAGCCTCCAACCACCTTTCTTAGCCTCCAACCCCACTTCCCTAGCCACCAACCCCCTTCCCTATCCACCAACCCCACCTCCCTAGCTACCAACCCCTTTCCTAGCAACCAACTCCCTTCCGTAGTAACCACCCCCTTCCTAGCCACTAACCCCCTTCCTAAGCCACCAACCCCCTTTCTTAGCCACCAAACCCCTTCCCTAGCAACCAACACACTCCCCTAGCTACCAACCTCATTTCCAGATGCACCAATCTCCTTCCCTAGCTACCAACCCCTTTTCTAGCCACCAACCCCCTTCCCTAGTCACCACCCCCTCCTAGCCACCAACCCCCTTCCTAAGCCACCAACCCCGTTCCCTAGCCACCAACCCAACTTTCCTAGACTCCAAACACCTTTCATAGACACCAACCCCACTTCCGTAGCCACCAACCCCCTTCCCTTGCCACCAACCCCCTTCCCTAGCCACAAACCCTACTTCCCTACCCTCCAACCACCTTCCTTAGACATCAACACAACTTCCCAAGCTACCAACCCCCTTCCTATTCACCAACCCCCTTCTCTAGTCACCACCCCCTTCCTAGCCACCAACCCCCTTCCCAAGCCATCTACCCATTTACTAGACACCAACCCTACTTTCCTAGCCACTAACATAACTTCCCTAGCTACCAAACCCCTTCCTTAGCCGCCAACCCCCTTCCCTAGTCACCAAACCCCTTCCCTAGCCACCAACCCACTTCCCTAGCCACCAACCCCCTTCCCAAGCCATCAACCCCCTTTCCTAGTCACCACCCCCTTCCTAAGCCACCAACCCCCTTCCCTAGCCACCAACCCCCTTCCCTAGCCACATCCCTACTTCCCTTACCTCCAACCACATTCCCTAGACACCAACCCCACTTCCCTAGCCACAAACACCCTTCCCTAGCAACCACCCCCTTCCCTAGCAACCAATCTCCTTCCCTAGCCACCAACCCCCTTCCCTAGTACCCAACCACATTCCCTAGCTACCTACCCTATTTTCCGAGCAACTTATCTCCTTCCCTAGCCAGCAATACTCCTTCCCTAGCCACCAACCCTCCTTCCCTAGCCACAAACTTCCTTCACTAGAAACCAACCCCGTTCCCTAGCTACCAACCCCATTTCCAGAGGCACCAATCTCCTAACCTAGCCACCAATATTCGTTCACTAGCCACCAACCCTACTTCTTTAGCCTCCTACCACCTACCCTAGACACCAACCTCACTTCCCTAGACACTAACCCCCTTCCCTAGCCACCAACCCCCTTCCCTAGCCCCACCCTACTTCCCTTACCTCCAACCACATTCCCTAGACACCAACCCCACTTCCCTAGCCACAAACCCCCTTCCTAGCCACCACCCCCTTCCCTAGCAACCAATCTCCTTCAAGAGCCACCAATCTCCTTCCCTAGCCACCAAACCCCTTCCCTAGTACCCAACCACCTTCCCTTGCTACCTACCCCATTTTCCGAGCCACTTATCTCATTCCCTAGCCAGCAATATTCCTTCCCTAGCCACCAACCCTACTTCCCTAGACTCCAACGACCTTCCCTAGACACCAACCCCACTTCCCTAGCCAACAACCCCCTTCGCTAGCCACCAACCCTACTTCCCTACCTTCCAACCACCTTCCTTAGACTCCAACCCCACTTTCCTAGACTCCAACAACCTTTCCTGGCCACCATCCCCCTTCCCTAGTCACCACCCTCTTCCCAAGCCATCAACCCCCTTCCCTAGCCACCAACCCTACTTTCCTAGCCACTAACATAACTTCCCTAGCCACCAACCTCCTTCCCTAGCCACCAACCCCCTTCCCTAGCTACCAACACCTTTTCCCGAGCCACCAATCTCTTTCCCTAGCCACCAATATTCCTTCCCTTGCCACCAACCCTACTTCCCTAGCCTCCAACGACCTTCCCTAGACACCAACCCCACTTCCCTAGCCACCAACCCCCTTCCCTAGCCACCAACCCCATTCCCTAGCCACCAACCCCCGTCCCTAGCAACCAACACCCTTCCCTAGCTACCAACTGCATTTCCAGAGGCACCAATCTCCTTCCCTAGCCACCAATATTTCTTCCCTAGCCACCAACCCTACTTCCCTAGCCTCCAACGACCTTCCCTAGACACCAACCCCACTTCCCTAGCCAACAACCCCCTTCCCTAGCCACCAACCCCGTTCCCTAGCCACCATCCCAATTTTCCTAGCCTCCAACCCCCTTCCCTAGCCACCAACACCATTCCCTAGCCACCAACCCAACTTTCCTAGCCTCCAACCACCTTTCCTAGCCTCCAACCCCACTTCCCTAGCCACCAACCCCCTTCCATAGCCACACACCCCCTTCCCTAGACACCAACCCCACTTCCCTAGCTACCAACCCCTTTCCTAGCCACCAACCCCCTTCCCTAGCCACCAACCCTACTTTCCTAGCCACTAACCTCACTTCCCTAGCTACCAAACCCCTTCCTTAGCCACGAAACCCCTTCCCTAGTCACCCAACCCCTTCCCTAGCCACCAACCCCCCTAACCCAGCCACCAACCCCACTTCCCTAGCCAACAACCCCCTTCCCTTGTCACCAACCCCGTTCCCTAGCCACCAATATTCGTTCCCTAGCCACCAACCCTACTTCCCTAGCCTCCTACCACCTACCCTAGACACCAACCCCACTTCCCTAGCCACCAACCCCCTTCCCTAGCCACCAACCCCCTTCCCTAGCCACAACCCTACTTCCCTTACCTCCAACCACATTCCCTAGCCACCAACCCCATTCCCTAGCCACCAACCCCCTTCCCTAGCAACCAACACCCTTCCCTAGCTACCAACCGCATTTCAAGAGGCACCAATCTCCTTCCCTAGCTACCAATATTTCTTCCCTAGCCACCAACCCTACTTCCCTAGCCTCCAACGACCTTCCCTAGACACCAACCCCACTTCCCTAGCCAACAACCCCCTTCCCTAGCCTCCAACCCCGTTCCCTAGCCACCATCCCAAATTTCCTAGCCTCCAACCCCCTCCCTAGCCACCAACACCGTTCCCTAGCCACCAACCCAACTTTCCTAGCCTCCAACCTCCTTTCCTAGCCTCCAACCCCACTTCCCTAGCCACCAACCCCCTTCCATAGCCACCAACCCCCTTCCATTGCCACCAACCCCCTTCCCTAGCCACCAACCCTACTTCCCCAGCCTCCAACCACCTTCCCTAGACACCAACCCCACTTCCCTAGCTACGAACCCCTTTCCTAGACTCCAAACACCTTTCATAGACACCAACCTCACTTCCGTAGCCACCAACCCCCTTCCCTTGCCACCAACCCCCTTCCCTAGCCACAAACCCTACTTCCCTACCCTCCAACCACCTTCCTTAGACATCAACACAACTTCCCAAGCTACCAACCCCCTTCCTATTCACCAACCCCCTACTCTAGTCACCACCCCCTTCCTAGCCACCAACCCCCTTCCCAAGCCATCAACCCATTTACTAGACACCAACCCTACTTTCCTAGCCACTAACATAACTTCCCTAGCTACCAAACCCCTTCCTTAGCCGCCAACCCCCTTCCCTAGTCACCAAACCCCTTCCCTAGCCACCAACCCACTTCCCTAGCCACCAACCCCCTTCCCAAGCCATCAACCTCCTTCCCTAGTCACCACCCCCTTCCTAGCCACCAACCCCCTTCCTAAGCCACCAACCCCCTTCCCTAGCCACCAACCCCCTTCCCTAGCCACATCCCTACTTCCCTTACCTCCAACCACATTCCCTAGACACCAACCCTTCTTCCCTAGCCACAAACGCCCTTCCCTAGCAACCACCCCCTTCCCTAGCAACCAATCTCCTTCCCTAGCCACCAACCCCCTTCCCTAGTACCCAACCACATTCCCTAGCTACCTACCCTATTTTCCGAGCCACTTATCTCCTTCCCTAGCCAGCAATACTCCTTCCCTAGCCACCAACCCTCCTTCCCTAGCCACAAACTTCCTTCACTAGAAACCAACCCTGTTCCCTAGCTACCAACCCCATTTCCAGAGGCACCAATCTCCTTACCTAGCCACCAATATTCGTTCCCTAGCCACCAACCCTACTTCCCTAGCCTCCTACCACCTACCCTAGACACCAACCTCACTTCCCTAGACTCTAACCCCCTTCCCTAGCCACCAACCCCCTTCCCTAGCCCCACCCTACTTCCCTTACCTCCAAGCACATTCCCTAGACACCAACCCCACTTCCCTACCCACAAACCCCCTTCCTAGCCACCACCCCCTTCCCTAGCAACCAATCTCCTTCCCTAGCCACCAATCTCCTTCCCTAGCCACCAACCCCCTTCCCTAGTACCCAACCACCTTCCCTTGCTACCTACCCCATTTTCCGAGCCACTTATCTCATTCCCTAGCCAGCAATATTCCTTCCCTAGCCACCAACCCTACTTCCCTAGCCTCCAACGACCTTCCCTAGACACCAACCCCACTTCCCTAGCCAACAACCCCCTTCCCTAGCCACCAACCCTACTTCCCTACCTTCCAACCACCTTCTTTAGACTCCAACCCCACTTTCCTAGACTCCAACAACCTTTCCTGGCCACCATCCCCCTTCCCTAGTCATCAACCCTTTCCCAAGCCATCAACCACCTTCCCTAGCCACCAATCCTACTTTCCTAGCCACTAACATCACTTCCCTAGCCACCAACCTCCTTCCCTAGCCACCAACCCCCTTCCCTAGCCACCAACCCCCTTCCCTAGCTACCAACACCTTTTCCCGAGCCACTAATCTCTTTCCCTAGCCACCAATATTCCTTCCCTTGCCACCAACCCTACTTCCCTAGCCTCCAACGACCTTCCCTAGACACCAACCCCACTTCCCTAGCCACCAACCCCATTCACTAGACACCAACCCCATTCCCTAGCCACCAACCCCCGTCCCTAGCAACCAACACCCTTCCCTAGCTACCAACTGCATTTCCAGAGGCACCAATCTCCTTCCCTAGCCACCAATATTCCTTCCCTAGCCACCAACCCTACTTCCCTAGCATCCAACGACCTTCCCTAGACACCAACCCCACTTCCCTAGCCAACAACCCCCTTCCCTAGCCTCCAACCCCGTTCCCTAGCCACCATCCCAAATTTCCTAGCCTCCAACCCCCTTCCCTAGCCACCAACACCGTTCCCTAGCCACCAACCCAACTTTCCTAGCCTCCAACCACCTTTCCTAGCCTCCAACCCCACTTCCCTAGCCACCAACCCCCTTCCATAGCCACCAACCCCCTTCCCTAGACACCAACCCCGTTCCCTAGCCACCATCCCAAATTTCCTAGCCTCCAACCCCCTTCCCTAGCCACCAACACCGTTCCCTAGCCACCAACCGAACTTCCCTAGCCTCCAACCTCCTTTCCTAGCCTCCAACCCCACTTCCCTAGCCACCAACCCCCTTCCATAGCCACCAACCCCCTTCCCTAGCCACCAACCCTACTTCCCCAGCCTCCAACCACCTTCCCTAGACACCAACCCCACTTCCCTAGCTACGAACCCCTTTCCTAGCCACCAACCCCCTTCCCTAGTCACCACCCCCTTCCTTGCCACCAACCCCCTTCCTAAGCCATCAACCCCCTTCCCTAGCCACCAACCCTACTTTCCTAGCCACTAACCTCACTTCCTAGCTACCAAACCCCTTCCTTAGCCACCAAACCCCTTCCCTAGTCACCAAACCCCTTCCGTAGCCACCAACCCCCCTAACCCAGCCACCAACACCACTTCACTAGCCAACAACCTCCTTCCCTTGCCACCAACCCCGTTCCCTAGCCACCAATATTCGTTCCCTAGCCACCAACCCTACTTCCCTAGCCTCCAACCTCCTTTCCTAGCCTCCAACCCCACTTCCCTAGCCACCAACCCCCTTCCCTAGCCACCAACCCTACTTCTCTAGCCTCCAACCACCTTCCCTAGACACCAACCCCACTTCCCTAGCTACCAACCCCTTTCCTAGCCACCAACCCCCTTCCCTAGTCACCACCCCCTTTCTTGCCACCAACGCCCTTCCTAAGAAATCAACCCCTTCCCTAGCCACCAACCCTACTTTCCTAGCCACTAACCTCACTTCCCTAGCTACCAAACCCCTTCCTTAGCCACCAAACCCCTTCCCTAGTCACCAAACCCCTTCCCTAGCCACCAACCCCCCTAACCCAGCCACCAACCCCACTTCCCTAGCCAACAACCCCCTTCCCTTGCCACCAACCCCGTTCCCTAGCCACCAATCTCCTACCCTAGCCACCAACCCCCTTCCCTAGCTACCAACACCTTTTCCCGAGCCACCAATCGCCTTCCCTAGCCACCAATATTTCTTCCCTTGCCACCAACCCTACTTCCCTAGCCTCCAATGACCTTCCCTAGACACCAACCCCACTTTCCTAGACACCAACCCCCTTCCCTTGCCACCAACCCCATTCCCTAGCCACCAACCCCCTTCCCTAGCAACCAACACCCTTCCCTAGCTACCAATCGCATTTCCAGAGGCACTAATCTCCTTCCCTAGCCACCAATATTCCTTCCCCAGCCTCCAACCCCCTTCCCTTGCCACCAACCCCGTTCCCTAGCCACCAATCTCCTTCCCTAGCCACCAACCCCCTTCCCTAGCTACCAACACCTTTTCCCGAGCCACCAATCTCCTTCCCTAGGCACCAATATTCCTTCCCTTGCCACCAACCCTACTTCCCTAGCCTCCAATGACCTTCCCTAGACACCAACCCCACTTCCCTAGCCACCAACCCCCTTCCCTAGCCACCAACCCCATTCCCTAGCCACCAACCCCCTTCCCTAGCAACCAACACCCTTCCCTAGCCACCAATATTCCTTCCCTAGCCACCAATATTCCTTCCCTAGCCACCAACCCCCTTCCCTAGCCTCCAACAAAGTTCCCTAGACACCAACCCCACTACCCTAGCTACCAACCCCTTTCCTAGCCACCAACCCCTTTCCCTAGCCACCAACCCTACTTTCCTAGCCACTAACCTCACTTCCCTAGCTACCAAACCCCTTCCTTAGCCACCAAACCCCATCCCTAGTCACCAAACCCCTTCCCTAGCCACCAACCCTACTTTCCTAGCCACCAACCACCTTTCCTAGCCTCAAACCCCATTTCCCTAGCCACCAACCCCCTTCCATAGCCACCAACCCCCTTCCCTAGACACCAACCCCACTTCCCTAGCTACCAACCACTTTCCTAGCCACCAACCCCCTTCCCTAGCCACCAACCCTACTTTCCTAGCCACTAACCTCACTTCCCTAGCTACCAAACCCCTTCCTTAGCCACCAAACCCCTTCCCTAGTCACCAAAACCCTTCCCTAGCCACCAACCCCCCTAACCCAGCCACCAACCCCACTTCCCTAGCCAACAACCCCCTTTCCTTGCCACCAACCCCGTTCCCTAGCCACCAATATTCGTTCCCTAGCCACCAACCCTACTTCCCTAGCCTCCTACCACCTAACCTAGACACCAACCCCACGTCGCTAGCCACCAACCCCCTTCCTTAGCCACCAATCCCTTTCCCTAGCCACAACCCTACTTCCCTAGCCACCACCCCCTTCCCTAGCAACCAATCTCCTTCCCTAGCCACCAATATCCTTCCCTAGCCACCAACCCCCTTCCCTAGCAACCAGCACCCTTCCCTCGCTACCAACCACATTTCCAGAGGCACCAATCTCCTTCCCTAGCCACCAATATTCCTTCCCTAGCCACCAACCCTACTTCCCTAGCCTCCAACGACCTTCTCTAGACACCAACACCACTTTCCTAGCCACCAACCCCCTTCCCTAGCCACCAACCCCATTCCCTAGCCACCAACTCCCATCCCTAGCAACCAACACCCTTCCCTAGCTACCAACCACATTTCCAGAGGCACCAATCTCGTTTCCTAGCCACCAATATTCCTTCCCTAGCCACCAACCCTACTTCCCTAGCCTCCAACGACCTTCTCTAGACACCAACCCCACTTTCCTAGCCACCAACCCCCTTCCCTAGCCACCAACCCCGTTCCCTAGCCACCAACCCAACTTTCCTAGCGTCCAACCACCTTTTCTAGCCTCCAACCCCACTTCCCTAGCCACCAACCCCCTTCCATAGCCACCAACCCCCTTCCCTAGCCACCAACCCTACTTCCCCAGCCTCCAACCACATTCCCTAGACACCAACCCCACTTCCCTAGCCACCACCCCCTTCCCTAGCAACCAATCTCCTTCCCTAGCCACCAATCTCCTTCCCTAGCCACCAACCCCCTTCCCTAGTACCCAACTCCCTTCCCTAGCTACCTACCCCATTTTCCGAGCCACTTATCTCCTTCCCTAGCCAGCTATATTCCTTCCCTAGCCAGTAACCCTACTTCCCAAGCCTCCAACGACCTTCCCAAGACACCAACCCCACTTTCCTAGACTCCAACCACCTTTCCTGGCCACCATCCCCCTTCCCTAGTCACCAACCCTACTTTCCTAGCCACTAACATCACTTCCCTAGCCACCAATCTCCTTCCCTAGCCACCAACCCCCTTCCCTAGCCACCAATCTCCTTCCCTAGCCACCATACCCCTTCCCTAGCTACCAACACCTTTTCCCGAGCCACCAATCTCCTTCCCTAGCCACCAATATTCCTTCCCTTGCCACCAACCCTACTTCCCTAGCCTCCAACGACCTTCCCTAGACACCAACCCCACTTCCCTAGCCACCAACCCCCTTCCCTAGCCACCAACCCCATTCCCTAGCAACCAACACCCTTCCCTAGCTATCAACCCCATTTCAAGAGGCACCAATCTCCTTCCCTAGCCAGCAATATACCTTCCCTAGCCACCAACCCTGCTTCCCTAGCCTCCAACGACTTTCCCTAGCCACCAACCACCCTAAACCAGCCACCTACCCCACTTCCCTTACTAACAACCCCCTTCCCTTGCCACCAACCCCATTCCCTAGCCACCAACCCCTTTCTCTAGCCACCAACCCCCTTCCCTTGCCACCAACCCCATTCCCTAGCAACCAACCCCTTTCTCTAGCCTCCAACGATCTTCCCTAGACACCAACCCCACTTCCCTAGCCACCAACCCCCTTCCATAGCCACCAACCCCCTTCCCTTGCCACCAACCCCATTCCCTAGCCACCAACCCCTTTCTCTAGCCACCAACTTCATTCCCTAGCCACCAACCCCCTTCCCTAGCAACCAACACCCTCCCCTAGCTACCAACCACATTTCCAGAGGCACCAATCTCATTCCCTAGCCAGCAATATTCCTTCCCTAGCCACCAACCCTACTTCCCTAGCCTCCAACGACCTTCCCTAGACACCAACCCAACTTCCCTAGCCACCAACCCCCTTCCCTAGCCACCAACCCCCTTCCCTTGCCACCAACCCCATTCCCTAGCCACCAACCCCTTTCTCTAGCCACCAACCCCCTTCCCTTGCCACCAACCCCATTACCTTGCCACCAACCCCTTTCTCTAGCCACCAACCCCATTCCTAGCCACCAACCCCCTTCCCTAGCAACCAACACCCTCCCCTAGCTACCAACCACATTTCCAGAGGCACCAATCTCAATCCCTAGCCACCAATATTCCTTCCCTAGCCACCAACCCTACTTCCCTAGCCTCCAACGACCTTCTCTAGACACCAACACCACTTTCCTAGCCACCAACCCCCTTCCCTAGCCACCAACCCCATTCCCTAGCCACCAACCCCCTTCCCTAGCAACCAACACCCTCCCCTAGCTACCAACCACATTTCCAGAGGCACCAATCTCCTTCCCTAGCCAGCAATATTCCTTCCCTAGCCACCAACCCTACTTCCCTAGCCTCCAACGACCTTCCCTAGACACCAACCCCACTTCCCTAGCCACCAACCCCCTTCCCTAGCCACCAACCCCCTTCCCTTTCCACCAACCCCATTCCCTAGCCACCAACCCCTTTCTCTAGCCACCAACCCCCTTCCCTTGCCACCAACCCCATTCCCTAGCCACCAACCCCTTTCTCTAGCCATCAACCCCATTCCTAGCCACCAACCCCCTTCCATAGCAACCAACACCCTCCCCTAGCTACCAACCACATTTCCAGAGGCACCAATCTCAATCCCTAGCCACCAATATTCCTTCCCTAGCCACCAACCCTACTTCCCTAGCCTCCAACGACCTTCTCTAGACACCAACACCACTTTCCTAGCCACCAACCCCCTTCCCTAGCCACCAACCCCATTCCCTAGCCACCAACCCCCTTCCCTAGCAACCAACACCCTTCCCTAGCTACCAACCACATTTCCAGAGGCACCAATCTCGTTCCATAGCCACCAATATTCCTTCCCTAGCCACCAACCCTACTTCCCTAGCCTCCAACGACCTTCTCTAGACACCAACCCCACTTTCCTAGCCACCAACCCCCTTCCCTAGCCACCAACCCCATTCCCTAGCCACCAACCCAACTTTCCTAGACTCCAACCAACTTTCCTAGACACCAACCACACTTCCCTAGCCACCAACCCCCTTCCCTTGCCACCAACCCCCTTCCCTAGCCACCAACCCTACTACCCTACCCTCCAACCACCTTCCTTAGACACCAACCCCACTTTCCTAGACTCCAACAACCTTTCCTGGCCACCATCCCCCTTCCCTAGTCACCACCCCCTTCCCAAGCCATCAACCCCCTTCCCTAGCCACCAATCCTACTTTCCTAGCCACTAACATCACTTCCCTAGCTACCAACCTCCTTCCCTAGCCACCAACCAACTTCCCTAGCCACCAATCTCCTTCCCTAGCCACCAACCCCCTTCCCTAGCTACCAACACCTTTTCCCGAGCCACTAATCTCTTTCCCTAGCCACCAATATTCCTTCCCTTGCCACCAACCCTACTTCCCTTGCCTCCAACGACCTTCCCTAGACACCAACCCCACTTCCCTAGCCACCAACCCCATTCACTAGACACCAACCCCATTCCCTAGCCACCAACCCCCGTCCCTAGCAACCAACACCCTTCCCTAGCTACCAACTGCATTTCCAGAGGCACCAATCTCCTTCCCTAGCCACCAATATTCCTTCCCTAGCCACCAACCCTACTTCCCTAGCATCCAACGACCTTCCCTAGACACCAACCCCACTTCCCTAGCCAACAACCCCCTTCCCTAGCCTCCAACCCCGTTCCCTAGCCACCATCCCAAATTTCCTAGCCTCCAACCCCCTTCCCTAGCCACCAACACCGTTCCCTAGCCACCAACCCAACTTTCCTAGCCTCCAACCACCTTTCCTAGCCTCCAACCCCACTTCCCTAGCCACCAACCCCCTTCCATAGCCACCAACCCCCTTCCCTAGACACCAACCCCGTTCCCTAGCCACCATCCCAAATTTCCTAGCCTCCAACCTCCTTTCCTAGCCTCCAACCCCACTTCCCTAGCCACCAACCCCCTTCCATAGCCACCAACCCCCTTCCCTAGCCACCAACCCTACTTCCCCAGCCTCCAACCACCTTCCCTAGACACCAACCCCACTTCCCTAGCTACGAACCCCTTTCCTAGCCACCAACCCCCTTCCCTAGTCACCACCCCCTTCCTTGCCACCAACCCCCTTCCTAAGCCATCAACCCCCTTCCCTAGCCACCAACCCTACTTTCCTAGCCACTAACCTCACTTCCTAGCTACCAAACCCCTTCCTTAGCCACCAAACCCCTTCCCTAGTCACCAAACCCCTTCCGTAGCCACCAACCCCCCTAACCCAGCCACCAACACAACTTCACTAGCCAACAACCCCCTTCCCTTGCCACCAACCCCGTTCCCTAGCCACCAATATTCGTTCCCTAGCCACCAACCCTACTTCCCTAGCCTCCAACCTCCTTTCCTAGCCTCCAACCCCACTTCCCTAGCCACCAACCCCCTTCCCTAGCCACCAACCCTACTTCCCTAGCCTCCAACCACCTTCCCTAGACACCAACCCCACTTCCCTAGCTACCAACCCCTTTCCTAGCCACCAACCCCCTTCCCTAGTCACCACCCCCTTCCTTGCCACCAACGCCCTTCCTAAGAAATCAACCCCTTCCCTAGCCACCAACCCTACTTTCCTAGCCACTAACCTCACTTCCCTAGCTACCAAACCCCTTCCTTAGCCACCAAACCCCTTCCCTAGTCACCAAACCCCTTCCCTAGTCACCAACCCCCCTAACCCAGCCACCAACCCCACTTCCCTAGCCAACAACCCCCTTCCCTTGCCACCAACCCCATTCCCTAGCCACCAATCTCCTACCCTAGCCACCAACCCCCTTCCCTAGCTACCAACACCTTTTCCCGAGCCACCAATCGCCTTCCCTAGCCACCAATATTTCTTCCCTTGCCACCAACCCTACTTCCCTAGCCTCCAATGAACTTCCCTAGACACCAACCCCACTTTCCTAGACACCAACCCCCTTCCCTTGCCACCAACCCCATTCCCTAGCCACCAACCCCCTTCCCTAGCAACCAACACCCTTCCCTAGCTACCAATCGCATTTCCAGAGGCACTAATCTCCTTCCCTAGCCACCAATATTCCTTCCCCAGCCTCCAACCCCCTTCCCTAGCCACCAACCCCGTTCCCTAGCCACCAATCTCCTTCCCTAGCCACCAACCCCCTTCCCTAGCTACCAACACCTTTTCCCGAGCCACCAATCTCCTTCACTAGGCACCAATATTCCTTCCCTTGCCACCAACCCTACTTCCCTAGCCTCCAACCCCTTTCCTAGCCACCAACCCCCTTCCCTAGTCACCACCCCCTTCCTTGCCACCAACGCCCTTCCTAAGAAATCAACCCCTTCCCTAGCCACCAACCCTACTTTCCTAGCCACTAACCTCACTTCCCTAGTTACCAAACCCCTTCCTTAGCCACCAAACCCCTTCCCTAGTCACCAAACCCCTTCCCTAGTCACCAACCCCCCTAACCCAGCCACCAACCCCACTTCCCTAGCCAACAACCCCCTTCCCTTGCCACCAACCCCATTCCCTAGCCACCAATCTCCTACCCTAGCCACCAACCCCCTTCCCTAGCTACCAACACCTTTTCCCGAGCCACCAATCGCCTTCCCTAGCCACCAATATTTCTTCCCTTGCCACCAATCTCCTTCACTAGGCACCAATATTCCTTCCCTTGCCACCAACCCTACTTCCCTAGCCTCCAATGACCTTCCCTAGACACCAACCCCACTTCCCTAGCCACCAACCCCCTTCCCTAGCCACCAACCCCATTCCCTAGCCACCAACCCCCTTCCCTAGCAACCAACACCCTTCCCTAGCCACCAATATTCCTTCCCTAGCCACCAATATTCCTTCCCTAGCCACCAACCACCTTCCCTAGCCTCCAACAAAGTTCCCTAGACACCAACCCCACTACCCTAGCTACCAACCCCTTTCCTAGCCACCAACCCCTTTCCCTAGCCACCAACCCTACTTTCCTAGCCACTAACCTCACTTCCCTAGCTACCAAACCCCTTCCTTAGCCACCAAACCCCTTCCCTAGTCACCAAACCCCTTCCCTAGCCACCAACCCTACTTTCCTAGCCACCAACCACCTTTCCTAGCCTCAAACCCCACTTCCCTAGCCACCCACCCCCTTTCATAGCCACCAACCCCCTTCCCTAGACACCAACCCCACTTCCCTAGCTACCAACCCCTTTCCTATCCACCAACACCCTTCCCTAGCCACCAACCCTACTTTCCTAGCCACTAACCTCACTTCCCTAGCTACCAAACCCCTCCCTTAGCCACCAAACCCCTTCCCTAGTCACCAAAACCCTTCCCTAGCCACCAACCCCCCTAACCCAGCCACCAACCCCACTTCCCTAGCCAACAACCCCCTTTCCTTGCCTCCAACCCCGTTGCCTAGCCACCAATATTCGTTCCCTAGCCACCAACCCTACTTCCCTAGCCTCCTACCACCTAACCTAGACACCAACCCCACGTCGCTAGCCACCAACCCCCTTCCTTAGCCACCAATCCCTTTCCCTAGCCACAACCCTACTTCACCTTACCTCCAACCACATTCCCTAGACAACAACCCCACTTCCCTAGCCACCACCCCCTTCCCTAGCAACCAATCTCCTTCCCTAGCCACCAATATCCTTCCCTAGCCACCAACCCCCTTCCCTAGCAACCAGCACCCTTCCCTCGCTACCAACCACATTTCCAGAGGCACCAATCTCCTTCCCTAGCCACCAATATTCCTTCCCTAGCCACCAACCCTACTTCCCTAGCCTCCAACGACCTTCTCTAGACACCAACACCACTTTCCTAGCCACCAACCCCCTTCCCTAGCCACCAACCCCATTCCCTAGCCACCAACCCCCTTCCCTAGCAACCAACACCCTTCCCTAGCTACCAACCACATTTCCAGAGGCACCAATCTCGTTTCCTAGCCACCAATATTCATTCCCTAGCCACCAACCCTACTTCCCTAGCCTCCAACGACCTTCTCTAGACACCAACCCCACTTTCCTAGCCAACAACCCCCTTCCCTAGCCACCAACCCCGTTCCCTAGCCACCAACCCAACTTTCCTAGCGTCCAACCACCCTTTTCTAGCCTCCAACCCCACTTCCATAGCCACCAACCCCCTTCCATAGCCACCAACCCCCTTCCCTAGCCACCAACCCTACTTCCCCAGCCTCCAACCACATTCCCTAGACACCAACCCCACTTCCCTAGCCACCACCCCCTTCCCTAGCAACCAATCTCCTTCCCTAGCCACCAATCTCCTTCCCTAGCCACCAACCCCCTTCCCTAGTACCCAACTCCCTTCCCTAGCTACCTACCCCATTTTCCGAGCCACTTATCTCCTTCCCTAGCCAGCTATATTCCTTCCCTAGCCAGTAACCCTACTTCCCAAGCCTCCAACGACCTTCCCTAGACACCAACCCTACTTTCCTAGCCACTAACATCACTTCCCTAGCCACCAATCTCCTTCCCTAGCCACCAACCCCCTTCCCTAGCCACCAATCTCCTTCCCTAGCCACCAACCCCCTTCCCTAGCTACCAACACCTTTTCCCGAGCCACCAATCTCCTTCCCTAGCCACCAATATTCCTTCCCTTGCCACCAACCCTACTTCCCTAGCCTCCAACGACCTTCCCTTGACACCAACCCCACTTCCCTAGCCACCAACCCCCTTCCCTAGCCACCTACCGAACTTCCCTAGCCTCCAACCTCCTTTCCTAGCCTCCAACCCCACTTCCCTAGCCACCAACCCCCTTCCATAGCCACCAACCCCCTTCCCTAGCCACCAACCCTACTTCCCCAGCCTCCAACCACCTTCCCTAGACACCAACCCCACTTCCCTAGCTACGAACCCCTTTCCTAGCCACCAACCCCCTTCCCTAGTCACCACCCCCTTCCTTGCCACCAACCCCCTTCCTAAGCCATCAACCCCCTTCCCTAGCCACCAACCCTACTTTTCTAGCCACTAACCTCACTTCCTAGCTACCAAACCCCTTCCTTAGCCACCAAACCCCTTCCCTAGTCACCAAACCCCTTCCGTAGCCACCAACCCCCCTAACCCAGCCACCAACACCACTTCACTAGCCAACAACCCCCTTCCCTTGCCACCAACCCCGTTCCCTAGCCACCAATATTCGTTCCCTAGCCACCAACCCTACTTCCCTAGCCTCCAACCTCCTTTCCTAGCCTCCAACCTCACTTCCCTAGCCTCCAACCACCTTCCCTAGACACCAACCCCACTTCCCTAGCTACCAACCCCTTTCCTAGCCACCAACCCCCTTCCCTAGTCACCACCCCCTTCCTTGCCACCAACGCCCTTCCTAAGAAATCAACCCCTTCCCTAGCCACCAACCCTACTTTCCTAGCCACTAACCTCACTTCCCTAGCTACCAAACCCCTTCCTTAGCCACCAAACCCCTTCCCTAGTCACCAAACCCCTTCCCTAGCCACCAACCCCCCTAACCCAGCCACCAACCCCACTTCCCTAGCCAACAACCCCCTTCCCTTGCCACCAACCCCGTTCCCTAGCCACCAATCTCCTACCCTAGCCACCAACCCCCTTCCCTAGCTACCAACACCTTTTCCCGAGCCACCAATCGCCTTCCCTAGCCACCAATATTTCTTCCCTTGCCACCAACCCTACTTCCCTAGCCTCCAATGACCTTCCCTAGACACCAACCCCACTTTCCTAGACACCAACCCCCTTCCCTTGCCACCAACCCCATTCCCTAGCCACCAACCCCCTTCCCTAGCAACCAACACCCTTCCCTAGCTACCAATCGCATTTCCAGAGGCACTAATCTCCTTCCCTAGCCACCAATATTCCTTCCCCAGCCTCCAACCCCCTTCCCTTGCCACCAACCCCGTTCCCTAGCCACCAATCTCCTTCCCTAGCCACCAACCCCCTTCCCTAGCTACCAACACCTTTTCCCGAGCCACCAATCTCCTTCCCTAGGCACCAATATTCCTTCCCTTGCCACCAACCCTACTTCCCTAGCCTCCAATGACCTTCCCTAGACACCAACCCCACTTCCCTAGCCACCAACCCCCTTCCCTAGCCACCAACCCCATTCCCTAGCCACCAACCCCCTTCCCTAGCAACCAACACCCTTCCCTAGCCACCAATATTCCTTCCCTAGCCACCAATATTCCTTCCCTAGCCACCAACCCCCTTCCCTAGCCTCCAACAAAGTTCCCTAGACACCAACCCCACTACCCTAGCTACCAACCCCTTTCCTAGCCACCAACCCCTTTCCCTAGCCACCAACCCTACTTTCCTAGCCACTAACCTCACTTCCCTAGCTACCAAACCCCTTCCTTAGCCACCAAACCCCTTCCCTAGTCACCAAACCCCTTCCCTAGCCACCAACCCTACTTTCCTAGCCACCAACCACCTTTCCTAGCCTCAAACCCCACTTCCCTAGCCACCAACCCCCTTCCATAGCCACCAACCCCCTTCCCTAGACACCAACCCCACTTCCCTAGCCACCAACCCCCTTTCCTAGCCACCAACCCCCTTCCCTAGCCACCAACCCTACTTTCCTAGCCACTAACCTCACTTCCCTAGCTACCAAACCCCTTCCTTAGCCACCAAACCCCTTCACCTAGTCACCAAAACCCTTCCCTAGCCACCAACCCCCCTAACCCAGCCACCAACCCCACTTCCCTAGCCAACAACCCCCTTTCCTTGCCACCAACCCCGTTCCCTAGCCACCAATATTCGTTCCCTAGCCACCAACCCTACTTCCCTAGCCTCCTACCACCTAACCTAGACACCAACCCCACGTCGCTAGCCACTAACCCCCTTCCTTAGCCACCAATCCCTTTCCCTAGCCACAACCCTACTTCCCTTACCTCCAACCACATTCCCTAGACACCAACCCCACTTCCCTAGCCACCAACCCCCTTCCATAGCCACCAACCCCCTTCCCTAGCCACCAATATCCTTCCCTAGCCACCAACCCCCTTCCCTAGCAACCAGCACCCTTCCCTCGCTACCAACCACATTTCCAGAGGCACCAATCTCCTTCCCTAGCCACCAATATTCCTTCCCTAGCCACCAACCCTACTTCCCTAGCCTCCAACGACCTTCTCTAGACACCAACACCACTTTCCTAGCCACCAACCCCCTTCCCTAGCCACCAACCCCATTCCCTAGCCACCAACCCCCTTCCCTAGCAACCAACACCCTTCCCTAGCTACCAACCACATTTCCAGAGGCACCAATCTCGTTTCCTAGCCACCAATATTCCTTCCCTAGCCACCAACCCTACTTCCCTAGCCTCCAACGACCTTCTCTAGACACCAACCCCACTTTCCAAGCCACCAACCCCCTTCCCTAGCCACCAACCCCGTTCCCTAGCCACCAACCCAACTTTCCTAGCGTCCAACCACCTTTTCTAGCCTCCAACCCCACTTCCCTAGCCACCAACCCCCTTCCATAGCCACCAACCCCCTTCCCTAGCCACCAACCCTACTTCCCCTACCCTCCAACCACATTCCCTAGACACCAACCCCACTTCCCTAGCCACCACCCCCTTCCCTAGCAACCAATCTCCTTCCCTAGCCACCAATCTCCTTCCCTAGCCACCAACCCCCTTCCCTAGTACCCAACTCCCTTCCCTAGCTACCTACCCCATTTTCCGAGCCACTTATCTCCTTCCCTAGCCAGCTATATTCCTTCCCTAGCCAGTAACCCTACTTCCCAAGCCTCCAACGACCTTCCCTAGACACCAACCCCACTTTCCTAGACTCCAACCACCTTTCCTGGCCACCATCCCCCTTCCCTAGTCACCAACCCTACTTTCCTAGCCACTAACATCACTTCCCTAGCCACCAATCTCCTTCCCTAGCCACCAACCCCCTTCCCTAGCCACCAATCTCCTTCCCTAGCCACCAACCCCCTTCCCTAGCTACCAACACCTTTTCCCGAGCCACCCATCTCCTTCCCTAGCCACCAATATTCCTTCCCTTGCCACCAACCCTACTTCCCTAGCCTCCAACGACCTTCCCTAGACACCAACCCCACTTCCCTAGCCACCAACCCCCTTCCCTAGCCACCAACCCCATTCCCTAGCCACCAACCCCCTTCCCTAGCAACCAACACCCTTCCCTAGCTACCAACCCCATTTCAAGAGGCACCAATCTCCTTCCCTAGCCAGCAATATACCTTCCCTAGCCACCAACCCTGCTTCCCTAGCCTCCAACGACTTTCCCTAGCCACCAACCCCCCTAACCCAGCCACCAACCCCACTTCCCTTGCCAACAACCCCCTTCCCTTGCCACCAACCCCATTCCCTAGCCACCAACCCCTTTCCCTAGCCACCAACCCCATTCCCTAGCCACCAACCCCCTTCCCTAGAAACCAACACCCTCCCCTAGCTACCAACCACATTTCCAGAGGCACCAATCTCCTTCCCTAGCCAGCAATATTCCTTCCCTAGCCACCAACCCTACTTCCCTAGCCTCCAACGACCTTCCCTAGACACCAACCCCACTTCCCTAGCCACCAACCCCCTTCCCTAGCCACCAACCCCCTTCCCTTGCCACCAACCCCATTCCCTAGCCACCAACCCCTTTCTCTAGCCACCAACCCCATTCCCTAGCCACCAACCCCCTTCCCTAGCAACCAACACCCTCCCCTAGCTACCAACCACATTTCCAGAGGCACCAATCTCCTTCCCTAGCCAGCAATATTCCTTCCCTAGCCACCAACCCTACTTCCCTAGCCTCCAACGACCTTCCCTAGACACCAACCCCACTTCCCTAGCCACCAACCACCTTCCCTAGCCACCAACCCCCTTCCCTTGCCACCAACCCCATTCCCTAGCCACCAACCCCTTTCTCTAGCCACCAACCCCCTTCCCTTGCCACCAACCCCATTACCTTGCCACCAACCCCTTTCTCTAGCCACCAACCCCATTCCTAGCCACCAACCCCCTTCCCTAGCAACCAACACCCTCCCCTAGCTACCAACCACATTTCCAGAGGCACCAATCTCAATCCCTAGCCACCAATATTCCTTCCCTAGCCACCAACCCTACTTCCCTAGCCTCCAACGACCTTCTCTAGACACCAACACCACTTTCCTAGCCACCAACCCCCTTCCCTAGCCACCAACCCCATTCCCTAGCCACCAACCCCCTTCCCTAGCAACCAACACCCTCCCCTAGCTACCAACCACATTTCCAGAGGCACCAATCTCCTTCCCTAGCCAGCAATATTCCTTCCCTAGCCACCAACCCTACTTCCCTAGCCTCCAACGACCTTCTCTAGACACCAACCCCACTTCCCTAGCCACCAACCCCCTTCCCTAGCCACCAACCCCCTTCCCTTGCCACCAACCCCATTCCCTAGCCACCAACCCCTTTCTCTAGCCACCAACCCCCTTCCCTTGCCACCAACCCCATTCCCTAGCCACCAACCCCTTTCTCTAGCCACCAACCCCATTCCTAGCCACCAACCCCCTTCCATAGCAACCAACACCCTCCCCTAGCTACCAACCACATTTCCAGAGGCACCAATCTCAATCCCTAGCCACCAATATTCCTTCCCTAGCCACCAACCCTACTTCCCTAGCCTCCAACGACCTTCTCTAGACACCAACACCACTTTCCTAGCCACCAACCCCCTTCCCTAGCCACCAACCCCATTCCCTAGCCACCAACCCCCTTCCCTAGCAACCAACACCCTTCCCTAGCTACCAACCACATTTCCAGAGGCACCAATCTCGTTCCATAGCCACCAATATTCCTTCCCTAGCCACCAACCCTACTTCCCTAGCCTCCAACGACCTTCTCTAGACACCAACCCCACTTTCCTAGCCACCAACCCCCTTCCCTAGCCACCAACCCCATTCCCTAGCCACCAACCCAACTTTCCTAGACTCCAACCACCTTTCCTAGACACCAACCCCACTTCCCTAGCCACCAACCCCCTTCCCTTGCCACCAACCCCCTTCCCTAGCCACCAACCCTACTACCCTACCCTCCAACCACCTTCCTTAGACACCAACCCCACTTTCCTAGACTCCAACCACCTTTCCTAGCCACCAACCCCCTTCCCTAGTCACCACCCCCTTCCCAAGCCATCAACCCCCTTCCCTAGCCACCAACCCTACTTTCCTAGCCACTAACATCACTTCCCTAGCCACCAACCTCCTTCCCTAGACACCAACCCCCTTCCCTAGCTACCAATCTCCTTCCCTAGCCACCAACCCCCTTCCCTAGCTACCAAAACCTTTTCCCGAGCCACCAATCTCCTTCCCTAGCCACCAATATTCCTTCCCTTGCCACCAACCCTTCTTCCCTAGCCTCCAACGACCTTCTCTAGACACCAACCCCACTTTCCTAGCCACCAACCCCCTTCCCTAGCCACCAACCCCATTCCCTAGCCACCAACACAACTTTCCTAGACTCCAACCACCTTTCCTAGACACCAACCCCACTTCCCTAGCCACCAACCCCCTTCCCTAGCCACCAACCCCCTTCCCTAGCCACCAACCATACTACCTTACCCTCCAACCACCTTCCTTAGACACCAACCCCACTTTCCTAGACTCCAACTACCTTTCCTAGCCAACAACCCCCTTCCCTTGCCACCAACCCCGTTCCCTAGCCACCAATATTTGTTCCCTAGCCACCAACCCTAATTCCCTAGCCTCCTACCACCTACCCTAGACACCAACCCCACTTCACTAGCCACCAACCCCCTTCCCTAGCCACCAATCCCTTTCCCTAGCCACAACCCTACTTCCCTTACCTTCAACCACATTCCCTAGACACCAACCCCACTTCCCTAGACACCACCCCCTTCACTAGCAACCAATCTCCTTCCCTAGCAACCAACACCCTCCCCTAGCTACCAACCACATTTCCAGAGGCACCAATCTCAATCCCTAGCCACCAATATTCCTTCCCTAGCCACCAACCCTACTTCCCTAGCCTCCAACGACCTTCTCTAGACACCAACACCACTTTCCTAGCCACCAACCCCCTTCCCTAGCCACCAACCCCATTCCCTAGCCACCAACCCCCTTCCCTAGCAACCAACACCCTTCCCTAGCTACCAACCACATTTCCAGAGGCACCAATCTCGTTCCATAGCCACCAATATTCCTTCCCTAGCCACCAACCCTACTTCCCTAGCCTCCAACGACCTTCTCTAGACACCAACCCCACTTTCCTAGCCACCAACCCCCTTCCCTAGCCACCAACCCCATTCCCTAGCCACCAACCCAACTTTCCTAGACTCCAACCACCTTTCCTAGACACCAACCCCACTTCCCTAGCCACCAACCCCTTTCCCTTGCCACCAACCCCCTTCCCTAGCCACCAACCCTACTACCCTACCCTCCAACCACCTTCCTTAGACACCAACCCCACTTTCCTAGACTCCAACCACCTTTCCTAGCCACCAACCCCCTTCCCTAGTCACCACCCCCTTCCCAAGCCATCAACCCCCTTCCCTAGCCACCAACCCTACTTTCCTAGCCACTAACATCACTTCCCTAGCCACCAACCTCCTTCCCTAGACACCAACCCCCTTCCCTAGCTACCAATCTCCTTCCCTAGCCACCAACCCCCTTCCCTAGCTACCAAAACCTTTTCCCGAGCCACCAATCTCCTTCCCTAGCCACCAATATTCCTTCCCTTGCCACCAACCCTTCTTCCCTAGCCTCCAACGACCTTCTCTAGACACCAACCCCACTTTCCTAGCCACCAACCCCCTTCCCTAGCCACCAACCCCATTCCCTAGCCACCAACACAACTTTCCTAGACTCCAACCACCTTTCCTAGACACCAACCCCACTTCCCTAGCCACCAACCCCCTTCCCTAGCCACCAACCCCCTTCCCTAGCCACCAACCATACTACCTTACCCTCCAACCACCTTCCTTAGACACCAACCCCACTTTCCTAGACTCCAACTACCTTTCCTAGCCAACAACCCCCTTCCCTTGCCACCAACCCCGTTCCCTAGCCACCAATATTTGTTCCCTAGCCACCAACCCTAATTCCCTAGCCTCCTACCACCTACCCTAGACACCAACCCCACTTCCCTAGCCACCAACCCCCTTCCCTAGCCACCAATCCCTTTCCCTAGCCACAACCCTACTTCCCTTACCTTCAACCACATTCCCTAGACACCAACCCCACTTCCCTAGACACCACCCCCTTCACTAGCAACCAATCTCCTTCCCTAGCAACCAACACCCTTCCCTAGCTACCAACCACATTTCCAGAGGCACCAATCTCCTTCCCTAGCCACCAATATTCCTTCCCTAGCCACCAACCCTACTTCCCTAGCCTCCAACGACCTTCTCTAGACACCAACACCACTTTCCTAGCCACCAACCCCCTTCCCTAGCCACCAACCCCATTCCCTAGCCACCAACCCCCTTCCCTAGCAACCAACACCCTTCCCTAGCTACCAACCACATTTCCAGAGGCACCAATCTCGTTCCATAGCCACCAATATTCCTTCCCTAGCCACCAACCCTACTTCCCTAGCCTCCAACGACCTTCTCTAGACACCAACCCCACTTTTCTAGCCACCAACCCCCTTCCCTAGCCACCAATCCCCTTCCCTAGCCACCAACTCCGTTCCCTAGCCACCAACCCAACTTTCCTAGCCTCCAACCACCTTTTCTAGCCTCCAACCCCACTTCCCTAGCCACCAACCCCCTTCCATAGCCACCAACCCCCTTCCCTAGCCACCAACCCTACTTCCCCAGCCTCCAACCACATTCCCTAGACACCAACCCCACTTCCCTAGCCACCACCCCCTTCCCTAGCAACCAATCTCCTTCCCTAGCCACCAATCTCCTTCCCTAGCCACCAACCCCCTTCCATAGTACCCAACTACCTTCCCTAGCTACCTACCCCATTTTCCGAGCCACTTATCTCCTTCCCTAGTCAGCTATATTCCTTCCCTAGCCAGTAACCCTACTTCCCTAGCCTCCAACGACCGTCCCTAGACACCAACCCCACTTTCCTAGACTCCTACCACCTTTCCTGGCCACCATCCCCGTTCCCTAGTCACCAACGCTACATTCCTAGCCACTAACATCAATTCCCTAGCCACCAATCTCCTTCCCTAGCCACCAACCCCCTTCCCTAGCCACCAATCTCATTCCCTAGCCACCAACCCCCTTCCCTAGCTACCAACACCTTTTCCTGAGCCACCAATCTCCTTCCCTAGCCACCAATATTCCTTCCCTTGCCACCAACCCTACTTCCCTAGCCTCCAACGACCTTCCCTAGACACCAACACCACTTCCCTAGCCACCAACCCCCTTCCATAGCCACCAACCCCCTTCCCTAGCCACCAACCCTACTTCCCCAGCCTCCAACCACCTTCCCTAGACACCAACCCCACTTCCCTAGCTACCAACCCCTTTCCTAGCCACCAACCCCCTTCCCTAGTCACCACCCCCTTCCTTGCCACCAACCCCCTTCCTAAGAAATCAACCCCTTCCCTAGCCACCAACTCTACTTTCCTAGCCACTAACCTCACTTCCCTAGCTACCAAACCCCTTCCTTAGCCACCAAACCCCTTCCCTAGTCACCAAACCCCTTCCCTAGCCACCAACCCCCCTTACCCAGCCACCAACCCCACTTCCCTACCCAACAACCCCCTTCCCTTGCCACCAACCCCGTTCCCTAGCCACCAATCTCCTACCCTAGCCACCAACCCCCTTCCCTAGCTACCAACACCCTTCCCTAGCTACCAATCGCATTTCCAGAGGCACTAATCTCCTTCCCTAGCCACCAATATTCCTTCCCCAGCCTCCAACCCCCTTCCCTTGCCACCAACCCCGTTCCCTAGCCACCAATCTCCTTCCCTAGCCACCAACCCCCTTCCCTAGCTACCAACACCTTTTCCCGAGCCACCAATCTCCTTCCCTAGCCACCAATATTCCTTCCCTTGCCACCAACCCTACTTCCCTAGCCTCCAATGACCTTCCCTAGACACCAAACCCACTTCCCTAGCCACCAACCCCCTTCCCTAGCCACCAACCCAAATCTCTAGCCACCAACCCCCTTCCCTAGCAACCAACACCATTCCCTAGCTACCAATCGCATTTCCAGAGGCACTAATCTCCTTCACTAGCCACCAATATTCCTTCCCTATCACCAACCCCCTTCCCTAGCCTCCAACAAAGTTCCCTAGACACCAACCCCACTACCCTAGCTACCAACCCCTTTCCTAGCCACCAACCCCTTTCCCTAGCCACCAACCCTACTTTCCTAGCCACTAACCTCACTTCCCTAGCTACCAAACCCCTTCCTTAGCCACCAAACCCCTTCCCTAGTCACTAAACCCGTTCCCTAGCCACCAACCCTACTTTCCTAGCCACCAACCACCTTCCCTTGCCACCAACCCCATTCCCTAGCCACCAACCCCTTTCTCTAGCCACCAAACCCATTCCCTAGCCACCAACCCCCTTCCCTAGCAACCAACACCCTCCCCTAGCCACCAATCCTACTTCCCCAGCCTCCAAACAACTTCCCTAGACATCAACCCCACTTCCCTAGCTACGAACCCCTTTCCTAGCCACCAACCCCCTTCCATAGTCACCACCCCCTTCCTTGCCACCAACCCCCTTCCTAAGCCATCAACCCCCTTCCCTAGCCACCAACCCTACTTTCCTAGCCACTAAACTCACTTCCTAGCTACCAAACCCCTTCCTTAGCCACCAAACCCCTTCCCTAGTCACCAAACCCCTTCCCTAGCCACCAACCCCCCTAACCCAGCCACCAACACCACTTCCCTAGCCAACAACCCCCTTCCCTTGCCACCAACCCCGTTCCCTAGCCACCAATATTCGTTCCCTAGCCACCAACCCTACTTCCCTAGCCTCCAACCTCCTTTCCTAGCCTCCAACCCCACTTCCCTAGCCACCAACCCCCTTCCATAGCCACCAACCCCCTTCCCTAGCCACCAACCCTACTTCCCCAGCCTCCAACCACCTTCCCTAGACACCAACCCCACTTCCCTAGCTACCAACCCCTTTCCTAGCCACCAACCCCCTTCCCTAGTCACCACCCCCTTCCTTGCCACCAACCCCCTTCCTAAGAAATCAACCCCTTCCCTAGCCACCAACTCTACTTTCCTAGCCACTAACCTCACTTCCCTAGCTACCAAACCCCTTCCTTAGCCACCAAACCCCTTCCCTAGCCACCAACCCCCCTAACCCAGCCACCAACCCCACTTCCCTAGCCAACAACCCCCTTCCCTTGCCACCAACCCCGTTCCCTAGCCTCCAATGACCTTCCCTAGACACCAACCCCACTTCCCTAGCCATCAACCCCCTTCCCTAGCAACCAACACCCTTCCCTAGCTACCAATCGCATTTCCAGAGGCACTTATCTCCTTCCCTAGCCACCAATATTCCTTCCCCAGCCTCCAACCCCCTTCCCTTGCCACCAACCCCGTTCCCTAGCCACCAATCTCCTTCCCTAGCCACCAACCCCCTTCCCTAGCTACCAACACCTTTTCCCGAGCCACCAATCTCCTTCCCTAGCCACCAATATTCCTTCCCTTGCCACCAACCCTGCTTCCCTAGCCTCCAATGTCCTTCCCTAGACACCAACCCCACTTCCCTAGCCACCAACCCCCTTCCCAAGCCACCAACCCCATTCCCTAGCCACCAACCCCCTTCCCTAGCAACCAACACCCTTCCCTAGCTACCAATCGCATTTCCAGAGGCACTAATCTCCTTCCCTAGCCACCAATATTCCTTCCCTAGCCACCAACCCCCTTCCCTAGCCTCCAACACCCTTCCCTAGACACCAACCCCACTTCCCTAGCTACCAACCCCTTTCCTAGCCACCAACCCCCTTCCCTAGCCACCAACCCTACTTTCCTAGCCACTAACCTCACTTCCCTAGCTACCAAACCCCTTCCTTAGCCACCAAACCCCCCCCCTAACCCAGCCAACAACCCCCTTCCCTTGCCACCAACCCCTTTTCCTTGCCACCAATATTCGTTCCCTAGCCACCAACCCTACTTCCCTAGCCTCCTACAGCCTACCCTAGACACCAACCCCACTTCCCTAGCCACCAACCCCCTTCCCTAGCCACCAATCCCTTTCCCTAGCCACAACCCTACTTCCCTTACCTCCAACCACATTCCCTAGACACCAACCCCACTTCCCTAGCCACCACCCCCTTCCCTAGCCACCAACCCCCTTCCCTAGCCACCAACCCCATTCCCTAGCCACCAACCCCCTTCCCTAGCAACCAACACCCTTCCCTAGCTACCAACCACATTTCCAGAGTCACCAATCTCGTTCCCTAGCCACCAATATTCCTTCCCTAGCCACCAACCCTACTTCCCTAGCCTCCAACAACCTTCTCTAGACACCAACCCCACTTTCCTAGCCACCAACCCCCTTCCCTAGCCACCAACCCAACTTTCCTAGCCTCCAACCACCTTTTCTAGCCTCCAACCCCACTTCCCTAGCCACCAACCCCCTTCCATAGCCACCAACCCCCTTCCCTAGCCACCAAACCCCTTCCCCAGCCTCCAACCACATTCCCTAGACACCAACCCCTTTCCCTAGCCACCAACCCCATTCCCTAGCCACCAACCCCCTTCCCTAGCAACCAACACCCTCCCCTAGCTACCAACCACATTTCCAGAGGCACCAATCTGCTTCCCTAGCCAGCAATATTCCTTCCCTAGCCACCAACCCTACTTCCCTAGCCTCCAACGACCTTCCCTAGACACCAACCCCACTTCCCTAGCCACCAACCCTCTTCCCTAGCCACCAACCCCATTCCCTAGCCACCAACCCCACTTCCCTAGCAACCAACACCCTTCCCTAGCTACCAACTCCATTTCCAGAGGCACCAATCTCCTTCCCTAGCCAGCAATATTCCTTCCCTAGCCACGAACCCTGCTTCCCTAGCCTCCAACGACTTTCCCTAGCCACCAACCCCCCTAACCCAGCCACCAACCCCACTTTCCTTGCCAACAACCCCCTTCCCTTGCCACCAACCCCATTCCCTAGCCACCAACCCCTTTCCCTAGCCACCAACCCCATTCCCTAGCCACCAACCCCCTTCCCTAGCCACCAATCCCTTTCCCTAGCCACAACCCTACTTCCCTTGGTGACCTCCAGCCACCAATATTCCTTCCCTTGCCACCAACCCTTCTTCCCTAGCCTCCAACGACCTTCCCTAGACACCAACCCCACTTCCCTAGACACCAACCCCACTTCCCTAGCCACCACCCCCTTCCCTAGCAACCCATCTCCTTCCCTAGCAACCAATATCCTTCCCTAGCCACCAACCCCCTTCCCTAGCAACCAACACCCTTCCCTAGCTACCAACCACATTTCCAGAGGCACCAATCTCCTTCCCTAGCCACCAATATTCCTTCCCTAGCCACCAACCCTACTTCCCTAGCCTCCAACGACCTTCTCTAGACACAAACACAACTTTCCTAGCCACCAACCCCCTTCCCTAGCCACCAACCCCATTCCCTAGCCACCAACGCCCTTCCCTAGCAACCAACACCCTTCCCTAGCTACCAACCACATTTCCAGAGGCACCAATCTCGTTCCCTAGCCACCAATATTCCTTCCCTAGACACCAACCCCTTTCCCTAGCCACCAACCCCATTCCCTAGCCACCAACCCCCTTCCCTAGCAACCAACACCCTTCCCTAGCTACCAACCCCATTTCCAGAGGCACCAATCTCCTTCCCTAGCCAGCAATATTCCTTCCCTAGCCACCAACCCTGCTTCCCTAGCCTCCAACGACTTTCCCTAGCCACCAACCCCCCTAACCCAGTCACCAACCCCACTTCCCTTGCCAACAACCCCCTTCCCTTGCCACCAACCCAATTCCCTAGCCACCAACACCTTTCCCTAGCCACCAACCCCATTCCCTAGCCACCAACCCCCTTCCCTAGCAACCAACACCCTCCCCTAGCTACCAACCACATTTCCAGAGGCACCAATCTCAATCCCTAGCCACCAATATTCCTTCCCTAGCCACCAACCCTACTTCCCTAGCCTCCAACGACCTTCCCAAATCAAATCAAATCAAATCAAATTTTATTTGTCACATACACATGGTTAGCAGATGTTAATGCGAGTGTAGCGAAATGCTTGTGCTTCTAGTTCCGACAATGCAGTAATAACAAGTAATCTAACTAACAATTCCAAAACTACTGTCTTGTACACAGTGTAAGGGGATAAAGAATATGTACATAAGGATATATGAATGAGTGATGGTACAGAGCAGCATATGCAAGATACAGTAGATGGTATCGAGTACAGTATGTACAAATGAGATGAGTATGTAAACAAAGTGGCATAGTTTAGAGTGGCTAGTGATACATGTATTACATAAGGATACAGTCGATGATATAGAGTACAGTATATACGTATGCATATGAGATGAATAATGTAGGGTAAGTAACATTATATAAGGTAGCATTGTTTAAAGTGGCTAGTGATATATTTGCATCATTTCCCATCAATTCCCATTATTAAAGTGGCTGGAGTTGAGTCAGTGTCAGTGTGTTGGCAGCAGCCACTCAGTGTAGGTGGTGGCTGTTTAACAGTCTGATGGCCTTGAGATAGAAGCTGTTTTTCAGTCTCTCGGTCCCTGCTTTGATGCACCTGTACTGACCTCGCCTTCTGGATGATAGCGGGGTGAACAGGCAGTGGCTCGGGTGGTTGATGTCCTTGATGATCTTTATGGCCTTCCTGTGACATCGGGTGGTGTAGGTGTCCTGGAGGGCAGGTAGTTTGCCCCCGGTGATGCGTTGTGCAGACCTCACTACCCTCTGAAGAGCCTTACGGTTGAGGGCGGAGCAGTTGCCGTACCAGGCGGTGATACAGCCCGACAGGATGCTCTCGATTGTGCATCTGTAGAAGTTTGTGAGTGCTTTTGGTGACAAGCCGAATTTCTTCAGCCTCCTGAGGTTGAAGATGCGCTGCTGCGCCTTCTTCACAATGCTGTCTGTGTGAGTGGACCAATTCAGTTTGTCTGTGATGTGTATGCCGAGGAACTTAAAACTTGCTACCCTCTCCACTACTGTTCCATCGATGTGGATAGGGGGGTGTTCCCTCTGCTGTTTCCTGAAGTCCACAATCATCTCCTTAGTTTTGTTGACGTTGAGTGTGAGGTTATTTTCCTGACACCACACTCCGAGGGCCCTCACCTCCTCCCTGTAGGCCGTCTCGTCGTTGTTGGTAATCAAGCCTACCACTGTTGTGTCGTCCGTAAACTTGATGATTGAGTTGGAGGCGTGCGTGGCCACGCAGTCGTGGGTGAACAGGGAGTACAGGAGAGGGCTCAGAACGCACCCTTGTGGGGCCCCAGTGTTGAGGATCAGCGGGGAGGAGATGTTGTTGCCTACCCTCACCACCTGGGGGCGGCCCGTCAGGAAGTCCAGTACCCAGTTGCACAGGGCGGGTCGAGACCCAGGGTCTCGAGCTTGATGACGAGTTTGGAGGGTACTATGGTGTTGAATGCCGAGCTGTAGTCGATGAACAGCATTCTCACATAGGTATTCCTCTTGTCCAGATGGGTTAGGGCAGTGTGCAGTGTGGTTGAGATTGCATCGTCTGTGGACCTATTTGGGCGGTAAGCAAATTGGAGTGGGTCTAGGGTGTCAGGTAGGGTGGAGGTGATATGGTCCTTGACTAGTCTCTCAAAGCACTTCATGATGACGGATGTGAGTGCTACGGGGCGGTATTCGTTTAGCTCAGTTACCTTAGCTTTCTTGGGAACAGGAACAATGGTGGCCCTCTTGAAGCATGTGGGAACAGCAGACTGGTATAGGGATTGATTGAATATGTCCGTAAACACACCGGCCAGCTGGTCTGCGCATGCTCTGAGGGCGCGGCTGGGGATGCCGTCTGGGCCTGCAGCCTTGCGAGGGTTAACACGTTTAAATGTCTTACTCACCTCGGCTGCATTGAAGGAGAGGCCGCATGTTTTCGTAGCAGGCCGTGTCAGTGGCACTGTATTGTCCTCAAAGCGGGCAAAAAAGTCATTTAGTCTGCCTGGGAGCAAGACATCCTGGTCCGTGACTGGGCTGGATTTCTTCATGTAGTCCGTGATTGACTGTAGACCCTGCCACATGCCTCTTGTGTCTGAGCCGTTGAATAGAGATTCTACTTTGTCTCTGTACTGGCGCTTAGCTTGTTTGATAGCCTTGCGGAGGGAATAGCTGCACTGTTTGTATTCGGTCATGTTGTATTCGGTCATGTTACCAGACACCTTGCCCTGATTAAAAGCAGTGGTTCGCGCTTTCAGTTTCACACGAATGCTGCCATCAATCCACGGTTTCTGGTTAGGGAATGTTTTAATTGTTGCTATGGGAACGACATCTTCAACGCACGTTCTAATGAACTCGCACACCGAATCAGCGTATTCGTCACTGTTGTTGTCTGACGCAATACGAAACATGTCCCAGTCCACGTGATGGAAGCAGTCTTGGAGTGTGGAGTCAGCTTGGTCGGACCAGCGTTGGACAGACCTCAGCGTGGGAGCCTCTTGTTTTAGATTCTGTCTGTAGGCAGGGATCAACAAAATGGAGTCGTGGTCAGCTTTTCCGAAAGGGGGGCGGGGCAGGGCCTTATATGCGTCGCGGAAGTTAGAGTAACAATGATCCAAGGTCTTTCCACCCCTGGTTGCGCAATCGATATGCTGATAAAATTTAGGGAGTCTTGTTTTCAGATTAGCCTTGTTAAAATCCCCAGCTACAATGAATGCAGCCTCCGGATAAATCGTTTCCAGTTTGCAGAGAGTTAAATAAAGTTCGTTCAGAGCCATCGATGTGTCTGCTTGGGGGGGGATATATACGGCTGTGATTATAATCGAAGAGAATTCTCTTGGTAGATAATGCGGTCTACATTTGATTGTGAGGAATTCTAAATCAGGTGAACAGAAGGATTTGAGTTCCTGTATGTTTCTTTCATCACACCATGTCACGTTGGCCATGAGGCATACGCCCCCGCCCCTCTTCTTACCAGAAAGATGTTTGTTTCTGTCAGCGCGATGCGTGGAGAAACCCGTTGGCTGCACCGCTTCGGATAGAGTCTCTCCAGTGAGCCATGTTTCAGTGAAGCAAAGGACGTTACAGTCTCTGATGTCCCTCTGGAATGCTACCCTTGCTCGGATTTCATCAACCTTGTTGTCAAGAGACTGGACATTGGCAAGAAGAATGCTAGGGAGTGGTGCACGATGTGCCCGTCTCCGGAGTCTGACCAGAAGACCGCCTCGTTTCCCTCTCTTTCGGAGTCGTTTTTTTGGGTCGCTGCATAGGGTCCACTCCGTTGTCCTGTTTGTAAGGCAGAACACAGGATCCGAGTCGCGAAAAACATATTCTTGGTCATAATGATGGTGAGTTGACGCTGATCTTATATTCAGTAGTTCTTCTCGACTGTATGTAATGAAACCTAAGATGACCTGGGGTACTAATGTAAGAAATAACACTGCAACACTGCAAAAACTGCATAGTTTCCTAGGAACGCGAAGCGAGGCGGCCATCTCTGTCGGCGCCGGAAGTTTTTTTTCCTAGCCACCAACCCCATTCCCTAGCCACCAACCCAACTTACCTAGACTCCAACCACCTTTCCTAGACACCAACCCCACTTCCCTAGCCACCAACCCCCTTCCCTAGCCACCAACCCCCTTCCCTAGCCACCAACCCTACTACCCTACCCTCCAACCACCTTCCTTAGACACCAACCCAACTTTCCTAGACTCCAACCACCTTTCCTAGCCACCAACCCCCTTCCCTAGTCACCACCCCCTTCCCAAGCCATCAACCCCCTTCCCTAGCCACCAACCCTACTTTCCTAGCCACTAACATCACTTCCCTAGCCACAAACCTCCTTCCCTAGACACCAACCCCCTTCCCTAGCCACCAATCTCCTTCCCTAGCCACCAACCCCCTTCCCTAGCTACCAACACCTTTTCCCGAGCCACCAATCTCCTTCCCTTGCCACCAATATTCCTTCCCTTGCCACCAACCCTTCTTCCCTAGCCTCCAACGACCTTCTCTAGACACCAACCCCACTTTCCTAGCCACCAACCCACTTCCCTAGCCACCAACCCCATTCCCTAGCCACCAACACAACTTTCCTAGACTCCAACCACCTTTCCTAGACACCAACCCCACTTCCCTAGCCACCAACCCCCTTCCCTAGCCACCAACCCCCTTCCCTAGCCACCAACCCTACTACCCTACCCTCCAACCACCTTCCTTAGACACCAACCCCACTTTCCTAGACTCCAACCACCTTTCCTAGCCAACAACCCCCTTCCCTAGTCACCACCCCCTTCCCTAGCCACCAACCCTACTTTCCTAGCCACTAACATCACTTCCCTAGCCACCAACCTCCTTCCCTAGACACCAACCCCCTTCCCTAGCCACCAATCTCCTTCCCTAGCCACCAACCCCCTTCCCTAGCTACCAACACCTTTTCCCGAGCCACCAATCTCCTTCCTTTGCCACCAATATTCCTTCCCTTGCCACCAACCCTTCTTCCCTAGCCTCCAACGACCTTCTCTAGAAACCAACCCCACTTTCCTAGCCACCAACCCCCTTCCCTAGCCACCAACCCCATTCCCTAGCCACCAACACAACTTTCCTAGACTCCAACCACCTTTCCTAGACACCAACCCCACTTCCCTAGCCACCAACCCAATTCCCTAGCCACCAACCCCCTTCCCTAGTCACCAACCCTACTACCCTACCCTCCAACCACCTTCCTTAGACACCAACCCCACTTTCCTAGACTCCAACCACCTTTCCTAGCCAACAACCCCCTTCCCTAGTCACCACCCCCTTCCCAAGCCATCAACCCCCTTCCCTAGCCACCAACCCTACTTTCCTAGCCACTAACATCACTTCCCTAGCCACCAACCTCCTTCCCTAGACACCAACCCCCTTCCCTAGCCACCAATCTCCTTCCCTAGCCACCAACCCCCTTCCCTAGCTACCAACACCTTTTCCCGAGCCACCAATCTCCTCCCTAGCCACCAATATTCCTTCCCTTGCCACCAACCCTTCTTCCCTAGCCTCCAACGACCTTCCCTAGACACCAACCCCACTTCCCTAGCCACCAACCCCCTTCCCTAGCAACCAACCCCATTCCCTAGCCACCTACCCCCTTCCCTAGCAACCAACACCCTTCCCTAGCTACCAACCACATTTCCAGAGGCACCAATCTCCTTCCCTAGCCTCCAATATTCCTTCCCTAGCCTCCAACCCTACTTCCCTAGCCTCCAACTACCTTCCCTAGACACCAACCCCACTTCCCTAGCCAACAACCCCCTTCCCTAGCCACCAACCCCGTTCCCTAGCCACCAACCCAACTTTCCTAGCCTCCAACCACCTTTCTTAGCCTCCAACCCCACTTCCCTAGCCACCAACCCCCTTCCATAGCCACCAACCCCCTTCCCTAGCCACCAACCCTACTTCCCCAGCCTCCAACCACCTTCCCTAGACACCAACAACACTTCCTTAGCTACCAACCCCTTTCCTAGCCACCAACCCCCTTCCCTAGTAACCACCCCCTTCCTAGCCACCAACCCCCTTCCTAAGCCATCAACCCCCTTCCCTAGCCACCAACCCCCTTCCTTAGCCACCAACCCCCTTCCCTAGCAACCAACACCCTTCCCTAGCTACCAACACCTTTTCCCGAGCCACCAATCTCCTTCCCTTGCCACCAATATTCCTTCCCTTGCCACCAACCCTTCTTCACTAGCCTCCAACGACCTTCCCTAGACACCAACCCCACTTTCCTAGCCACCAACCCACTTCCCTAGCCACCAACCCCATTCCCTAGCCACCAACACAACTTTCCTAGACTCCAACCACCTTTCCTAGACACCAACCCCACTTCCCTAGCCACCAACCCCCTTCCCTAGCCACCAACCCCCTTCCCTAGCCACCAACCCTACTACCCTACCCTCCAACCACCTTCCTTAGACACCAACCCCACTTTCCTAGACTCCAACCACCTTTCCTAGCCAACAACCCCCTTCCCTAGTCACCACCCCCTTCCCTAGCCACCAACCCTACTTTCCTAGCCACTAACATCACTTCCCTAGCCACCAACCTCCGTCCCTAGACACCAACCCCCTTCCCTAGCCACCAATCTCCTTCCCTAGCCACCAACCCCCTTCCCTAGCTACCAACACCTTTTCCCGAGCCACCAATCTCCTTCCCTTGCCACCAATATTCCTTCCCTTGCCACCAACCCTTCTTCCCTAGCCTCCAACGACCTTCTCTAGACACCAACCCCACTTTCCTAGCCACCAACCCCCTTCCCTAGCCACCAACCCCATTCCCTAGCCACCAACACAACTTTCCTAGACTCCAACCACCTTTCCTAGACACCAACCCCACTTCCCTAGCCACCAACCCAATTCCCTAGCCACCAACCCCCTTCCCTAGTCACCAACCCTACTACCCTACCCTCCAACCACCTTCCTTAGACACCAACCCCACTTTCCTAGACTCCAACCACCTTTCCTAGCCAACAACCCCCTTCCCTAGTCACCACCCCCTTCCCAAGCCATCAACCCCCTTCCCTAGCCACCAACCCTACTTTCCTAGCCACTAACATCACTTCCCTAGCCACCAACCTCCTTCCCTAGACACCAACCCCCTTCCCTAGCCACCAATCTCCTTCCCTAGCCACCAACCCCCTTCCCTAGCTACCAACACCTTTTCCCGAGCCACCAATCTCCTTCCCTAGCCACCAATATTCCTTCCCTTGCCACCAACCCTTCTTCCCTAGCCTCCAACGACCTTCCCTAGACACCAACCCCACTTCCCTAGCCACCAACCCCCTTCCCTAGCAACCAACCCCATTCCCTAGCCACCTACCCCCTTCCCTTGCAACCAACACCCTTCCCTAGCTACCAACCACATTTCCAGAGGCACCAATCTCCTTCCCTAGCCTCCAATATTCCTTCCCTAGCCTCCAACCCTACTTCCCTAGCCTCCAACTACCTTCCCTAGACACCAACCCCACTTCCCTAGCCAACAACCCCCTTCCCTAGCCACCAACCCCGTTCCCTAGCCACCAACCCAACTTTCCTAGCCTCCAACCACCTTTCTTAGCCTCCAACCCCACTTCCCTAGCCACCAACCCCCTTCCATAGCCACCAACCCCCTTCCCTAGCTACCAACCCTACTTCCCCAGCCTCCAACCACCTTCCCTAGACACCAACAACACTTCCTTAGCTACCAACCCCTTTCCTAGCCAAAACCCCCTTCCCTAGTAACCACCCCCTTCCTAGCCACCAACCCCCTTCCTAAGCCATCAACCCCCTTCCCTAGCCACCAACCCCCTTCCTTAGCCACCAACCCCCTTCCCTAGCAACCAACACCCTTCCCTAGCTACCAACACCTTTTCCCGAGCCACCAATCTCCTTCCCTTGCCACCAATATTCCTTCCCTTGCCACCAACCCTTCTTCACTAGCCTCCAACGACCTTCTCTAGACACCAACCCCACTTTCCTAGCCACCAACCCCCTTCCCTAGCCACCAACCCCATTCCCTAGCCACCAACACAACTTTCCTAGACTCCAACCACCTTTCCTAGACACCAACCCCACTTCCCTAGCCACCAACCCCCTTCCCTAGCCACCAACCCCCTTCCCTAGCCACCAATCTCCTTCCCTAGCCACCAACCCCCTTCCCTAGCTACCAACACCTTTTCCCGAGCCACCAATCTCCTTCCCTAGCCACCAATATTCCTTCCCTTGCCACCAACTCCCTTCCCTAGCAACCAACACCCTTCCCTAGCTACCAACACCATTTCCAGAGGAACCAATCTCCTTCCCTAGCCAGCAATATTCCTTCCCTAGCCACCAACCCTGCTTCCCTAGCCTCCAACGACCTTCCCTAGATACCAACCTCACTTCCCCAGCCAACAACCCCCTTCCCTAGCCACCAACTCCGTTCCCTAGCCTCCTACCACCTACCCTAGCCTCCGACCCCACTTCCCTAGCCACCAACCCCCTTCCATAGCCACCAACCCCCTTCCCTAGCCACCAACTCCCTTCCCTAGCCACCAACCCCCTTCCCTAGCCACCAATCTCCTTCCCTAGCCACCAACCCCCTTCCCTAGCTACCAACACCTTTTCCCGAGCCACCAATCTCCTTCCCTAGCCACCAATATTCCTTCCCTTGCCACCAACCCTTCTTCCCTAGCCTCCAACGACCTTCCCTAGACACCAACCCCACTTCCCTAGCCACCAACCCCCTTCCCTAGCAACCAACACCCTTCCCTAGTTACCAACCACATTTCCAGAGGCACCAATCTCCTTCCCTAGCCTCCAATATTCCTTCCCTAGCCTCCAACCCTACTTCCCTAGCCTCCAACTACCTTCCCTAGACACCAACCCCACTTCCCTAGCCAACAACCCCCTTCCCTAGCCACCAACCCCGTTCTCTAGCCACCAACCCAACTTTCCTTGCCTCCAACCACCTTTCTTAGCCTCCAACCCCACTTCCCTAGCCACCAACCCCCTTCCATATCCACCAACCCCATTCCCTAGCCACCAAACCTACTTCCCCAGCCTCCAACCACCTTCCCTAGACACCAACAACACTTCCTTAGCTACCAACCCCTTTCCTAGCCACCAACCCCCTTCCCTAGTAACCACCCCCTTCCTAGCCACCAACCCCCTTCCTAAGCCATCAACCCCCTTCCCTAGCCACCAACCCCCTTCCTTAGCCACCAACCCCCTTCCCTAGCAACCAACACCCTTCCCTAGCTACCAACACCATTTCCAGAGGAACCAATCTCCTTCCCTAGCCAGCAATATTCCTTCCCTAGCCACCAACCCTGCTTCCCTAGCCTCCAACGACCTTCCCTAGACACCAACCTCACTTCCCCAGCCAACAACCCCCTTCCCTAGCCACCAACTCCGTTCCCTAGCCTCCTACCACCTACCCTAGCCTCCGACCCCACTTCCCTAGCCACCAACCCCCTTCCATAGCCACCAACCCCCTTCCCTAGCCACCAACTCCCTTCCCTAGCCACCAACACCCTTCCCTAGCCACCAACCCTACTTTCCTAGCCACTAACATCACTTCCCTAGCTACCAAACCCCTTCCCTAGCCACCAACCCCCTTCCCTAGCCACCAACACCCTTCCCTAGCCACCACCACCTTCATAGCCACCAACGCCCTTCCTAAGCCACCAACCCCCTACCCTAGCCACCAACCCCCTTCCCTAGCCACTAACATCACTTCCCTAGCTACCAAACCCCTTCCTTAGCCACCAAACCCCTTCCCCAGTCACCAAACCCCTTCCCTAGCCACCAACCCTCCTAACCCAGCCACCAACCCCTTCCCTAGCCACCAACCCCACTTCCCTAGCCACCAACCCCGTTCCCTAGCCACCAACCCAACGTTCCTAGACTCCACACACCTTTCCTAGACACCAACCCCACTTCCCTAGCCACCAACCCCCTTCCCTATCCATAAACCCCCTTCCCTAGCCACAAACCCAACTTCCCTACCCTCAACCACCTTCCTTAGACATCAACGCATCTTCCCAAGCTACCAACCCCGTTCCTAGCCACCAACCCCCCTTCTCTAGTCACCACCCCCTTACTAGCCACCAACCCCCTTCCCAAGTCATCAACCCCCTTCCCTAGCCACCAACCCTACTTTCCTAGCCACTAACCTCACTTCTCTAGCTCCCAAACCCCTTCCTTAGCCGCCAACCTCCTTCCCTAGTAACCAAACCCCTTCCCTAGCCACCAACCCACTTCCCTAGCCAACAACCCCCTTCCATAGCCACCAAACTCCCTAACCCAGCCACCAACCCCCGTCACAAGCCATCAACCCCCTTCCCTAGCCACGAACCCTACTTTCCTAGCCACTAACCTCACTTCCAAAGCTACCAAACCCCTTCCCTAGTCACCAAACCCCTTCCCTAGCCACCAACCCACTTCCCTAGTTACCAACCACTTCTATAGCCACCAACCCCACTTCCCTAGCCACCAACCCCACGTTCCTATACACCAACTCCCTTCCCTAGCCACCAACCCCCCTTCCCTAGCCAACAACCCCATTCCCTAGAAACCAACACCCTTCCCTAGCTACCAACCCCATTTCCAGAGGCACCAATCTCCTTCCCTAGCCACCAATATTCCTTCCCTAGCCACCAACCCTACTTCCCTAGCCTCCAACGACCTTCCCTAGACACCAACCCCACTTCCCTAGCCAACAACACCCTTCCCTAGACACCAACCCCACTTCTCTAGCCAACAACCCCATTTCCGAGCCACCAACCCCCCTCCCTAGCAACCAGTCTTCCTTCCCTAGCCACCAAGCTTCCTTCCCTAGCCACCAACCCCATTTCCTGAGGCACCAATCTCCTTCCCTAGCCACCAATATTCCTTCCCTAGCCACCAACCCTACTTCCCTAGCATCCAACGACCTTCCCTAGACACCAACCCCACTTCCCTAGCCAACAACCCCCTTCCCTAGACACCAACCCCACTTCCCTAGCCAACAACCCCATTCCCTAGCCACCAACCCCGTTCCCTAGCCACCAAACCAACTTTCTTAGCCTCCAACCACCTTTCCTAGCCTCCAACCCCACTTCCCTAGCCACCAACCCCCTTCCATAGCCACCAACCCCCTTCCCTAGCTACCAACACCTTTTCCCGAGCCACCAATCTCCTTCCCTAGCCACCAATATTCCTTCCCTTGCCACCAACCCTTCTTCCCTAGCCTCCAATGACCTTCCCTAGACACCAACCCCCTTCCCTAGCAACCAACCCCATTCCCTAGCCACCTACCCCCTTCCCTAGCAACCGCCACCCTTCCCTAGCTACCAACCACATTTCCAGAGGCACCAATCTCCTTCCCTAGCCTCCAATATTCCTTCCCTAGCCTCCAACCCTACTTCCCTAGCCTCCAACTACCTTCCCTAGACACCAACCCCACTTCCCTAGCCAACAACCCCCTTCCCTAGCCACCAACCCCGTTCCCTAGCCACAAACCCAACTTTCCTAGCCTCCAACCACCTTTCTTAGCCTCCAACCCCACTTCCCTAGCCACCAACCCCCTTCCATAGCCACCAACCCCTTTCCCTAGCCACCAACCCTACTTCCCCAGCCTCCAACCACCTTCCCTACACACCAACAACACTTCCTTAGCTACCAACCCCTTTCCTAGCCACCAACCCCCTTCCCTAGTAACCACCCCCTTCCTAGCCACCAACCCCCTTCCTAAGCCATCAACCCCCTTCCCTAGCCACCAACCCCCTTCCTTAGCCACCAACCCCCTTCCCTAGCAACCAATCCCCTTCCCTAGCTACCAACACCATTTCCAGAGGCACCAATCTCCTTCCCTAGCCAGCAATATTCCTTCCCTAGCCACCAACCCTGCTTCCCTAGCCTCCAACGACCTTCCCTAGACACCAACCTCACTTCCCTAGCCAACAACCCCCTTCCCTAGCCACCAACTCCGTTCCCTAGCCACCAACCCAACCTTCCTAGCCTCCAACCAACTTTCCTAGCCTCCGACCCCACTTCCCTAGCCACCAACCTCCTTCCATAGCCACCTACCCCCTTCCCTACCCACCAACTCCCTTCCCTAGCTACCAAACCGCTTCCCTAGCCACCAACCCCCTTCCCTAGCCACCACCCCCTTCCTAGCCACCAACGCCCTTCCTAAGCCACCAACCCCCTTCCCTAGCCACCAACCCCCTTCCCTAGCCACTAACATCACTTCCCTAGCTACCAAACCCCTTCCTTAGCCACCAAACCCCTTCCCCAGTCACCAAACCCCTTCCCTAGCCACCAACCCCCCTAACCCAGCCACCAATCCCTTCCCTAGCCACCAACCCCCTTCCATAGCCACCAACCCCCTTCCCTAGCTACCAACACCTTTTCCCGAGCCACCAATCTCCTTCCCTAGCCACCAATATTCCTTCCCTTGCCACTAACCCTTCTTCCCTAGCCTCCAATGACCTTCCCTAGACACCAACCCCACTTCCCTAGCCACCAACCCCCTTCCCTAGCAACCAACCCCATTCCCTAGCCACCTACCCCCTTCCCTAGCAACCGCCACCCTTCCCTAGCTACCAACCACATTTCCAGAGGCACCAATCTCCTTCCCTAGACTCCAATATTCCTTCCCTAGCCTCCAACCCTACTTCCCTAGCCTCCAACTACCTTCCCTAGACACCAACCCCACTTCCCTAGCCAACAACCCCCTTCCCTAGCCACCAACCCCGTTCCCTAGCCACCAACCCAACTTTCCTAGCCTCCAACCACCTTTCTTAGCCTCCAACCCCACTTCCCTAGCCACCAACCCCCTTCCATAGCCACCAACCCCTTTCCCTAGCCACCAACCCTACTTCCCCAGCCTCCAACCACCTTCCCTAGACACCAACAACACTTCCTTAGCTACCAACCCCTTTCCTAGCCACTAACATCACTTCCCTAGCTACCAAACCCCTTCCCTAGCCACCAACCCCCTTCCCTAGCCACCACCCCCTTCCTAGCCACCAACGCCCTTCCTAAGCCACCAACCCCCTTCCCTAGCCACCAACCCCCTTCCCTAGCCACTAACATCACTTCCCTAGCTACCAAACCCCTTCCTTAGCCACCAAACCCCTTCCCCAGTCACCAAACCCCTTCCCTAGCCACCAACCCCCCTAACCCAGCCACCAACCCCTGCCCTAGCCACCAACCCCACTTCCCTAGCCACCAACCTCGTTCCCTAGCCACCAACCCAACGTTCCTAGACTCCACACACCTTTCCTAGACACCAACCCCACTTCCCTAGCCACCAACCCCCTTCCCTAGCCACCAACCCCCTTCCCTAGCCACCAACACCCTTCCCTAGCCACCAACCCTACTTTCCTAGCCACTAACATCACTTCCCTAGCTACCAAACCCCTTCCCTAGCCACCAACCCCCTTCCCTAGCCACCACCCCCTTCCTAGCCACCAACGCCCTTCCCTAGCCACCAACCTCGTTCCCTAGCCACCAACCCAACGTTCCTAGACTCCACACACCTTTCCTAGACACCAACCCTCCTTCCATAGCCACCAACCCCCTTCCCTAGCCACCAACCCCCTTCCCTAGCCACCAACACCCTTCCCTAGCCACCAACCCTACTTTCCTAGCCACTAACATCACTTCCCTAGCTACCAAACCCCTTCCCTAGCCACCACCCCCTTCCTAGCCACAAACGCCCTTCCTAAGCCACCAACCCCCTTCCCTAGCCACCAACCCCCTTCCCTAGCCACTAACATCACTTCCCTAGCTACCAAACCCCTTCCTTAGCCACCAAACCCCTTCCCCAGTCACCAAACCCCTTCCCTAGCCACCAACCCCCCTAACCCAGCCACCAACCCCTTCCCTAGCCACCAACCCCACTTCCCTAGCCACCAACCTCGTTCCCTAGCCACCAACCCAACGTTCCTAGACTCCACACACCTTTCCTAGACACCAACCCCACTTCCCTAGCCACCAACCCCCTTCCCTATCCATAAACCCCCTTCCCTAGCCACAAACCCAACTTCCCTACCCTCAACCACCTTCCTTAGACATCAACGCAACTTCCCAAGCTACCAACCCCTTCCTAGCCACCAACCCCCCTTCTCTAGTCACCACCCCCTTACTAGCCACCAACCCCCTTCCCAAGTCATCAACCCCCTTCCCTAGCCACCAACCCTACTTTCCTAGCCACTAACCTCACTTCCAAAGCTACCAAACCCCTTCCCTAGTCACCAAACCCCTTCCCTAGCCACCAACACCCCTAACCCAGCCACCAACCCCTTCCCTAGCCACCAACCCCCTTCCCTAGCCATCAACCACCCTTCCCTAGCCATCAACCTAATTCCCTAGCCACAAACTTACTTCACTAGAAACCAACCCCCCTTCCCTAGTTACCAACCACTTCTATAGCCACCAACCCCCTTCCCTAGCCACCAACCCCCTTCCCTAGCCACCAACACCCTTCCCTAGCCACCAACCCTACTTTCCTAGCCACTAACATCACTTCCCTAGCTACCATACCCCTTCCCTAGCCACCAACCTCCTTCCCTAGCCACCACCCCCTTCCTAGCCACTAACGCCCTTCCTAAGCCACCAACCCCCTTCCCTAGCCACCAACCCCCTTCCCTATCCACTAACATCACTTCCCTAGCTACCAAACTCCTTCCTTAGCCACCAAACCCCTTCCCCAGTCACCAAACCCCTTCCCTAGCCACCAACCCCCATAACCCAGCCACCAACCCCTTCCCTAGCCACCAACTCCACTTCCCTAGCCACCAACCCCATTCCCTAGCCACCAACCCAACGTTCCTAGACTCCACACACCTTTCCTAGACACCAACCCCACTTCCCTAGCCACCAACCCCCTTCCCTATCCATAAACCCCCTTCCCTAGCCACAAACCCAACTTCCCTACCCTCAACCACCTTCCTTAGACATCAACACAACTTCCCAAGCTACCAACCCCCTTCCTAGCCACCAACCCCCCTTCTCTAGTCACCACCCCCTTACTAGCCACCAACCCCCTTCCCAAGTCATCAACCCCCTTCAATAGCCACCAACCCTACTTTCCTAGCCACTAACCTCACTTCTCTAGCTCCCAAACCCCTTCCTTAGCCGCCAACCCCCTTCCCTAGTAACCAAACCCCTTCCCTAGCCACCAACCCACTTCCCTAGCCACCAACCCCCTTCCATAGCCACCAAACTCCCTAACCCAGCCACCAACCCCCGTCACAAGCCATCAACCCCCTTCCCTAGCCACGAACCCTACTTTCCTAGCCACTAACCTCACTTCCAAAGCTACCAAACCCCTTCCCTAGTCACCAAACCCCTTCCCTAGCCACCAACCCACTTCCCTAGCCACCAACCCCCTTCCATAGCCACCAACACCCCTAACCCAGCCACCAACCCCTTCCCTAGCCACCAACCCCCTTCCCTAGCCATCAACCACCCTTCCCTAGCCATCAACCTAATTCCCTAGCCACAAACTTCCTTCACTAGAAACCAACCCCCCTTCCCTAGTTACCAACCACTTCTATAGCCACCAACCCCACTTCCCTAGCCACCAACCCCACGTCCCTATACACCAACTCCCTTCCCTAGCCACCAACCCCCTTCCCTATCCACCAACCCCACTTCCCTAGCCAACAACCCCATTCCCTATCCACCAACCCCATTCCCTATCCACCAAACCAACTTTCCTAGCCTCCAACCACCTTTCCTAGCCTCCAACCCCACTTCCCTAGCCACCAACCCCCTTCCATAGCCACCAACCCTACTTCCCCAGCCTCCAACCACCTTCCCTAGACACCAACCCCACTTCCCCAGCAACCAACCCCTTCCCTAGCCACCAACTCCCTACCCTAGCCATCAACCACCCTTCCCTAGCCATCAACCTAATTCCCTAGCCACAAACTTCCTTCACTAGAAACCAACCCCCCTTCCCTAGTTACCAACCACTTCTATAGCCACCAACCCCACTTCCCTAGCCACCAACCCCACGTCCCTATACACCAACCCCCTTCCCTAGCCACCAATCCCCCTTCCCTATCCACCAACCCCCTTCCCAAGCAACCAACCCCCTTCCCTAGCCACCAACGACACTTCCCTAGCAAACAACCCCCTTCCCTAGCTACCAACCCCCCTTCCCTTTCCACCAACCCCCTTCCCTAGCCACCAACCCCCTTCCCTAGAAACCAACCCCCATTCCCTAGTTACCAACCACTTCCGTTGCCAACAAGCCCACTTCCCTAACCACCAAACCACTCTTCCCTAGCCACCAGCCCCATTTCCGAGCCACCAACTCCTCTCCCTAGCAACCAGTCTTCCTTCCCTAGCCACCAATATTCCTTCCCTAGCCACCAACCCTACTTCCCTAGCCTCCAACGACCTTCCCTAGACACCAACCCCACTTCCCTAGCCAACAACCCCATTCCCTAGACACCAACCCCACTTCCCTAGCCAACAACCCCATTTCCGAGCCACCAACCCCCCTCCCTAGCAACCAGTCTTCCTTCCCTAGCCACCAAGCTTCCTTCCCTAGCCACCAACCCCATTTCCTGAGGCACCAATCTCCTTCCCTAGCCACCAATATTCCTTCCCTAGCCACCAACCCTACTTCCCTAGCATCCAACGACCTTCCCTAGACACCAACCCCACTTCCCTAGTCAACAACCCCCTTCCCTAGACACCAACCCCACTTCCCTAGCCAAAAACCCCATTCCCTAGCCACCAACCCCGTTCCCTAGCCACCAAACCAACTTTCCTAGCCTCCAACCACCTTTCCTAGCCTCCAACCCCACTTCCCTAGCCACCAACCCCCTTCCATAGCCACCACCCCCCTTCCCTAGCCACCAACCCTACTTCCCCAGCCTCCAACCACCTTCCCTAGACACCAACCCCACTTCCCTAGCTACCAACCCCTTTCCTAGCCACCAACCCCCTTCCCTAGTCACCACCCCCCTCCCAAGCCATCAACACCCTTCCCTAGCCACCAACCCTACTTTCCTAGCCACTAACCTCACTTCACTAGCTACCAAACCCCTTCCTTAGCCACCAAACCCCTTCCCTAGCCACCAACCCCCCTAACCCAGCCACCAACCCGTTCCCTAGCCACCAACCCCCTTTCCTAGCCAACAACCCCCTTCACTAGACACCAACCCCACTTCCCTAGCCAAAAACCCCCTTCCCTAGCCACCAACCCCGTTCCCTAGCCACCAACCCAACTTTCCTAGACTCCAAACAACTTTCCTGGACACCAACACCACTTCCCTAGCCACCAACCCCCTTCCCTAGCCACCAACCCCCTTCCCTAGCCACAAACCCTACTTCCCTACCCTCCAACCACCTTCCTTAGACATCAACACAACTTCCCAAGCTACAAACCCCCTTCCTATCCACCAACCCCTTCTCTAGTCACCACCACCTTCCCTAGCCACCAACCCCATTCCCTAGCCACCAACCCTACTTTCCTAGCCACTAACCTCACTTCCCTAGCTACCAACCCCCTTCCTTAGCCTTCAACCCTCTTCCCTAGTCACCAAACCCCTTCCCTAGTCACCAAACCCCTTCCCTAGCCACCAACCCACTTCCCTAGCCACCAATCCCCTTCTCTAGTCACCACCCCCTTACTTGCCACCAACCCCCTTCCCAAGCCATCAAACCCCTTCCCTAGCCACCAACTCTACTTTCCTAGCCACTAACCTCACTTCCCTAGCTACCAAACCCCTTCCTTAGCCACTAACCCCCTTCCCTAGTCACCAAACCCATTCCCTAGCCACCAACCCACTTCCCTAGCCACCAACCCCCTTCAATAGCCACCAACCCCCTAACCCAGCCACCAACCCATTCCCAGGCCACCAACCCCCTTCCCTAGCCATCAACCACCCTTCCCTAGCCATCAACCTAAACTTAATCAACCACAAACCTAATCAACCACAAACTTCCTTCACTAGAATCCAACCCCCCTCCCCTAGTTACCAACCCCACGTCCCTATACACCAACCCCCTTCCCTAGCCACCAACCCCCCTTCCCTATCCACCAACCCCCTTCCCAAGCAACCAACCCCCTTCCCTAGCAACCAACAACAGTTCCCTAGCAACCAACCCCCTTCCCTAGCCACCAACCCCCTTTCCCTATCCACCAACCCCCTTCCCAAGCAACCAACCCCCTTCCCTAGCCACCAACGACACTTCCCTAGCAACCAACCCCCTTCCCTAGCTACCAACCCCCCTTCCCTTTCCAACAACCCCCTTCCCTAGCCAACAACCCCCTTCCCTAGAAACCAACCCCCCTTCCCTAGCCACCAACCACCGTTCCCTAGCCACCAACCCCATTTCCGAGCCACCAACCCCTCTCCCTAGCAACCAGTCTTCCTTCCCTAGCCACCAATCTTCCTTCACTAGCCACCAACCCCCTTCCTTAGCCACCAACCCCCTTCCCTAGCAACCAACACCCTTCCCTAGCTACCAACCCCATTTCCAGAGGCACCAATCTCCTTCCCTAGCCACCAACATTCCATCCCTAGCCACCAACCCTACTTCCCTAGCATCCAACGACCTTCACTAGACACCAACCCCACTTCCCTAGCCAACAACTCCCTTCCCTAGACACCAACCCCAATTCCCTAGCCAACAACCCCATTCCCTAGCCACCAACCCCGTTCCATTGCCACCAAACCAACTTTCCTAGCCTCCAACCACCTTCCCTAGACACGAACCCCACTTCCCTAGCTACCAACCCCTTTCCTAGCCACACACCCCCTTCCCTAGTCACCAACCCCCTCCCAAGCCATCATCCCCCTTCCCTAGCCACCCAACACTACTTTCCTAGCTACTAACCTCACTTCAATAGCTACCAAACCCCTTCCTTAGCCACCAAACCCCTTCCCTAGCCACCAACCCCCCTAACCCAGCCACCAACCCATTCCCTAGCCACCAACCCCCTTCCCTAGCCACCAACCCCATTCCCTAGCCACCAACCCCACTTTCCTAGACTCCAAACAACTTTCCTAGACACCAACACCACTTCCCTAGCCACCAATCCCCTTCCCTAGCCACCAACCCCCTTCCCTAGCCACAAACCCTACTTCCTTACCCTCCAACCACCTTCCTTAGACATCAACACAACTTCGAAAGCTACAAACCCCCTTCCTAGCCACCAACCCCCTTCTCTAGTCACCACCACCTTCCTAACCACCAACCCCCTTCCCTAGCCACCAACCCTACTTTCCTAGCCACTAACCTCACTTCCCTAGCTCCCAAACAACTTTCCTAGCCACCAACCAACTTCCCTAGCCACCAACCCCCTTCCATAGCCACCAAACTCCCTAACCCAGCCACCAACCCCCTTCACAAGCCATCAACCCCCTTCCCTTGCCACAAACCATACTTTCCTTGCCACTAACCTCACTTCCCTAGCTACCAAACCCCTTCCTTAGCCACCAACCCCCTTCCCTAGTCACCAAACCCCTTCCCTAGCCACCAACCCACTTTCCTAGCCACCAACCCCCTTCCTAGCCACCAACCCCCTTCCCTAGTCACCACCCCCCTCCCAAGCCATCAACACCCTTCCCTAGCCACCAACCCTACTTTCCTAGCTACTAACCTCACTTCACTAGCTACCAAACCCCTTCCTTAGCCACCAAACCCCTTCCCTAGCCACCAACCCCCCTAAACAAGCCACCAACCCCCTTCCCTAGCCACCAACCCTACTTTCCTAGCCACTAACCTCACTTCCCTAGCTCCCAAACAACTTTCCTAGCCACCAACCAACTTCCCTAGCCACCAACCCCCTTCCATAGCCACCAAACTCCCTAACCCAGCCACCAACCCCCTTCACAAGCCATCAACCCCCTTCCCTTGCCACAAACCATACTTTCCTTGCCACTAACCTCACTTCCCTAGCTACCAAACCCCTTCCTTAGCCACCAACCCCCTTCCCTAGTCACCAAACCCCTTCCCTAGCCACCAACCCACTTCCCTAGCCACCAACCCCCTTCCTAGCCACCAACCCCCTTCCCTAGTCACCACCCCCCTCCCAAGCCATCAACACCCTTCCCTAGCCACCAACCCTACTTTCCTAGCTACTAACCTCACTTCACTAGCTACCAAACCCCTTCCTTAGCCACCAAACCCCTTCCCTAGCCACCAACCCCCCTAAACAAGCCACCAACCCGTTCCCTAGCCACCAACCCCCTTCCCTAGCCACCAACCACCTTCCCGAAACACCAACCCCACTTCCCTAGCCAAAAAGCCCTTCCCTAGCCACCAAACAACTCCAAACAACTTTCCTAGACACCAACACCACTTCCCTAGCCACCAACCCCCTTCCTTAGCCACCAACCCCCTTCCCTAGCCACAAAACCTACTTCCCTACCCTCCAACTACCTTCCTTAGACATCAACACAACTTCCCAAGCTACAAACCCCCTTCCTAGCCACCACCACCTTTCTAGCCACCAACCCCCTTCCCTAGTCACCAAACCCCTTCCCTAGTCACCAAACCACTTCCATAGCCACCAACCCACTTCCCTGGCCGCCAACCCTCTTCTCTAGTCACCACCCCCTTACTAGCCACCAACCCCCTTCCCAAGCCATCAACCCCCTTCCCTAGCCACCAACCTTACTTTCCTAGCCACTAACCTCACTTCCCTAGCTCCCAAACCCCTTCCTTAGCCGCCAACCCCCTTCCCTAGTCACCAAACCCCTTCCCTAGCCACCAACCCACTTCCCTAGCCTCCAACCCCCTTCCATAGCCACCAAACTCCCTAACCCAGCCACCAACCCCCTTCACAAGCCATCAACCTAATTCCCTTGCCACGAACCCTGCTTACCTAACCTCCAACCACCTTCCTTAGACATCAACACAACTTCCCAAGCTACCAATCCCCTTCCTAGCCAGCAACCCCCTTCTCTAGTCACCACCCCGTTTCCTAGCCACCAGCCCCCTTCCCTAGTCACCAAACCCCTTCCCTAGCCACCAACCCCCTTCCCTAGCCACCAACCACCCTTCCCTAGCCTTCAACCTCCTTCCCTAGTCAAAAACTTCCTTCACTAGAAACCCAACCCCCTTCCCTAGTTACCAACCACTTCTATAGCCACCAACCCCACTTCCCTAGCCACCAACCCCACGTCCCTATCCACCAACCCAAGCAACCAACCCCCTTCCCTATCAACCAACCCCCTTACCTAGCAACCAACGACACTTCCCTAGCAACCAACACCCTTCCCTAGCCACCAAACCCCCTTCCCTTTCTACCAACCCCCTTCCCTAGCCACCAACCCCACGTCCCTATCCACCAACCCTCTTCCCAAGCAACCAACCCCCTTCCCTAGCAACCAACGACACTTCCCTAGAAACCAACCCCCATTCCCTAGTTACCAACCACTTCCGATGCCAACAACCCAACTTCCCTAGCCACCAACCACCCTTCCCTAGCCACCAACCCCATTTCCGAGCCACCAACCCCCCTCCCTAGCAACCAGTCTTCCTTCCCTAGCCACCAATCTTCCTTCCTTAGCCACCAACCCCATTTCCTGAGGCACCAATCTCCTTCCCTAGCCACCAATATTCCTTCCCTAGCCACCAACCCTACTTCCCTAGCATCCAACGACCTTCCCTAGACACCAACCCCACTTCCCTAGCCAACAACCCCCTTCCCTAGACACCAACCCCGTTCCCTAGCCACCAAACCAACTTTCCTAGCCTCCAACCACCTTTCCTAGCCTCCAACCCCCCTTCCCTAGCCACCAACCCTACTCCCCCAGCCTCCAACCACCTTCCCTAGACACCAACCCCACTTCCCTAGCCAACAACCCCCTTCCCTAGACACCAACCCCACTTCCCTAGCCAACAACCCCATTCCCTAGCCACCAACACCGTTCCATACCCACCAAACCAACTTTACTACCCTCCAAACCACCTTCCTTAGACATCAACACAACTTCCCAAGCTACAAACCCCCTTCCTAACCACCAACCCCCTTCCCTAGCCACAAACCCTACTTCCCTAGCTTCCAACGACCTTCCCAAGCCACCAACCCCCTTCCCTAGCAACCAACGACACTTCCCTAGCAACCAACACCCTTCCCTAGCCACCAAACCCCCTTCCCTTTCTACCAACCCCCTTCCCTAGCCACCAACCCCACGTCCCTATCCAACAACCCTCTTCCCAAGCAACCAACCCCCTTCCCTAGCAACCAACGACACTTCCCTAGAAACCAACCCCCATTCCCTAGTTACCAACCACTTCCGATGCCAACAACCCAACTTCCCTAGCCACCAACCACCCTTCCCTAGCCACCAACCCCATTTCCGAGCCACCAACCCCCCGCCCTAGCAACCAGTCTTCCTTCCCTAGCCACCAATCTTCCTTCCTTAGCCACCAACGCCATTTCGTGAGGCACCAATCTCCTTCCCTAGCTACCAATATTCATTCTCTAGCCACCAAACCAACTTTCCTAGCCTCCAACCACCTTTCCTAGCCTCCAACCCCCCTTCCATAGCCACCAACCCTACTCCCCCAGCCTCCAACCACCTTCCCTAGACACCAACCCCACTTCCCTAGCCAACAACCCCCTTCCCTAGACACCAACCCCACTTCCCTAGCCAACAACCCCATTCCCTAGCCACCAACCCCGTTCCCTACCCACCAAACAAACTTTCCTACCCTCCAAACCACCTTCCTTAGACACCTACTTTCCTAGCCACTAACTTCACTTCACTAGCTACCAAACCCCTTCCTTAGCCACCAAACCCCTTCCTAGCCACCAACCCCCTTCTCTAGTCACCACCCCCTTCCTAGCCGCCAAACCCCTTCCCTAGCCACCAACCCTACTTTCCTAGCCACTAACCTCACTTCACTAGCTACCAAACCCCTTCCTTAGCTACCAATCCCCTTCCTAGCCACCAACCCCCTTCTCTAGTCACCACCCCCTTCCTAGCCACAAACCCCCTTCCCAAGCCATCAACCCCCTTCCCTAGCCACCAACCCTACTTTCCTAGCCACTAACCTCACTTCCCTAGCCACCAACCCCCTTCACAAGCCATCAACCCCCTTCCCTAGCCACGAACCCTACTTTCCTTGCCACTAACCTCACTTCCCTAGCTACCAAACCCACTTCCCTAGCCACCAACCCCCTTCCATAGCCACCAACCCCCCTAACCCAGCCACCAACCCCTTCCCTAGCCACCAACCCCCTTCCCTAGCCACCAACCCACTTCCCTAGCCACCAACCCCCTTCCATAGCCACCAACCCCCCTAACCCAGCCACCAACCCCCTTCCCTAGCCACCAACCCCCATCCCTAGCCACAAACCCTACTTCCCTACCCTCCAACCACCTTCCTTAGACATCAACACAACTTCCCAAGCTACAAACCCCCTTCCTAGCCACCAACCCCCTTCTCTAGTCACCACCACCTTCCTAGCCACCAACCTCCTTCCCTAGCCACCAACCCTACTTTCCTAGCCACTAACCTCACTTCCCTAGCTACCAAACCCCTTCCTTAGCCGCCAACCCTCTTCCCTAGTAACCAAACCCCTTCCATAGTCACCAAACCCCTTCCATAGCCAGCAACCCACTTCCCTAGCCACCAACCCCCTTACATAGCCAACAAACCCTTCCCTAGCCACCAACCCCCTTCCCTAGCCAACACCCACCCTTCCCTAGCCACAAACTTCCTTCACTAGAAACCAACCCCCCTTCCCTAGTTACCAACCACTTCCCTAGCCACAAACCCCACTTCCCTAAACACCAACCCCCTTCCCTAGCCACCAACCCCCCTTAACTATCCAGCAACCACCTTCCCTAGCAACCAACCCCCTTCCCTAGCAACCAACACCCTTCCCTAGCCACCAATGACACTTCCCTAGCAACCAACCCCCTTCCCTAGCCACCAACCCCCTTCCCTAGCCACCAACAACCCTTCCCTAGCCACCAACAACCTTCCCTAGAAACCAACCCCCATTCCCTAGTTACCAACCACTTCCATCGCCACCAACCCCACTTCCATTGCCAACAACCCCACTTCCCTAGCCACCAACCACCCTTCCCTAGCCACCAACCCCATTTCCGAGCAACCAACCCCCTTCCCTAGCAACCAGTCTTCCTTCCCTAGCCACCAATCTTCCTTCCCTAGCCACCAACCCCTTTCCTTAGCCACCAATCCCCATTACTAGCCCCAACCCCCTTCCCAAGCCACCAACCCCCTTCCCTAGCCACCAATCTTCCTTCCCTTGCCACCAAACCACTTCCCTAGCTACCAAACCCCTCCCCTAGCCACCAACCACACTTCCCTAACCACCAACCACATTCCCTAGCCAGAAACCTCACTTCCCTAGCCACCAACCCCCTTCCCTAGCCAGAAACACCACTTCCACAGCCAACAAACCTACTTCCCTAGCCACCAACCCCCTTCACAAGCCACCAACACGCTTTCCTAGCAACCAATCACCTTCCCTAGCCACCAAAACCGATTCTCTAGCCACCAACCCCACTTCCCCAGGCAACAACCCTACTTAGAAAGCCACCAACCCCCTTCGCAACCCACCAACCCCCTTCCCTAGGTACCAACCCTACTTCCCTAGCCACCACCCCCTTCGCTTGCCACCAATCCTTTTCCCTAGCGACCAACCCCCTTCACCTTTCCACCAACCCCCTTCCCTAGCCACCAACAACCCTTCCCTAGAAACCAACCCCCATTCCCTGGTTACCAACCACTTCCGATGCCAACAACCCCACTTCCCTAGCCACAAACCCCATTTCCGAGCCACCAACCCCCCTACCTAGCAACCAGTCTTCCTTCCCTAGCCACCAAACCCCTTCCCTAGCCACCAACCCTCCTAACCCAGCCAACAACCCGTTCCCTTGCCACCAACCCCCTTCCCTTGCCACCAAACCACTTCCCTAGCTACCAAACCCCTCCCCTACCCACCAATATTCCTTCCCTAACCACCAACCACATTCCCTAGCCAGAACCCTCACTTCCCTAGCCACCAACCCCCTTCCCTAGCCAGAAACACCACTTCCACAGCCAACAAACCTACTTCCCTAGCCACCAACCCCCTTCACAAGCCACCAACATGCTTCCCTAGCAACCAACCACCTTCCCTAGCCACCAAAACCCCTTCCCTAGCCACCAACCCCACTTCCCCAGGCAACAACCCTACTTAGAAAGCCACCAACCCCCTTCGCAAGCCACCAACCCCCTTCCCTAGGTACCAACCCTACTTCCCTAGCCACCACCCCCTTCGCTTGCCACCAATCCTTTTCCCTAGCGACCAACCCCCTTCCCTTTCCACCAACCCCCTTCCCTAGCCACCAACAACCCTTCCCTAGAAACCAACCCCCATTCCCTGGTTACCAACCACTTCCGATGCCAACAACCCCACTTCCCTAGCCACCAACCACCCTTCCCTAGCCACCAACCCCATTTCCGAGCCACCAGCCCCCCTCCCTAGCAACCAGTCTTCCTTCCCTAGCCACCAATTTTCCTTCCCTAGCCACCAACCCCATTTCCTGAGGCACCAATCTCCTTCCCTAGCCACCAATATTCCTTCCCTGGCCACCAACCCTACTTCCCTAGCATCCAATGACCTTCCCTAGACACCAACCCCACTTCCCAAGCCAACAACCCCCTTCCCTAGACACCAACCCCATACCCTAGCCACCAAACTAACTTTCCTTGCCTCCAACCAACTTTCCTAGCCTCCAACCCCACTTCCCTAGCCACCAACCCCCTTCCATAGCCACCAACCCCCTTCCCTAGCCTCCAACTCTACTTCCCCAGCCTCCAACCACCTTCCCTAGACACCAACCCCACTTCCCTAGCTACCAACCCCTTCCCTAGCCACCAACCCCCTTCCATAGCCACCAACCCCCTTCCCTAGCCTCCAACTCTACTTCCCCAGCCTCCAACCACCTTCCCTAGACACCAACCCCACTTCCCTAGCTACCAACCCCTTTCCTAGCCACCAACCCCCTTCCCTAGTCACCACCCCCCTCCCAAGCCATCAACCCCCTTCCCTAGCCACCAACCCTACTTTCCTAGCCTCTAACCTCACTTCACTAGCTACCAAACCCCTTCCTTAGCCACCAAACCCCTTCCCTAGCCACCAACCCCCTTCCCTAGCCACCAACCCCCTTCCCTAGACACCAACCCCACTTCCCTAGCCAAAAACCCCTTTCCCTAGCCACCAACCCCGTTCCCTAGCCACCAACCCAACTTTCCTAGCGTCCAAACAACTTTCCTAGACATCAACACAACTTCCCTAGCCACCAACCCCCTTCCCTAGCCACCAACCCCCATCCCTAGCCACAAACCCTACTTCCCTACCCTCCAACCACCTTCCTTAGACATCAACACAACTTCCCAAGCTACAAACCCCCTTCCTAGCCACCAACCCCCTTCTCTAGTCACCACCACCTTCCTAGCCACCAACCCCCTTCCCTAGCCACCAACCCTACTTTCCTAGCCACTAACCTCACTTCCCTAGCTACCAAACCCCTTCCCTAGCCACCAACCCACTTCCCTAGCCACCAACCCCCTTACATAGCCACCAAACCCTTCCCTAGCCACCAAACCCCTTCCCTAGCCACCAACCACCCTTCCCTAGCCACAAAGTTCCTTCAATTGAAACCAACCCCCCTTCCCTAGTTACTAACCACTTCTATAGCCACCAACCCCAATTCCCTAGCCACCAACCCCACATCCCTAAACACCAACCCCCTTTCCTAGCCACCAACCCCCCTTCCCTATCCAGCAACCCCCTTCCCTAGCAACCAACCCCCTCCCCTAGCAACCAACACCCTTCCCTAGCCACCAATGACACTTCCCTAGCAACCAACCCCTTCCCTAGCCAACAACCCCCTTCCCTAGCCACCAACAACCCTTCCCTAGCCACCAACCACCTTCCCTAGAAACCAACCCCCATTCCCTAGTTACCAACCACTTCCATCGCCACCAACCCCACTTCCCTTGCCACCAACCCCATTTCCGAGCAACCAACCCCCTTCCCTAGCAACCAGTCTTCCTTCCCTAGCCACCAATCTTCCTTCCCTAGCCACCAATCCCCTTCCTTACCCACCAACCCCCATTACTAGTCCCCAACCCCCTTCCCAAGCCACCAACCCCCTTCCCTAGCCACCAATCTTCCTTCCCTTGCCCCCAAACCACTTCCCTAGCTACCAAACCCCTTCCCTAGCCACCAACCACACTTCCCTAACCACCAACCCCCTTCCATAGCCAGAAACACCACTTCCACAGCCAACAAACCTACTTCCCTAGCCACCAACCCCCTTCACAAGCCACCAACACGCTTCCCTAGCAACCAACCCCATTTCCTGAGGCACCAATCTCCTTCCCTAGCCACCAATATTCCTTCCCTAACCACCAATCACATTCCCTAGCCAGAAACCTCACTTCCCTAGCCAACAACCCCCTTCCCTAGCCAGAAACACCACTTCCACAGCCAACAAACCTACTTCCCTAGCCACCAACCCCCTTCACAAGCCACCAACACGCTTCCCTAGCAACCAACCACCTTCCCTAGCCACCAAAACCCCTTCCCTAGCCACCAACCCCACTTCCCCAGCCAACAACCCTACTTAGAAAGCCACCAACCCCCTTCGCAAGCCACCAACCCCCTTCGCTAGGTACCAACCCTACTTCCCTAGCCACCACCCCCTTCGCTTGCCACCAATCCCCTTCCCTAGCGACCAACCCCCTTCGCTGGCCACCAATCTTCCTTCCCTAGTCACCAACCCCCTTTCCTAGCTACCAAACCCTTTCCCTATCCACAAACCTTCTTCCCCAGCCAACAAGCCTACTTCCCTAGCCACCAACCCCCTTCACAAGCCACCAACACCCTTCCCTAGCCATCAACCACCTTCACTAGCCACCAACCCCCTTCCCTAGTCACCAACCCCCTTCCCTAGCTACCAACCCCCGTCCCTAGCCACCAATCTAACTTCCCTAGCTACCAACCCCATTTCCCGAGCTACCAACCCCCTTCCCTAAAAAACAACCCTCTTCACAAGCCACCAACACCCTTCCCTAGCCACCAACCCTACTTCCCTAGCCACCATTCCCTTCCCTAGTCACCACCCCTATTCCCTAGTCACCAACCCCTTTCCCTAGCCACCAACTCCCATCCCTAGCCACCAATGTTACTTCCCTAGCTTTCAACCCCATTTCCTGAGCCACCAACCCCCTTCCTTAGCAACCAACCCCCTTCACAATCCAACAACACACTTCGTTAGCCACCAACCCTACATCCCTAGCCACCAACACCCTTCCCTAGCCACCAATCCCCTTCCCTAGTCACCAACCCCCTTCCCTAGCTACCAAACCCCATCCCTAGCCACCAATCTTACTTCCCTAGCCACCAACCCCATTTCCCGAGGCAACAATCTTTCTTCCCTTGCCACCAACCCCCTCCCATAGCCACCAACCCCATTTCCTAGCCACTAACCTCACTTCCCTAGCCACCAACCCGCTTCCCTAGACACCAACCCGCTTCCCTAGCTACCAACCCCCCTTCCTTAGCCACCAACCCAACTTCCCTAGCCACCAACCTCCTTCCCTAGGAAACAACCCACTTCCCTAGCAACCTAACACCCATCCCTAGCCACCAACCCCCTTCCCTAGCCATCAACCCCCTTCCCTAGCCATCAACCCCATTTCCTAACCACTAAACTTACTTACCTAGCCATCAATCCCCTTCCCTTGACACAAACCCCCTTCCCTAGCCACCAATCCCCTTCCCTAGCCACCAACCCCCCTAACCTAGCCACCAACCCCCCATAACCTAGCCACCAACAACCCTTACCTAGCCACCAACCACCTTCCCTAGAAACCAACCCACATTCCCTAGTTACCAAACACTTCCATAGCCACCAACCCCACTTCCATTGCCACCAACCCCCTTCCCTAGCACCCAGTCTTCGTTCCCCAGGCACCAATCGTCCGTCCCGAGCCACCAACCCCCTTCCTTAGCCACCAACCCCCATACCTCGCCCCCAACCCCCGTTCCCAAGCCGCCAACACCCTCCGTAGCCACCAACCAACCTACCCTAGCCACCAACCTCCTTCCCTAGCCACAAACTTCCTTCACGAGAAACCAACCCCCCTTCCCTAGTTACCAACCACTTCTATAGCCACCAACCCCACTTCCCTAGCCACCAACCCCACTTCCCTAAACACCAACCCCCTTCCCTAGCCACCAACCCACCTTCCCTAGTCACAAAACCACCTTCTCTAGTCACCAATCCTAGCTACCAACCCCCGACCCTAGCCACCAACCCCCTTCACAAGCCACCAACTAGCCACCATGCGCTTCCCTAGCCACCAACCCCCTTCCCTAGAACCAACCCCCTTCCCTAGCCACCAACCCCCTCCCCTAGCAACCAACCTCCTTCCCTAGCCACCAGACCCCTTCCCTAGCCACCAACCCACTCCCCTAGCCACCAACCCCCTCCCCTAGCCACCAACCTCCTTCCCTTGCCACCAATCCCCTTCACTAGCCACCAACCCCCTTCGCAAGCCACCAACCCGCTTCCCTAGCCACCAAACCTACTTCCCTAGCCTCAACCCCCTTCCCTAGCCACCAATCCCCTTCCCTAGCCACCAACCCTGCCTTCCCTAGTCACAAATCCCCCTTCCCTTCCTACAAACCCCCTTCCCCTTTCACCAACCCCCTTCCCTAGTCACCAACCCTCTTCCCTGGCTACCAACCCCTCTTCCCTAGTCACCAACCCCATTCCCTAGCCAACAACCTGCCTTCCCTAGTTACAAACCCCCCTACCATAGTCATCAAACCCACTTCCCTAGCCGCCAACCCCCCTCTCTAGTCACCAACCCCCCATCCCTAATAACCGACCCCCCTTCCCTGGCTACCAACCCCCCTCCCCTAGTCACCAACCCCCTTCCCAAGCCAACAACCCCGTTCCCTAGTCACCAATCCCCCATCCCTAGAAACCAACCCCCCTTCCCTGGCTACCAACCCCACCCCCCTAGCCACCAATCTTCCTTCCCTAGCAACCAACCCCCTTCGCAAGCCACCAACCCTATTTCCCTAGCCTCCACCCCCTTCCCTAGCCACCAACCCTCTTCCCTAGCCACCAACCACCTTCCTTAGTCACCAATCCCCTTCCCTAGCCACCAACCCCGCCTTCCCTAGTCACAAACCCCCTTCCCTAGAAACCAACCCCCCTTCCTTACTTACCAACCACTTCTATAGCCACCAACCCCACTTCCCTAGCCACCAACCCCACTTCCCTAAACACCAACCCCATTCCCTAGCCACCAAACCCCCTTCCCTATTCACCAACCTCCTTCCCTAGTCACCAACCCTCTTCCCTGGCTACCAACCCCTCTTCCCTAGTCACCAACCCCCTTCCCTAGCCAACAACCCACTGTCCCTAGTCAAAAACCCCCCTACCATAGTCACCAAACCCACTTCCCTAGCTACCAACCCCCCTTCCCTAGTCACCAACCCCCCCATCCCTAATCACCGACCCCCCTTCCCTGGCTACCAACCCCCTTCCCTAGCCAACAACCCCCTTCCCTAGCCACCAACCCCCTCCGTAGCCACCAACCAACCTACCCTAGCCAACAACCTCCTTCCCTAGCCACAAACTTCCTTCACTAGAAACCAACCCCCCTTCCTTACTTACCAACCACTTCTATAGCCACCAACCCCACTTCCCTAGCCACCAACCCCACTTCCCTAAACACCAACCCCATTCCCTAGCCACCAACCCCCCTTCCCTAGTCACAAAACCACCTTCCCTAGTCACCAATCCTAGCCACCAACCCCCCTTCCCTGGCTACCAACCCCCCTCCCCTAGTCACCAACCCCCCTTCCCTGGCTACCAACCCCCCTCCCCTAGCCACAAACAACCCTTCCTTAGCCACCAACCACCTTCCCTAGAAACCAACCCACATTCCCTAGTTACCAACCACTTCCATAGCCACCAACCCCACTTCCATTGCCACCAACCCCCTTCCCTAGCCACCAGTCTTCCTTCCCCAGCCACCAATCGTCCTTTCCTAGCCACCAACCCCCTTCCTTAGCCACCAACCCCCATACCTAGCCCCCAACCCCCGTTCCCAAGCCACCAACCCCCTCCGTAGCCACCAACCAACCTACCCTAGCCACCAACCTCCTTCCCTAGCCACAAACTTCCTTCACTAGAAACCAACCCCCCTTCCTTACTTACCAACCTCTTCTTTAGCCACCAACCCCACTTCCCTAGCCACCAACCCCCTTCCCTAGCCACCAACCCCTCTTCCCTAGTCACAAAACCACCTTCCCTTGTCACCAATCTTAGCCACCAACCCCCATACCTAGCACCCAACCCCCGTTCCCAAGACACCAACCCCCTCCGTAGCCACCAACCAACCTACCCTAGCCACCAACCGCCTTCCCTAAACACCAACCCCCTTCCCTAGCCACCAACCCCCCTTCCCTAGTCACAAATCCACCTTCCCTAGTCACCAATCCTAGCTACCAACCCCCGTCCCTAGCCACCAATCTTACTTCCATAGATACCAACCCCACTTCCCGAGCCACGAACCCCCTTCCCTAGCCACCAACCTCCTTCACAAGCCACCAACTAGCCACCACCCCCTTCCCTAGCCACCAACCCCCTTCCCTAGCCACCAACCCCCTCCCCTAGCAACCAACCTCCTTCCCTAGCCACCAGACCCCTTCCCTAGCCACCAACCCACTCCCCTAGCCACCAACCCCCTCCCCTAGCCACCAACCTCCTTCCCTTGCCACCAATCCCCTTCCCTAGCCACCAACCCCCTTCGCAAGCCACCAACCCGCTTCCCTAGCCACCAAACCTACTTCCCTAGCCTCAACCCCCTTCCCTAGCCACCAATCCCCTTCCCTAGCCACCAACCCTGCCTTCCCTAGTCACAAATCCCCCTTCCCTTCCTACAAACCCCCTTCCCCTTTCACCAACCCCCTTCCCTAGTCACCAACCCTCTTCCCTGGCTACCAACCCCTCTTCCCTAGTCACCAACCCCATTCCCTAGCCAACAACCTGCCTTCCCTAGTTACAAACCCCCCTACCATAGTCATCAAACCCACTTCCCTAGCCGCCAACCCCCCTCTCTAGTCACCAACCCCCCATCCCTAATAACCGACCCCCCTTCCCTGGCTACCAACCCCCCTCCCCTAGTCACCAACCCCCTTCCCAAGCCAACAACCCCGTTCCCTAGTCACCAATCCCCCATCCCTAGAAACCAACCCCCCTTCCCTGGCTACCAACCCCACCCCCCTAGCCACCAATCTTCCTTCCCTAGCCACCAACCCCCTTCGCAAGCCACCAACCCTATTTCCCTAGCCTCCACCCCCTTCCCTAGCCACCAACCCTCTTCCCTAGCCACCAACCACCTTCCTTAGTCACCAATCCCCTTCCCTAGCCACCAACCCCGCCTTCCCTAGTCACAAACCCCCCTTCCCTGGCTTCAAACCCCCTTCCCTATTCACCAACCTCCTTCCCTAGTCACCAACCCTCTTCCCTGGCTACCAACCCCTCTTCCCTAGTCACCAACCCCCTTCCCTAGCCAACAACCTGCCTTCCCTAGTTACAAACCCCCCTACCATAGTCATCAAACCCACTTCCCTAGCCGCCAACCCCCCTCTCTAGTCACCAACCCCCCATCCCTAATAACCGACCCCCCTTCCCTGGCTACCAACCCCCCTCCCCTAGTCACCAACCCCCTTCCCAAGCCAACAACCCCGTTCCCTAGTCACCAATCCCCCATCCCTAGAAACCAACCCCCCTTCCCTGGCTACCAACCCCACCCCCCTAGCCCCCAATCTTCCTTCCCTAGCCACCAACCCCCTTCGCAAGCCACCAACCCTATTTCCCTAGCCTCCACCCCCTTCCCTAGCCACCAACCCTCTTCCCTAGCCACCAACCACCTTCCTTAGTCACCAATCCCCTTCCCTAGCCACCAACCCCGCCTTCCCTAGTCACAAACCCCCCTTCCCTGGCTTCAAACCCCCTTCCCTATTCACCAACCTCCTTCCCTAGTCACCAACCCTCTTCCCTGGCTACCAACCCCTCTTCCCTAGTCACCAACCCCCTTCCCTAGCCAACAACCCACTGTCCCTAGTCAAAAACCCCCCTACCATAGTCACCAAACCCACTTCCCTAGCTACCAACCCCCCTTCCCTAGTCACCAACCCCCCCATCCCTAATCACCGACCCCCCTTCCCTGGCTACCAACCCCCTTCCCTAGCCAACAACCCCCTTCCCTAGCCACCAACCCCCTCCGTAGCCACCAACCAACCTACCCTAGCCAACAACCTCCTTCCCTAGCCACAAACTTCCTTCACTAGAAACCAACCCCCCTTCCTTACTTACCAACCACTTCTATAGCCACCAACCCCACTTCCCTAGCCACCAACCCCACTTCCCTAAACACCAACCCCATTCCCTAGCCACCAACCCCCCTTCCCTAGTCACAAAACCACCTTCCCTAGTCACCAATCCTAGCCACCAACCCCCCTTCCCTGGCTACCAACCCCCCTCCCCTAGTCACCAACCCCCCTTCCCTGGCTACCAACCCCCCTCCCCTAGCCACAAACAACCCTTCCTTAGCCACCAACCACCTTCCCTAGAAACCAACCCACATTCCCTAGTTACCAACCACTTCCATAGCCACCAACCCCACTTCCATTGCCACCAACCCCCTTCCCTAGCCACCAGTCTTCCTTCCCCAGCCACCAATCGTCCTTTCCTAGCCACCAACCCCCTTCCTTAGCCACCAACCCCCATACCTAGCCCCCAACCCCCGTTCCCAAGCCACCAACCCCCTCCGTAGCCACCAACCAACCTACCCTAGCCACCAACCTCCTTCCCTAGCCACAAACTTCCTTCACTAGAAACCAACCCCCCTTCCTTACTTACCAACCTCTTCTTTAGCCACCAACCCCACTTCCCTAGCCACCAACCCCCTTCCCTAGCCACCAACCCCTCTTCCCTAGTCACAAAACCACCTTCCCTTGTCACCAATCTTAGCCACCAACCCCCATACCTAGCACCCAACCCCCGTTCCCAAGACACCAACCCCCTCCGTAGCCACCAACCAACCTACCCTAGCCACCAACCGCCTTCCCTAAACACCAACCCCCTTCCCGAGCCACCAACCCCCCTTCCCTAGTCACAAATCCACCTTCCCTAGTCACCAATCCTAGCTACCAACCCCCGTCCCTAGCCACCAATCTTACTTCCATAGATACCAACCCCACTTCCCGAGCCACGAACCCCCTTCCCTAGCCACCAACCTCCTTCACAAGCCACCAACTAGCCACCACCCCCTTCCCTAGCCACCAACCCCCTTCCCTAGCCACCAACCCCCTTCACTAGAACCAACCCCCTTCCCTAGCCACCAATCCCCTTCCCTAGCCACCAACCCCGCCTTCCCTAGTCACACACCCCCCTTCCCTGGCTACCAACCCCCCTCCCCTAGTCACCAACCCCCTTCCCTAGCCAACAACCCCCTTCCCTAGCCAACAACCCCGTTCCCTAGTCACCAACCCCCCCATCCCTAGCCACCAACCCCCTTCGCAAGCCACCAACCCTATTTCCCTAGCCTCCACCCCCTTCCCTAGCCACCAACCCTCTTCCCTAGCCACCAACCACCTTCCTTAGTCACCAATCCCCTTCCCTAGCCACCAACCCCGCCTTCCCTAGTCACAAACCCCCCTTCCCTGGCTTCAAACCCCCTTCCCTATTCACCAACCTCCTTCCCTAGTCACCAACCCTCTTCCCTGGCTACCAACCCCTCTTCCCTAGTCACCAACCCCCTTCCCTAGCCAACAACCCACTGTCCCTAGTCAAAAACCCCCCTACCATAGTCACCAAACCCACTTCCCTAGCTACCAACCCCCCTTCCCTAGTCACCAACCCCCCCATCCCTAATCACCGACCCCCCTTCCCTGGCTACCAACCCCCTTCCCTAGCCAACAACCCCCTTCCCTAGCCACCAACCCCCTCCGTAGCCACCAACCAACCTACCCTAGCCAACAACCTCCTTCCCTAGCCACAAACTTCCTTCACTAGAAACCAACCCCCCTTCCTTACTTACCAACCACTTCTATAGCCACCAACCCCACTTCCCTAGCCACCAACCCCACTTCCCTAAACACCAACCCCATTCCCTAGCCACCAACCCCCCTTCCCTAGTCACAAAACCACCTTCCCTAGTCACCAATCCTAGCCACCAACCCCCCTTCCCTGGCTACCAACCCCCCTCCCCTAGTCACCAACCCCCCTTCCCTGGCTACCAACCCCCCTCCCCTAGCCACAAACAACCCTTCCTTAGCCACCAACCACCTTCCCTAGAAACCAACCCACATTCCCTAGTTACCAACCACTTCCATAGCCACCAACCCCACTTCCATTGCCACCAACCCCCTTCCCTAGCCACCAGTCTTCCTTCCCCAGCCACCAATCGTCCTTTCCTAGCCACCAACCCCCTTCCTTAGCCACCAACCCCCATACCTAGCCCCCAACCCCCGTTCCCAAGCCACCAACCCCCTCCGTAGCCACCAACCAACCTACCCTAGCCACCAACCTCCTTCCCTAGCCACAAACTTCCTTCACTAGAAACCAACCCCCCTTCCTTACTTACCAACCTCTTCTTTAGCCACCAACCCCACTTCCCTAGCCACCAACCCCCTTCCCTAGCCACCAACCCCTCTTCCCTAGTCACAAAACCACCTTCCCTTGTCACCAATCTTAGCCACCAACCCCCATACCTAGCACCCAACCCCCGTTCCCAAGACACCAACCCCCTCCGTAGCCACCAACCAACCTACCCTAGCCACCAACCGCCTTCCCTAAACACCAACCCCCTTCCCTAGCCACCAACCCCCCTTCCCTAGTCACAAATCCACCTTCCCTAGTCACCAATCCTAGCTACCAACCCCCGTCCCTAGCCACCAATCTTACTTCCATAGATACCAACCCCACTTCCCGAGCCACAAACCCCCTTCCCTAGCCACCAACCTCCTTCACAAGCCACCAACTAGCCACCACCCCCTTCCCTAGCCACCAACCCCCTTCCCTAGCCACCAACCCCCTTCACTAGAACCAACCCCCTTCCCTAGCCACCAATCCCCTTCCCTAGCCACCAACCCCGCCTTCCCTAGTCACACACCCCCCTTCCCTGGCTACCAACCCCCCTCCCCTAGTCACCAACCCCCTTCCCTAGCCAACAACCCCCTTCCCTAGCCAACAACCCCGTTCCCTAGTCACCAACCCCCCCATCCCTAGAAACCACCCCCCCCCCCCCCCCCCCCCCGGCTACCAACCCCCCTTCCCTAGTCACCAACCCCCCTTCCCTAGTCACCAACCCCCTTCCCTAGTCACCAACCCCTCTTCCCTAGTCACCAACCCCCCTTACCTGGCTACCAACCCCCCTTCCCTTGCTACCAACCCCCCTCCCCTAGTCACCAACCCCCTTCCCTGGCTACCAACCCCCCTCCCCCAGTCACCAACCCCCCTTCCCTGGCTACCAACCCCCCTCCCTAGTCACCATCCCCCCTTCCCTAGTCATCAACCCATGAGCCTCTTCTTCTCATTAACTCTTCTTCTCATGGACCTCTTCTTCTAATGGAGTAAAAGTCAGATTCATTCCGAATGTAGTCTTCAGAGTTCAGAAAGTTGACGCCACACTATGCCATTAGACACACACTGTAAAAGCAAATGGCACCAGTTGTGTATTTATAGGCTCTTGGCACCACTTACAGTGGGGCAAAAAAGTATTTAGTCAGCCACCAATTGTGCAAGTTCTCCAACTTAAAAAGATTAGAGAGGCCTGTAATTTTCATCATAGGTACACTTCAACTATGACAGACAAAATGAGAAAAAAAAATCCAGAAAATCACATTGTAGGATTTTTAATTTATTTATTTGCTAATTATGGTGGGAAATAAACTTTTGTTATTGACCAAATACTTATCTCAATACTTATATATATACCCTTATATACCCTTTGTTGGCAATGACAGAGGTCAAACGTTTTCTGTGAGTCTGTGAGGTTTTCACTCACTGTTGCTGGTTACTTGCACAATTGCTGGCTAACTAAATACTTTTTTCCCCCACTGTAACTTAGTTGGAGAAAAGCTAAGGGATTGGTCAAACAATCATTTATTGACAAATCTAATCAGATTTTACGTGTCCATTTTAACCATTGCAAACCCACTTCACAGTGACCTCGAAACTTGTCATCTCTATCATGGGCGTCCTTCAGATGAAACTCATTGAATTGGGTATTGACATCTCAAACAGCAAGGAAACTAACAATAACGCTCAGAGTCATCTGCAATTATCTTCTCCTCATGGACAATACGTCAGATTCAATCGAGATTCTATATTTAGACTCATGATTGCACTTTCATGACTGTTCTGTGAAGATCTGAATGATCAGATTACAGTGTGTCCGCTCTACAGCGCCCCCTGTCTACTACAGAGGGGAAGACGGGTGGTGATGTTGGCCATTTGATGACGGTCATAAATACCTGAAGGAACTCTCTCTCTCTCCTGCAGAGGGAACTCTCTCTCTCTACCGCAGAGGGAACTCTCTCTCTAACGTAGAGGGAACTCTCTCTCTACCGCAGAGGGAACTCTCTCGCTACCGCAGAAGGAACTCTCTCTCTCTCTCCTGGAGAGAGAACTCTCTCTCTCTCCTGCAGAGGGAACTCTCTCTCTCTACCGCAGAGGGCACTCTCTCTCTCTACCGCAGAGGGAACTCTCTCTCTCGTGCAGAGGGGGAGACGGGTGAAGTTGGCCATTTGATGACGGTCGTAAATACCTGAACTCTCCCACTCTTTCAGAAATGGAAGTTAAAAATCCCTTTGTTACAACAGAGAGATATGTTCTAGTATTGTGACATCAAAGGTTGGATAATTAAACACTATTTCTGTAATCCAAACAGTTGGAAAGGTCCGGGGGTATTTAAAGAACAATTATGTCTGATCAGATGTTGTTTAGGACAGTATAACAACGTAACTGTATCACTGAATGTCTATACTTCCCAGTAGTCAGGTTTACATGTAAATGTTGTGGATCTTATATGATTAAACATGAAACTATATGAGAAAAGATGAAACATGATGTTAGCCTTCTAAATGAGAATTATTTGTAAGTTGAAAGTCAGTTAAAAGTTCAATTGAAAGTCGGTAACCACACCCACGTGAGCACAGACATTGTGGCAGCAGGATGGACCCGCCCTTCTAGGCGAGTGCTTCTAAAGGACTCCTATTGAAATTTACATTAGACCAGCGGGACTGACAGTGTGAGCTGAAAGGTACGAAAGGGTTAGAAACTCTGAATCTTAACAGTCAAACACATTAATGATAGTCAAGACACGACAGCACATGCAGGAATATAGTTCCTACATGATGGAGTGCTTGTTTACCCATCATGATAGAGTGCTGTTTAGTTACCCATCATGATAGAGTGTTGTTTAGTTACCCATCATGATAGAGTGTTGTTTAGTTAACCATCATGATAGTGTTGTTTAGTTACCCATCATGATAGTGTGTTGTTTAGTTACCCATCATGATAGAGTGCTGTTTAGTTACCCATCATGATAGAGTGTTGTTTAGTTACCCATCATGATAGAGTGTTGTTTAGTTACCCATCATGATAGAGTGTTGTTTAGTTACCCATCATGATAGAGTGTTGTTTAGTTACCCATCATGATAGAGTGCTGTTTAGTTACCCATCATGATAGAGTGTTGTTTAGTTACCCATCATGATAGTGTTGTTTAGTTACCCATCATGACAGTGTGTTGTTTAGTTACCCATCATGATAGTGTTGTTTAGTTACCCATCATGATAGAGTGTTGTTTAGTTACCCATCATGATAGAGTGTTGTTTAGTTACCCATCATGATAGAGTGTTGTTTAGTTACCCATCATGATAGAGTGTTGTTTAGTTACCCATCATGATAGAGTGTTGTTTAGTTACCCATCATGATAGAGTGTTGTTTAGTTACCCATCATGATAGAGTGTTGTTTAGTTACCCATCCTGATAGAGTGTTGTTTAGTTACCCATCATGATATAGTGTTGTTTAGTTACCCATCATGATAGTGTGTTGTTTAGTTACCCATCATAATAGAGTGTTGTTTAGTTACCCATCATAATAGAGTGTTGTTTAGTTACCCATCATGATAGTGTTGTTTAGTTACCCATCATGATAGAGTGTTGTTTAGTTACCCATCATGATAGAGTGTTGTTTAGTTACCCATCATGATAGAGTGTTGTTTAGTTACCCATCATGATAGAGTGTTGTTTAGTTACCCATCATGATAGAGTGTTGTTTAGTTACCCATCATGATAGAGTGTTGTTTAGTTACCCATCCTGATAGAGTGTTGTTTAGTTACCCATCATGATATAGTGTTGTTTAGTTACCCATCATGATAGTGTGTTGTTTAATTACCCATCATGATAGAGTGTTGTTTAGTTACCCATCATAATAGAGTGTTGTTTAGTTACCCATCATGATAGTGTTGTTTAGTTAACCATCATGATAGTGTTGTTTAGTTACCCATCATGATAGAGTGTTGTTTAGTTACCCATCATGATAGAGTGTTGTTTAGTTAACCATCATGATAGTGTTGTTTAGTTACCCATCATGATAGAGTGTTGTTTAGTTACCCATCATGATAGAGTGTTGTTTAGTTACCCATCATGATAGAGTGTTGTTTAGTTACCCATCATGATAGAGTGTTGTTTAGTTACCCATCATGATAGAGTGTTGTTTAGTTACCTATCATGATAGAGTGTTGTTTAGTTACCCATCATGATAGTGTTGTTTAGTTAACCATCATGATAGTGTTGTTTAGTTACCCATCATGATAGAGTGTTGTTTAGTTACCCATCTTGATAGAGTGTTGTTTAGTTACCCATCATGATAGAGTGTTGTTTAGTTACCTATCATGATAGAGTGTTGTTTAGTTACCCATCATGATAGAGTGTTGTTTAGTTACCCATCATGATAGAGTGTTGTTTAGTTACCCATCATGATAGAGTGTTGTTTAGTTACCCATCATGATAGAGTGCTGTTTAGTTAACCATCATGATAGAGTGTTGTTTAGTTACCCATCATGATATAGCGTTGTTTAGTTACCCATCATGATAGTGTGTTGTTTAGTTACCCATCATGATAGAGTGTTGTTTAGTTACCCATCATGATAGAGTGTTGTTTAGTTACCCATCATGATAGAGTGTTGTTTAGTTACCCATCATGATAGAGTGTTGTTTAGTTACCCATCCTGATAGAGTGTTGTTTAGTTACCCATCATGATATAGTGTTGTTTAGTTACCCATCATGATAGTGTGTTGTTTAGTTACCCATCATGATAGAGTGTTGTTTAGTTACCCATCATGATAGAGTGTTGTTTAGTTACCCATCCTGATAGAGTGTTGTTTAGTTAACCATCATGATAGTGTTGTTTAGTTACCCATCATGATAGAGTGTTGTTTAGTTAACCATCATGATAGTGTTGTTTAGTTACCCATCATGATAGAGTGTTGTTTAGTTACCCATCATGATAGAGTGTTGTTTAGTTACCCATCATGATAGAGTGTTGTTTAGTTACCCATCATGATAGAGTGTTGTTTAGTTACCCATCATGATAGAGTGTTGTTTAGTTACCTATCATGATAGAGTGTTGTTTAGTTACCCATCATGATAGAGTGTTGTTTAGTTACCCATCATGATAGAGTGCTGTTTAGTTAACCATCATGATAGAGTGTTGTTTAGTTACCCATCATGATATAGCGTTGTTTAGTTACCCATCATGATAGTGTGTTGTTTAGTTACCCATCATGATAGAGTGTTGTTTAGTTACCCATCATGATAGAGTGTTGTTTAGTTACCCATCATGATAGAGTGTTGTTTAGTTACCCATCATGATAGAGTGTTGTTTAGTTACCCATCCTGATAGAGTGTTGTTTAGTTACCCATCATGATATAGTGTTGTTTAGTTACCCATCATGATAGTGTGTTGTTTAGTTACCCATCATGATAGAGTGTTGTTTAGTTACCCATCATAATAGAGTGTTGTTTAGTTACCCATCATGATAGTGTTGTTTAGTTAACCATCATGATAGTGTTGTTTAGTTACCCATCATGATAGAGTGTTGTTTAGTTACCCATCATGATAGAGTGTTGTTTAGTTAACCATCATGATAGTGTTGTTTAGTTACCCATCATGATAGAGTGTTGTTTAGTTACCCATCATGATAGAGTGTTGTTTAGTTACCCATCATGATAGTGTGTTGTTTAGTTACCCATCATGATAGAGTATTGTTTAGTTACCCATCATAATAGAGTGTTTTTTAGTTACCCATCATGATAGAGTGTTGTTTAGTTACCCATCATGATAGTGTGTTGTTTAGTTACCCATCATGATAGTGTGTTGTTTAGTTACCCATCATGATAGAGTGTTGTTTAGTTACCCATCATGATAGAGTGTTGTTTAGTTACCCATCATGATAGTGTTGTTTAGTTACCCATAATGATAGTGTGTTGTTTAGTTACCCATCATGATAGAATGTTGTTTAGTTACCCATCATGATATAGTGTTGTTTAGTTACCCATCATGATAGAGTGTTGTTTAGTTACCCATCATGATAGAGTGTTGTTTAGTTACCCATCATGATAGAGTGTTGTTTAGTTACCCATCATGATATAGTGTTGTTTAGTTACCCATCATGATAGTGTGTTGTTTAGTTACCCATCATGATAGAGTGTTGTTTAGTTACCCATCATAATAGAGTGTTGTTTAGTTACCCATCATGATAGAGTGTTGTTTAGTTACCCATCATGATAGTGTGTTGTTTAGTTACCCATCATGATAGTGTGTTGTTTAGTTACCCATCATGATAGAGTGTTGTTTAGTTACCCATCATGATAGAGTGTTGTTTAGTTACCCATCATGATAGTGTTGTTTAGTTACCCATCATGATAGAGTGTTGTTTAGTTACCCATCATGATAGTGTGTTGTTTAGTTACCCATCATGATAGTGTGTTGTTTAGTTACCCATCATGATAGAGTGTTGTTTAGTTACCCATCATAATAGAGTGTTGTTTAGTTACCCATCATGATAGAGTGTTGTTTAGTTACCCATCATGATAGTGTGTTGTTTAGTTACCCATCATGATAGTGTGTTGTTTAGTTACCCATCATGATAGAGTGTTGTTTAGTTACCCATCATGATAGAGTGTTGTTTAGTTACCCATCATGATAGTGTTGTTTAGTTACCCATCATGATAGTGTGTTGTTTAGTTACCCATCATGATAGTGTGTTGTTTAGTTACCCATCATGATAGAGTGTTGTTTAGTTACCCATCATGATAGAGTGTTGTTTAGTTACCCATCATGATATAGTGTTGTTTAGTTACCCATCATGATAGTGTGTTGTTTAGTTACCCATCATGATAGAGTGTTGTTTAGTTACCCATCATAATAGAGTGTTGTTTAGTTACCCATCATGATAGAGTGTTGTTTAGTTACCCATCATGATAGTGTGTTGTTTAGTTACCCATCATGATAGAGTGTTGTTTAGTTACCCATCATGATAGAGTGTTGTTTAGTTACCCATCATGATAGTGTTGTTTAGTTACCCATCATGATAGAGTGTTGTTTAGTTACCCATCATGATAGTGTGTTGTTTAGTTACCCATAATGATAGTGTGTTGTTTAGTTACCCATCATGATAGAGTGTTGTTTAGTTACCCATCATGATAGAGTGTTGTTTAGTTACCCATCATGATAGAGTGTTGTTTAGTTACCCATAATGATAGTGTGTTGTTTAGTTACCCATCATGATAGAGTGTTGTTTAGTTACCCATCATGATAGAGTGTTGTTTAGTTACCCATCATGATAGTGTGTTGTTTAGTTACCCATAATGATAGTGTGTTGTTTAGTTACCCATCATGATAGAGTGTTGTTTAGTTACCCATCATGATAGAGTGTTGTTTAGTTACCCATCATGATAGAGTGTTGTTTAGTTACCCATAATGATAGTGTGTTGTTTAGTTACCCATCATGATAGAGTGTTGTTTAGTTACCCATCATGATAGAGTGTTGTTTAGTTACCCATCATTATATAGTGTTGTTTAGTTACCCATCATGATAGTGTGTTGTTTAGTTACCCATCATGATAGTGTGTTGTTTAGTTACCCATCATGATAGAGTGTTGTTTAGTTACCCATCATGATAGAGTGTTGTTTAGTTACCCATCATGATATAGTGTTGTTTAGTTACCCATCATGATAGTGTGTTGTTTAGTTACCCATCATGATAGAGTGTTGTTTAGTTACCCATCATAATAGAGTGTTGTTTAGTTACCCATCATGATAGAGTGTTGTTTAGTTACCCATCATGATAGTGTGTTGTTTAGTTACCCATCATGATAGTGTGTTGTTTAGTTACCCATCATGATAGAGTGTTGTTTAGTTACCCATCATGATAGAGTGTTGTTTAGTTACCCATCATGATAGTGTTGTTTAGTTACCCATCATGATAGAGTGTTGTTTAGTTACCCATCATGATAGTGTGTTGTTTAGTTACCCATCATGATAGTGTGTTGTTTAGTTACCCATCATGATAGAGTGTTGTTTAGTTACCCATCATAATAGAGTGTTGTTTAGTTACCCATCATGATAGAGTGTTGTTTAGTTACCCATCATGATAGTGTGTTGTTTAGTTACCCATCATGATAGAGTGTTGTTTAGTTACCCATCATGATAGAGTGTTGTTTAGTTACCCATAATGATAGTGTGTTGTTTAGTTACCCATCATGATAGAGTGTTGTTTAGTTACCCATCATGATAGAGTGTTGTTTAGTTACCCATCATTATATAGTGTTGTTTAGTTACCCATCATGATAGTGTGTTGTTTAGTTACCCATCATGATAGTGTGTTGTTTAGTTACCCATCATGATAGAGTGTTGTTTAGTTACCCATCATGATAGAGTGTTGTTTAGTTACCCATCATGATATAGTGTTGTTTAGTTACCCATCATGATAGTGTGTTGTTTAGTTACCCATCATGATAGAGTGTTGTTTAGTTACCCATCATAATAGAGTGTTGTTTAGTTACCCATCATGATAGAGTGTTGTTTAGTTACCCATCATGATAGTGTGTTGTTTAGTTACCCATCATGATAGTGTGTTGTTTAGTTACCCATCATGATAGAGTGTTGTTTAGTTACCCATCATGATAGAGTGTTGTTTAGTTACCCATCATGATAGTGTTGTTTAGTTACCCATCATGATAGAGTGTTGTTTAGTTACCCATCATGATAGTGTGTTGTTTAGTTACCCATCATGATAGTGTGTTGTTTAGTTACCCATCATGATAGAGTGTTGTTTAGTTACCCATCATAATAGAGTGTTGTTTAGTTACCCATCATGATAGAGTGTTGTTTAGTTACCCATCATGATAGTGTGTTGTTTAGTTACCCATCATGATAGTGTGTTGTTTAGTTACCCATCATGATAGAGTGTTGTTTAGTTACCCATCATGATAGAGTGTTGTTTAGTTACCCATCATGATAGTGTTGTTTAGTTACCCATCATGATAGTGTGTTGTTTAGTTACCCATCATGATAGTGTGTTGTTTAGTTACCCATCATGATAGAGTGTTGTTTAGTTACCCATCATGATAGAGTGTTGTTTAGTTACCCATCATGATATAGTGTTGTTTAGTTACCCATCATGATAGTGTGTTGTTTAGTTACCCATCATGATAGAGTGTTGTTTAGTTACCCATCATAATAGAGTGTTGTTTAGTTACCCATCATGATAGAGTGTTGTTTAGTTACCCATCATGATAGTGTGTTGTTTAGTTACCCATCATGATAGAGTGTTGTTTAGTTACCCATCATGATAGAGTGTTGTTTAGTTACCCATCATGATAGTGTTGTTTAGTTACCCATCATGATAGAGTGTTGTTTAGTTACCCATCATGATAGTGTGTTGTTTAGTTACCCATAATGATAGTGTGTTGTTTAGTTACCCATCATGATAGAGTGTTGTTTAGTTACCCATCATGATAGAGTGTTGTTTAGTTACCCATCATGATAGAGTGTTGTTTAGTTACCCATAATGATAGTGTGTTGTTTAGTTACCCATCATGATAGAGTGTTGTTTAGTTACCCATCATGATAGAGTGTTGTTTAGTTACCCATCATGATAGTGTGTTGTTTAGTTACCCATAATGATAGTGTGTTGTTTAGTTACCCATCATGATAGAGTGTTGTTTAGTTACCCATCATGATAGAGTGTTGTTTAGTTACCCATCATGATAGAGTGTTGTTTAGTTACCCATAATGATAGAGTGTTGTTTAGTTACCCATCATGATAGAGTGTTGTTTAGTTACCCATCATTATATAGTGTTGTTTAGTTACCCATCATGATAGTGTTGTTTAGTTACCCATCATGATAGAGTGTTGTTTAGTTACCCATCATGATAGTGTGTTGTTTAGTTTCCCATAATGATAGAGTGTTGTTTAGTTACCCATCATGATAGTGTTGTTTAGTTACCCATCATAATAGAGTGTTGTTTAGTTACCCATCATGATAGAGTGTTGTTTAGTTACCCATCATGATAGTGTTGTTTAGTTACCCATCATGATAGAGTGTTGTTTATTTATCCATCATGATAGAGTGTTGTTTAGTTACCCATCATGATAGAGTGTTGTTTAGTTACCCATCATGATAGAGTGTTGTTTAGTTTCCCATAATGATAGTGTGTTGTTTAGTTACCCATCATGATAGAGTGTTGTTTAGTTACCCATCATAATAGAGTGTTGTTTAGTTACCCATCATGATAGAGTGTTGTTTAGTTACCCATCATGATAGTGTGTTGTTTAGTTACCCATCATGATAGTGTGTTGTTTAGTTACCCATCATGATAGAGTGTTGTTTAGTTACCCATCATGATAGAGTGTTGTTTAGTTACCCATCATGATAGTGTTGTTTAGTTACCCATCATGATAGAGTGTTGTTTAGTTACCCATCATGATAGTGTGTTGTTTAGTTACCCATCATGATAGAGTGTTGTTTAGTTACCCATCATAATAGAGTGTTGTTTAGTTACCCATCATGATAGAGTGTTGTTTAGTTACCCATCATGATAGTGTGTTGTTTAGTTACCCATCATGATAGAGTGTTGTTTAGTTACCCATCATGATAGTGTGTTGTTTAGTTACCCATCATGATAGTGTGTTGTTTAGTTACCCATCATGATAGAGTGTTGTTTAGTTACCCATCATGATAGAGTGTTGTTTAGTTACCCATCATGATATAGTGTTGTTTAGTTACCCATCATGATAGTGTGTTGTTTAGTTACCCATCATGATAGAGTGTTGTTTAGTTACCCATCATAATAGAGTGTTGTTTAGTTACCCATCATGATAGAGTGTTGTTTAGTTACCCATCATGATAGTGTGTTGTTTAGTTACCCATCATGATAGTGTGTTGTTTAGTTACCCATCATGATAGAGTGTTGTTTAGTTACCCATCATGATAGAGTGTTGTTTAGTTACCCATCATGATAGTGTTGTTTAGTTACCCATCATGATAGAGTGTTGTTTAGTTACCCATCATGATAGTGTGTTGTTTAGTTACCCATAATGATAGTGTGTTGTTTAGTTACCCATCATGATAGAGTGTTGTTTAGTTACCCATCATGATAGTGTGTTGTTTAGTTACCCATCATGATAGTGTTGTTTAGTTACCCATAATGATAGTGTGTTGTTTAGTTACCCATCATGATAGAGTGTTGTTTAGTTACCCATCATGATAGTGTGTTGTTTAGTTACCCATCATGATAGTGTGTTGTTTAGTTACCCATCATGATAGAGTGTTGTTTAGTTACCCATCATGATAGAGTGTTGTTTAGTTACCCATCATGATAGTGTGTTGTTTAGTTACCCATCATGATAGTGTGTTGTTTAGTTACCCATCATGATAGAGTGTTGTTTAGTTACCCATCATGATAGAGTGTTGTTTAGTTACCCATCATGATAGTGTGTTGTTTAGTTACCCATCATGATAGTGTTGTTTAGTTACCCATAATGATAGTGTGTTGTTTAGTTACCCATCATGATAGAGTGTTGTTTAGTTACCCATCATTATATAGTGTTGTTTAGTTACCCATCATGATAGTGTGTTGTTTAGTTACCCATCATGATAGAGTGTTGTTTAGTTACCCATCATAATAGAGTGTTGTTTAGTTACCCATCATGATAGAGTGTTGTTTAGTTACCCATCATGATAGAGTGTTGTTTAGTTACCTATCATGATAGAGTGTTGTTTAGTTACCCATCATGATAGTGTGTTGTTTAGTTACCCATCATGATAGTGTTGTTTAGTTACCCATCCTGACAGTGTTGTTTAGTTACCCATCATGATAGAGTGTTGTTTAGTTACCCATCATGATAGTGTGTTGTTTAGTTACCCATCATGATAGAGTGTTGTTTAGTTACCCATCATGATAGAGTGTTGTTTAGTTACCCATCATGATAGAGTGTTGTTTAGTTACCCATCATGATAGAGTGTTGTTTAGTTACCCATAATGATAGAGTGTTGTTTAGTTACCCATCATGATAGAGTGTTGTTTAGTTACCCATCATGATAGAGTGTTGTTTAGTTACCCATCATGATAGAGTGTTGTTTAGTTACCCATCATGATAGAGTGTTGTTTAGTTACCCATCATGATAGAGTGTTGTTTAGTTACCCATAATAATAGTGTGTTGTTTAGTTACCCATCATGATAGAGTGTTGTTTAGTTACCCATCATGATAGAGTGTTGTTTAGTTACCCATAATGATAGAGTGTTGTTTAGTTACCCATCATGATAGTGTGTTGTTTAGTTACCCATCATGATAGAGTGTTGTTTAGTTACCCATCATGATAGAGTGTTGTTTAGTTACCCATCATGATAGAGTGTTGTTTAGTTACCCATAATGAGAGTGTGTTGTTTAGTTACCCATCATGATAGATTGTTTGTTTAGCTACCCAGCTGATCTTGTGTTCATTCTGTCATCCTCTGAACCCTGTGTAGCTCGTGGCTATATTTAATTTCATTATTTTATGATGTGAAGTACTTTGTTAATTGTATTGAAAAGTGCTAAACGAATAAAGTTATAATTATTATTATTAAGACTCTTTGCTGGCGTTTCCTTTATTCTGGCAATTGCAGGTATATTTCTACACTGTGAGGTTGGAATAATACTGTGACATTGTGAACATTATGCTAATGCTCTTTTAGTCTAAGAGCTGTCTGAAAATACTGCCTGAAATGTCGGCATGCTTGCCTGGTGACATCACCAATAGTGAGAGTTTGCCCTCCTCTCTCCTCTCTGCCAATAGCAGCTAGTTTTCAGGTTCCCTCCCATTTTGCTCCTCCATTTAGGCCTCTCTCTCAGAGAGTTGAAAACAATCACAGTAAAGTACTTAATTGTTACCCAGAAATGATTTGATATTGACATAAGAAAAAATAAAACATCTTCATTGGACCTTGAAGATTGAAGTTAATAAGATAATTCCCTGGAACTCCACAGGGAGTAACAATATGTTGACTCTTAAGACAATTACAGCCATTAAGAATACAGCAGAACAACAACAAAAAGTGAATTCCAGATTTATTCCAAAACAGAATGCATCCAAAACAATCACTTTAACCTGGGGACAGGGTCCAGGGTCTCAGTTGAAGAACATGACAAGAAGAACAGAAGGAAGTACAGTGTCTTATAAACAACTATCAACTTTATTATTACTCAATATTACTTATCAATACATTACGTCCATCAGCTGATGTGCTTTAGATGAAAGTTGACCTAGGCAGGTCTGAAGAGTCTTAGTTAGGGAGAAGAAAAGCAGAAAGGAGCAGAGATAGTGAGTGAATGCTCTCCTCTACATATTGTTGTCGGTCCAGTCTCTCATTCCATTGTAGGCGTCACTTTGTTGCTTGGCGTTGGCCCCGGTGGTATTTTTCAGATAGCCCTGGAACCGGCCCTGGTCCCGACCACTCACCAGGTACTGGCCCAACATCTGGTCAGCTCTGTGACAGACAAAACTGGGTCATTTACTGTTCAGTTCTGGTAAAGTTCCCAGAATGTTCTACATATTCTGAAACTATGCATAACTAACAGGGAAATAGTTCTAAACAATACAGAGAGATAGAACATAGATAAATAATAGAACAGTTGAATTGTAAAGTATTAATAAATACACAATGAGTAACAATAACTTGGCTTTATACACATGTAGTGCACCTACCTGGTAATTACACCGTATTCCTATGTAGTGCACCTACCTGGTAATTACACCGTATTCCTATGTAGTGCACCTACCTGGTAATTACACCGTATTCCTATGTAGTGCACCTACCTGGTAATTACACCGTATTCCTATGTAGTGCACCTACCTGGTAATTACACCGTATTCCTATGTAGTGCACCTACCTGGTAATTACACCGTATTCCTATGTAGTGCACCTACCTGGTAATTACACCGTATTCCTATGTAGTGCACCTACCTGGTAATTACACCGTATTCCTATGTAGTGCACCTACCTGGTAATTACACCGTATTCCTATGTAGTGCACCTACCTGGTAATTACACCGTATTCCTATGTAGTGCACCTACCTGGTAATTACACCGTATTCCTATGTAGTGCACCTACCTGGTAATTACACCGTATTCCTATGTAGTGCACCTACCTGGTAATTACACCGTATTCCTATGTAGTGAACCTACCTGGTAATTACACCGTATTCCTATGTAGTGCACCTACCTGGTAATTACACCGTATTCCTATGTAGTGCACCTACCTGGTAATTACACCGTATTCCTATGTAGTGCACCTACCTGGTAATTACACCGTATTCCTATGTAGTGCACCTACCTGGTAATTACACCGTATTCCTATGTAGTGCACCTACCTGGTAATTACACCGTATTCCTATGTAGTGCACCTACCTGGTAATTACACCGTATTCCTATGTAGTGCACCTACCTGGTAATTACACCGTATTCCTATGTAGTGAACCTACCTGGTAATTACACCGTATTCCTATGTAGTGCACCTACCTGGTAATTACACTGTATTCCTATGTAGTGCACCTACCTGGTAATTACACCGTATTCCTATGTAGTGCACCTACCTGGTAATTACACCGTATTCCTATGTAGTGAACCTACCTGGTAATTACACCGTATTCCTATGTAGTGCACCTACCTGGTAATTACACCGTATTCCTATGTAGTGCACCTACCTGGTAATTACACCGTATTCCTATGTAGTGCACCTACCTGGTAATTACACCGTATTCCTATGTAGTGCACCTACCTGGTAATTACACCGTATTCCTATGTAGTGAACCTACCTGGTAATTACACCGTATTCCTATGTAGTGCACCTACCTGGTAATTACACCGTATTCCTATGTAGTGAACCTACCTGGTAATTACACCGTATTCCTATGTAGTGCACCTACCTGGTAATTACACCGTATTCCTATGTAGTGCACCTACCTGGTAATTACACCGTATTCCTATGTAGTGCACCTACCTGGTAATTACACCGTATTCCTATGTAGTGCACCTACCTGGTAATTACACCGTATTCCTATGTAGTGCACCTACCTGGTAATTACACCGTATTCCTATGTAGTGCACCTACCTGGTAATTACACCGTATTCCTATGTAGTGCACCTACCTGGTAATTACACCGTATTCCTATGTAGTGAACCTACCTGGTAATTACACCGTATTCCTATGTAGTGCACCTACCTGGTAATTACACCGTATTCCTATGTAGTGAACCTACCTGGTAATTACACCGTATTCCTATGTAGTGCACCTACCTGGTAATTACACCGTATTCCTATGTAGTGTACCTACCTGGTAATTACACCGTATTCCTATGTAGTGCACCTACCTGGTAATTACACCGTATTCCTATGTAGTGCACCTACCTGGTAATTACACCGTATTCCTATGTAGTGCACTTGCCTGTTAATGCCCTGCTCCTCTAGCCTGCGGCCCTGTACAGGTCCGATCCCGGGTACGTCCCTCACAGACCGGTTTCCCATCGGCTCAGAGACAAAGTTACGGTGCTTCTGAGAGGTGGTGGAGCATCCTGTAGGGACATGGAGGAACAATATGACGATGAGATGTGTGTATTTATGACTGTGTATTATCAGTGGGTCAGTTTAGGTAGAACCTCACATAACATTTCTCTGGGAGGGGAATCAGGAACCAGGAAACAGGAACTACCCTAATCTCTCATGGACACATGACGTAAATACTTCAATTTGAGGTTAACCGAGATTAGGAACTATCCTAATCACAACAGAGTTATACTCCTTGAATTGAAAATGCAACACAAACAGATCTGGGAGGAAGAAGAACTACAACAGGTTGGGACATTGAGGGAGGGGAGGTTCAACATGGAGGGAGGGGCACTACAACATGGAAGGAGGGGCACTTCAACATGGAGGGAGAGGCACCACAACATGGAGGGAGGGGCGCTTCAAAATGGAGGGAGGGGCGCTTCAACATAGAGGGAGGGGCGCTTCAACATAGAGGGAGGGGCACTACAACATGGAAGGAGGGGCGCTTCAACATGGAGGGAGGGGCACTACAACATGGAGGGAGGGGCACTTCAACTTGGAAGGAGGGGGCGCTTCAACATGGAGGGAGGGGCACTATAACATAGAGGGAGGGGCATTACAACAAGAAGGGAGGGGCACTACAACATGGAGGGAGGGGCACTACAACATGGAGGGAGGGGCATTACAACATGGAAGGAGGGGCACTACAACAAGAAGGGAGGAGCACTACAACATGGAGGGAGGGGCACTACAACGTGGAGGGAGGGGCATCACAACATGGAGGGAGGGGCACTACAACATGGAGGGAGGGGCATCACAACATGGAGGGAGGGGCAATACAACATGGAGGGAGGGGCACTACAACATGGAGGGAGGGGCACTACAACATGGAAGGAGGGACACTACAACATGGAGGGAGGGGCGCTTCAACATGGAGGGAGGGGCACTACAAGATGGAGGGAGGGGCATTACAACAAGAAGGGAGGGGCACTACAACAAGAAGGGAGGGGCATCACAACTTGGAGGGAGGGGGCGCTTCAACATGGAGGGAGGGGCACTATAACATAGAGGGAGGGGCATTACAACAAGAAGGGAGGGGCACTACAACATGGAGGGAGGGGCACTACAACATGGAGGGAGGGGCATTACAACATGGAAGGAGGGGCACTACAACAAGAAGGGAGGGGCACTACAACATGGAGGGAGGGGCACTACAACGTGGAGGGAGGGGAATCACAACATGGAGGGAGGGGCACTACAACATGGAGGGGCATCACAACATGGAGGGAGGGGCAATACAACATGGAGGGAGGGGCACTACAACATGGAGGGAGGGGCACTACAACATTGCTTCCATATGTGAATATGTGTCTTTACCTATTCTAAATCATGTGAAGGGATGGCGTGAGTAATGGAGAACCAATCACTTGTCTCCACAATGTCTGTGAGTCAGTCACCCAATCCTTGGTCCTTGGGGGAGATTGTTATTTCCCCCGGCTTCCTATCCTGACCTATCCTGACCTATCCTGTCCTGACCTATCCTGACCAATCCTGACATGTCCTGACCTGACCTGACCTATCCTGACCTGTCTTGACCTGTCCTGACCTGTCCTGTCCTGTCCTGAACTGACCTATCCTGACCTGCCCTGTCCTGACCTGTCCTGACCAGTCCTGTCCTGACCTGTCCTGTCCTGACCTGTCCTGACCTAACCGTTAGTTATTATAAATGATTCCTAACCGTTAGTTATTATATAATAAATGATTCATAACCATTGGTTATTATATTGTAAATTATTCATAACCGTTAGTTATTATATTATAAATGATTCACAACCGTTAGTTATTATAAATGATTCCATAACCGTTAGTTATTATAAATGATTCCATAACCGTTAGTTATTATATTATAAATGATTCCATAACCGTTAGTTATTATAAATGATTCCATAACCGTTAGTTATTATATTATAAATGATTCCATAACCGTTAGTTATTATAAATGATTCCATAACCATTAGTTATTATAAATGATTCCATAACCGTTAGTTATTATATTATAAATGATTCCATAACCGTTAGTTATTATAAATTAATCCATAACCGTTAGTTATTATATTATAAATGATTCATAACTGTTACTTATTATTTTTTAAATGATTCCATAACCGTTAGTTATTATAAATGATTCCATAACCGTTAGTTATTATAAATGATTCCATAACCGTTAGTTATTATAAATGATTCCATAACCGTTAGTTATTATAAATTATTCCAAAACCGTTAGTTATTATATTATAAATCATTCCATAACCATTAGTTATTATATTATAAATGATTCATAACCGTCCTAGTGGGTTAACTGCCTGTTCAGGGGCAGAACGACAGATTTGTACCTTGTCAGCTCGGGGGTTTGAACTCGCAACCTTCCGGTTACTAGTCCAACGCTCTAACCACTAGGCTACCCTGCCGCCCCATTACCATTAGTTATTATAAATTATTCCAAAACCGTTAGTTATTATATTATAAATGATTCCAAAACCGTTAGTTATTATATTATAAATGATTCCATAACCGTTAGTTATTATAAATGATTCATAACCATTCGTTATTATGTTATAAATGATTCATAACCGTTAGTTATTATAAATTATTCCAAAACCGTTAGTTATTATATTATAAATTATTCCATAACCATTAGTTATTATATTATAAATGATTCATAACCGTTAGTTATTATATTATGAATGATTCCAAAACCGTTAGTTATTATATTATAAATGATTCCATAACCGTTAGTTATTATAAATGAGTCATAACCATTAGTTATTATATTATAAATGATTCATAACCGTTAGTTATTATAAATGATTCCATAACCGTTAGTTATTATAAATGATTCCATAACCGTTAGTTATTATAAATGATTCCAAACCCGTTAGTTATTATATTATAAATTATTCATAACCGTTAGTTATATAAACGGTTCAAAAACCGTAAGTTATTATATTATGAATGATTCATAACCGTTAGTTATTATATTATAAATGATTAATAACCGTTAGTTAATATATTATAAATGATTCATAACCGTTAGTTATTATAAATGATTCCAAACACGTTAGTTATAATATTATAAATGATTCATAACCGTTAGTTATTATAAATGATTCCAAACCCGTTAGTTATTATATTATAAATGATTCATAACAGTTAGTTATTACAAATGATCCCAAAACCGTTAGTTATTATAAATGATTCCATAACCGTTAGTTATTATAAATGATTCATAACCATTCGTTATTATGTTATAAATGATTCATAACCGTTAGTTATTATAAATTATTCCAAAACCGTTAGTTATTATATTATAAATTATTCCATAACCATTAGTTATTATATTATAAATGATTCATAACCGTTAGTTATTATATTATGAATGATTCCAAAACCGTTAGTTATTATATTATAAATGATTCCATAACCGTTAGTTATTATAAATGAGTCATAACCATTAGTTATTATATTATAAATGATTCATAACCGTTAGTTATTATAAATGATTCCATAACCGTTAGTTATTATAAATGATTCCATAACCGTTAGTTATTATAAATGATTCCAAACCCGTTAGTTATTATATTATAAATTATTCATAACCGTTAGTTATATAAACGGTTCAAAAACCGTGAGTTATTATATTATGAATGATTCATAACCGTTAGTTATTATATTATAAATGATTAATAACCGTTAGTTAATATATTATAAATGATTCATAACCGTTAGTTATTATAAATGATTCCAAACACGTTAGTTATAATATTATAAATGATTCATAACCGTTAGTTATTATAAATGATTCCAAACCCGTTAGTTATTATATTATAAATGATTCCATAACCGTTAGTTATTATAAACAATTCCATAACCGTTAGTTATTATATTATAAATTATTCCATAACCGTTAGTTATTATAAATGATTCCATAACCGTTAGTTATTATATTATAAATGATTCATAACCGTTAGTTATTATAAACAATTCCATAACCGTTAGTTATTATATTATAAATTATTCCATAACCGTTAGTTATTATAAATGATTCATAACCGTTAGTTATTATCTTATGAATGATTCATAACTGTTACTTATTATATTATAAATTATTCCATAACCATTAGTTGTTATAAATGATTCTATAACCGTTAGTTATTATAAATGATTCCATAACCGTTAGTTATTATAAATGATTCCATAACCGTTAGTTATTATAAATGATTCCATAACCGTTAGTTATTATAAATGATTCCATAACCGTTAGTTACTATAAATTATTCCAAAACCGTTAGTTATTATAAATGATTCCATAACCGTTAGTTATTATAAATTATTCCAAAACCGTTAGTTATTATAAATTAATCCATAACCGTTAGTTATTATATGATAAATCATTCCATAAACGTTAGTTATTATTTTATTAATGATTCATAACCGTTAGTTATTATTTTATGAATGATTCCAAATCCGTTAGTTATTATAAATGACTCCATAACCGTTAGTTATTAAAAATGATTCCATAACCATTAGTTATCATAAATGATTCCATAACCGTTAGTTATTATATTATAAATGATTCCAAACCCGTTAGTTATTATACTATAAATTATTAATAACCGTTCGTTTTATCAACGGTTCAAAAACCGTTAGTTATTATATTATAAATGATTCAGAACCGTTAGTTATTATATCATAAATGATCCCATAACCGTTAGTTATTATATTATAAATGATTCCATAACCGTTAGTTATTATAAATGATTCAATAACCGTTAGTTATTATAAATTAGTCCAAAACCGTTAGTTATTATATTATAAATCATTCCATAACCATTAGTTATTATATTATAAATGATTCATAACCATTAGTTATTATAAATGATTCATAACCATTCGTTATTATATTATAAATGATTCCAAAACCGTTACTTATTATTAACGATTCCATAACAGTTCATTATTATAAATGATTCCATAACCGTTAATTATTATAAATGATTCAATAACCGTTAGTTATTATAAATTATTCAAAAACCGTTAGTTATTATAAATTAATCCATAACCGTTAGTTATTATATGATAAATAATTCCATAACCGTTAGTTATTATAAATGATTCCATAACCGTTAGTTATTATAAATTATTCCATAACCGTTAGTTATTATATTATAAATGATTCATAACTGTTACTTATTATATTATAAATGATTCATAACCGTTAGTTATTATAAATGATTCATAACCGTTAGTTATTATAAATGATTCCATAACCGTTAGTTATTATAAATGATTCCATAACCGTTAGTTATTATATTATAAATGATTCATAACCGTTAGTTATTATAAATGATTCCATAACCGTTAGTTATTATAAATGATTCATAACCGTTAGTTATTATAAATGATTCCATAACCCTTAGTTATTATAAATGATTCATAACCGTTAGTTATTATAAATGATTCCATAACCGTTAGTTATTATAAATGATTCCATAACCGTTAGTTATTATAAATGATTCCATAACCGTTAGTTATTATATTATAAATGATTCCATAACCGTTAGTTATTATAAATGATTCCATAACCGTTAGTTATTATAAATGATTCATAACCGTTAGTTATTATAAATGATTCCATAACCGTTAGTTATTATAAATGATTCCATAACCGTTAGTTATTATATTATAAATGATTCATAACCGTTAGTTATTATAAATGATTCCATAACCGTTAGTTATTATAAATGATTCATAACCGTTAGTTATTATAAATGATTCCATAACCGTTAGTTATTATAAATGATTCCATAACCGTTAGTTATTATAAATTATTCCATAACCGTTAGTTATTATATTATAAATGATTCATAACTGTTACTTATTATATTATAAATGATTCATAACCGTTAGTTATTATAAATGATTCCATAACCGTTAGTTATTATAAATGATTCATAACCGTTAGTTATTATAAATGATTCCATAACCGTTAGTTATTATAAATGATTCCATAACCGTTAGTTATTATATTATAAATGATTCCATAACCGTTAGTTATTATAAATGATTCCATAACCGTTAGTTATTATAAATTATTCCAAAACCGTTAGTTATTATATTATAAATTATTCATAACCGTTCGTTTTATCAACGGTTCAAAAACCGTTAGTTATTATATTATAAATGATTCATAACCGTTAGTTATTATATTATAAATGATTCCATAACCGTTAGTTATTATAAATGATTCCATAACCGTTAGTTATTATATTATAAATGATTCCATAACCGTTAGTTATTATATTATAAATGATTCCATAACCATTAGTTATTATAAATGATTCATAACCGTTAGTTATTATATTATAAATGATTCATAACCGTTAGTTATTATATTATAAATGATTCCATAACCGTTAGTTATTATAAATGATTCCATAACCGTTAGTTATTATATTATAAATGATTCCATAACCGTTAGTTATTATAAATGATTCATAACCGTTAGTTATTATAAATGATTCCATAACCGTTAGTTATTATATTATAAATGATTCCATAACCGTTAGTTATTATATTATAAATGATTCCATAACCGTTAGTTATTATAAATTATTCCATAACCGTTAGTTATTATATTATAAATGATTCCATAACCGTTAGTTATTATAAATGATTCCATAACCGTTAGTTATTATAAATGATTCCATAACCGTTAGTTATTATAAATGATTAATAACCGTTAGTTATTATATTATAAATGATTCCATAATCGTTAGTTATTATATTATAAATGATTCCATAACCGTTAGTTATTATAAATGATTCCATAACCGTTAGTTATTATAAATGATTCCATAACCGTTAGTTATTATAAATGATTAATAACCGTTAGTTATTATATTATAAATGATTCCATAACCGTTAGTTATTATATTATAAATGATTCCATAACCGTTAGTTATTATAAATGATTCCATAACCGTTAGTTATTATATTATAAATGATTCCATAACCGTTAGTTATTATATTATAAATGATTCCATAACCGTTAGTTATTATAAATTATTCCATAACCGTTAGTTATTATATTATAAATGATTCCATAACCGTTAGTTATTATAAATGATTCCATAACCGTTAGTTATTATAAATGATTCCATAACCGTTAGTTATTATAAATGATTAATAACCGTTAGTTATTATATTATAAATGATTCCATAATCGTTAGTTATTATATTATAAATGATTCCATAACCGTTAGTTATTATAAATGATTCCATAACCGTTAGTTATTATAAATGATTCCATAACCGTTAGTTATTATAAATGATTAATAACCGTTAGTTATTATATTATAAATGATTCCATAACCGTTAGTTATTATAAATGATTAATAACCGTTAGTTATTATATTATAAATGATTCCATAACCGTTAGTTATTATAAATGATTCATAACCGTTAGTTATTATATTATAAATGATTCCATAACCGTTAGTTATTATAAATGATTCCATAACCGTTAGTTATTATATTATAAATGATTCCATAACCGTTAGTTATTATAAATGATTCCATAACCGTTAGTTATTATAAATGATTCCATAACCGTTAGTTATTATAAATGATTCCATAACCGTTAGTTATTATAAATGATTCATAACCGTTAGTTATTATATTATAAATGAATCCATAACCGTTAGTTATTATAAATGATTCATAACCGTTAGTTATTATAAATGATTCATAACCATGAGTTATTATAAATGATTCATAACCGTTAGTTATTATATTATAAATGATTCCATAACCGTTAGTTATTATAAATGATTCATAACCGTTAGTTATTATACATGATTCCATAACCGTTAGTTATTATAAATGATTCATAACCATTAGTTATTATAAATTATTCATAACCGTTAGTTATTATACATGATTCCATAACCGTTAGTTATTATAAATGATTAATAACCGTTAGTTATTATATTATAAATGATTCCATAACCGTTAGTTATTATATTATAAATGATTCTATAACCGTTAGTTATTATAAATGATTCCATAACCGTTAGTTATTATAAATGATTCCATAACCGTTAGTTATTATAAATGATTCATAACCGTTAGTTATTATATTATAAATGATTCCATAACCGTTAGTTATTATAAATGATTCATAACCGTTAGTTATTATACATGATTCCATAACCGTTAGTTATTATAAATGATTCATAACCATTAGTTATTATAAATTATTCATAACCGTTAGTTATTATACATGATTCCATAACCGTTAGTTATTATAAATGATTAATAACCGTTAGTTATTATATTATAAATGATTCCATAACCGTTAGTTATTATATTATAAATGATTCTATAACCGTTAGTTATTATAAATAATAGTTATTATAAATTATTATAAATTATTCCATAACCGTTAGTTATTATATTATAAATGATTCATAACTGTTACTTATTATATTATAAATGATTCATAACCGTTAGTTATTATAAATGATTCCATAACCGTTAGTTATTATAAATGATTCCATAACCGTTAGTTATTATAAATGATTCATAACCGTTAGTTATTATAAATGATTCCATAACCGTTAGTTATTATAAATGATTCATAACCGTTAGTTATTATAAATGAATCCATAACCATTAGTTATTATAAATGATTCATAACCGTTAGTTATTATAAATGATTCCATAACCGTTAGTTATTATAAATGATTCCATAACCGTTAGTTATTATAAATGATTAATAACCGTTAGTTATTATATTATAAATGATTAATAACCGTTAGTTATTATAAATGATTAATAACCGTTAGTTATTATATTATAATGCAATCTATACGGCACAGCTGTGAATTTATTGGTCCTTAAATGAAACCGGTAAACTTTTTTATTTATCACAATAATCTTTATCTAATTATTGTCTTTAATGCAGAGCCGACAGACAAGTTCCTTACTTTTTCCTCCTTCCACTTGCCTCTTACATTTTTGCGGTAATGCTGCAATTATTTGGTAGTAATTTTGGGTAGAGCAGACATTTCCATATGTTGTCGTTAGCTGTGTGTGTGACATAACTCCACCAGTGGTATTTATGACATCATTTATGATTTTACCTTTTCTAAACATTCTTTCCAAAAATACTGTTTTTTTTACCAATTAGTATTTTTGAGTTTAAACCACAATATGTCATGTATTATTTGTTAGGAATCTTCTGGTGGATTAAACTGAAATTGAAACCAACTTTCTACGGCTTGTGATAGTGATAGCTGGAAAGAAACGGGAGATGATTTCCTTTTAAAATAACTGAAAGTGAGAAAAAGGGAAAAAGATCATACCTTTCTTATTTCCAGACATGGTTCAGGTGGAGGATGGAGAGTTCAAAATAACTTGACGTGGTGTCTCTCTGTTTCTGTCTGGATGGAGGGAGAGTTCAGTTCAATGTAACTTGCTGAGGTAACTCTCTGTCTTGTTCTTCTGTCTGCAGTCTACTGTTTTCAAAACACGGTAGCAAACAGTAGCGAAACATTTCCCAAAGGAAGCGTCATGCAACAAAAACCAAGAGTTTCTATTGGACAATTCTGTTCTGAAGGCCCCTCTCCCCGCGTTGTTCGTTTTGTTTCCTAGTGAACACACATTGAGCTCCACCTCCTCCTTCCTGAACAGAAATTAAGAGGAATGTTAAGTTATGATTTCCTGAAGATGGGTGGGGGCAAATGTAGAGTGTTTATAACAATCTGACAGAGTGGTGTGTGTGTGTGTGTGTGTCTGTGTGTGTGTGTGTTCATGGTGGTGTGTGTGTGTGAGTGTGTGTGTGTGTGTGTTTGTTCATGGTGGTGTGTGTGTGTGAGTGTGTGTGTGTGTTCATGGTGGTGTGTGTGTGTGTGTGAGTGTGTGTGTGTTATGTTCATACAAATATTTACACATTTTAAGTTTGCTGAAAATATACGCAGTTGACAGTGAGAGGACATTTCTTTTTTTGCATAGTTACATATAGGGAGAGAGAGAGAGAGGTCTGTATCACATCCTGCCGGGATTGAGAGTGCCATAGGGAGGCACACAATTGGCCGCGTTGTCCGGGTTTGGCAGGCTTAAATTAGAATTTGTCCTTAACTGACTTGCTTAGTTAAATAAAGGTTAAATAAATAAAAAAATAAACAAATATGTATATATATATATATGTATATATATATATATATATATATATATATATATAGAGAGAGAGAGAGAGAGAGAGAGAGAGAGAGAGAGAGAAGATAAATGAGTCTTGTGTTCTAGCCCAGTTGTTGGGTTTTAATCGTTATCTTGTGGTGTCTTCAACTTTCTCTGTGAAGTTAGTAATAATTCTTCCCTCTGAGTTACAGTCACTGTACTGTTTCTCTCTGATCTGATCTGTGGCTCAGAGTGGCAGGATGATCTTTCAGACAATCATTCCGAGTACTCCGTGGGGTCCGAGGACGAGGACGAAGTTTTCGAGGAGAGGCCGGAAGGTGGGTGTCAATGAGACCTCCGTAAGACTCACTAAGAGCAGATTTAAGTCTCAATGTGCAACAGACACACACACACACACACACACACACACACACACACACACACACACACACACACACACACACACCACCATGCACACACACACCAACATGAACACACACACACACACACACACACACACCACCATGCACACACACATACCACCATGCACACACACACCAACATGAACACACACACACACACACACACCTTATATAATGTTACTTACCCTACATTATTAATCTCATATGCATACGTATATACTGTACTCTATACCATCGACTGTATCCTTATGTAATACATGTATCACTAGCCACTTTAACTATGCCACTTTGTTTACATACTCATCTCATATGTATATACTGTACTCGATACCATCTACTGTATCTTGCCTATGCTGCTCTGTACCATCACTCATTCATATATCCTTATGTACATATTCTTTATCCCCTTACACTGTGTACAAGACAGTAGTTTTGGAATTGTTAGTTAGATTGCTTGTTGGTTATTACTGCATTGTCGGAACTAGAAGCACAAGCATTTCGCTACACTCACATTAACATCTGCTAACCATGTGTATGTGACAAATAAAATTTGATTTGATTTGATTTGACACACCACTCTGGCAGATTGTTATAAACACTCTACATTTGCCCCCACCCATCTTCAGGAAATCAGTACTTAACATTCCTCTTAGTTTCTGTTCAGGAAGGAGGAGGTGGAGCTCAATGTGTGTTCACTAGGAAACAAAACGAACAACGCGGGGAGTGGGGCCTTCAGAACAGAATTGTCCAATAGAAACTCTTGGTTTTTTGTTGCATGACGCTTCCTCTGGCAAATGTTTCGCTACTGTTTGCTACCGTGTTTTGAAAACAGTAGACTGCAGACAGAAGAACAAGACAGAGAGACACCTCAGCAAGTTATATTGAACTGAACTCTCCCTCCATCCAGACAGAAACAGAGAGACACCATCTGAGACATAAACTGAACATGTTCCACAGACATGTGACTAACACAAATTGAATAATGTGTCCCTGAACAAAGGGGGAGTCAAAATAAAAACTAACAGTCAGTATCTGGTGTAACCTCCAGCTGCATTAAGTACTGCAGTGTACACCAACCAGGACATCACGCACAGAACGAGCAGTATGGCTGGTGGCATTGTCATGCTGGAGGGTCATATCAGGATGAGCCTGCAGGAAGGGTACCACACGAGGGAGGAGGATGTCTTCCCTGTACCGCACAGCGTTGAGATTGCCTGCAATGACAACAAGCTCAGTCCAATGATGCTGTGACACACCGTCCCAGACCGCGACGGACCGTTGTAGTGGAAATTTCAGTACTGAGAGAGACTTGGACAATTATTCAAACAATCATCTTCATTCAACATTGATTTATTATTGCAATGATAATATAACCGTCGACCACACACTCTAAGTTTAGCTGATAATGAAAAAACAGAGATCTTATATAGGGTCTAAATGCTTAGCCAGTCATTTCTACCGTTCCCATAAGCCACCTTGGTCCATCTCCTGGACAGGATGTTTTGCTTCAAACCCAGCTTAGTTTCCCAGATGCCAGGATGATGACACAATGAGGCATTGTTCTAAACTCTTCCAGGCTCTCAATATCTCGGGTCACACACACCACATCCTGTCTAAAGAATGCCAGCTTTTAGATTTGTATCACCAAGTCCATTGTCAGCTCAAACTATCTCCAGCAAAACTCACTTCCTTAAACAGATGCCCAGACAGGAAATTAGAGTGGAAACCATAAAAACTCAGCCTTAGCAGGTCTTACTCTTAGTTAAATATTTAACAGTTTACTATTAATCTTAGCTCACAGTCTATTTTCCTGAACTTCCGCCTGTCTGACGTGCCCAAAGTTTTTCATTTGTCAAAATAAAAGCCTGAAACTATGTCTAAAGACTGTTCACACCATGGGGAAGCCATAGGAAAAGGATCTGGTTGATGTCCCTTTAAATGGAGCGAAGGCAGGCAATGGAACAGAGAACTTTCAGGAAAAACAGCACTTCCGGGTTGGATTTTCCTCAGGTTTTCGACTTGCAATATCAGTTCTGTTATACTCACAGACAATATGTTTTACAGTTTTGGAAACTTTAGAGTGTTTTCTATCCTAATCTGACAATTATATGCATATTCTAGGTTCTGGGCCTGAGAAATAGGCGTTTAAATTTGGGTACGTTTTACATCCAAACATCAAAATACTGCCCCCTACACTCAACAGGGTAACATAACTGATAGCGCAGGCAGAAACTAGAGGAAAATCCATCCGTAAATGTTTTTTTGGGGGGGTCGCTGTCATTTTTAATGGAAGCCTATGGGATATACAAATAAGTAGCCCCCAGAATACAGTATCTATGGCTTCCACTAGATGTCAACAGTCTTTATAGAAGGTTTCAGGCTTGATTCTTCAAAAAGTAGTTGTAGTTTATCCAAGGTGTCCCTCATTAGGAAAGTAGTCTTGCGACGCGTGTGAATGAGGGCGCTCTCTTCGCTATATATCTTCCCTTTTGAACATACTATTCTCCTTATTAAATAAGACGTTTTATTTGGATATTAGAGTACCTGAGGATTAATTAGAAACATCGTTTGACTTGTTTGGACAGACTTTACCGGTAACTGTTTGGATTCCTTTGTCTGCATGTTGAACGAGTGGATTACTGAAATCAATGGCGCCACCTAAACATTCCTTTATGGTTATAAAGAAGGACTTTATTGAACAAAACAACCATTCATTGTGTAGCTGGGACCCTTGGGATTGCAAACACAGAGGTAAGTGATTTATTTTAGCGCTAGTTGTGATTTTGTGACACCTGTGCGGGTTTGAAAAATATGGCGCTGTCCTCAGATAATCGAATGCTATGCTTTCGCTGTAAAGCCTTTTTGAAATCTGACAGTTCTATTACCAAGATTCAAAGCTTTTGAATGATGTAAGACACTTGTATTTCCATGAATGTTTAATATTACGATTTTTTATTTTGAATTTGGCGCTCTGCAATTTCACCGGATGTTGTCGAATTTCTTCCCGCTAGCGGGATCCGTGCGCTAAGAAGTATCAAAACAAATCAGGTAGGTATGTAATATTTCCCTGACACCATCCACCTTGATCCCGCTCCAGAGTACAGGCCTCGCTCATTCCTTCGACGATAAACGCAAATTTGACCATTACCCCTGGTGAGACAAAACCGAGACTCACCAGTGAAGAGCACTTTTTGCCAGTCCTGTCTGGTGAGCAACAGTGGGTTTGTGCCCATAGACAATGTTGTTGCCGGTGATGTCTGGTGAGGACCTGCCTTTCCAAGGACTACAAGTCCTAAGTCCAGCCTCTCTCAGCCTACTGCAGACATTCTGATGGAGGTATTTTGCATTCCTGGTGTAACTCGGGCAGTTGTTGTTGCCATCCTTTACCTGTCCCGCAGGTGTGATGTTCGGATGTTCCGATCCTGTGCAGAGTTGCAAAGAAAAATCCATATCTCAGACTGGCCAATAAAAATAAAAGATTAAGATGGGCAAAATAACACAGACACTGGACAGAGGAACTCTGCCTAAAAGGCCAGCATCCCGGAGTTGTCCCTTCACTGTTGATGTTGAGACTGGTGTTTTGCGTGTACTATTTAATGAAGCTGCCCATTAAAACTTGTAAGGCGTCTGTTTCTTAAACTAGACACTCTAATGTATTTATCTTCTTGCTCAGTTGTGCACCGGGGCCTCCAACTCCTCTATCTATTTTGGTTATAGACAGTTTGCGCTGTTCTGTGAAGGGAGTAGTACACAGCGTTGTACGAGATCTTCCGTTTCTTGGCAATTTCAAGCATGGAATAGTCTTCATTTCTTAGAACATGAATAGACTGATGAGTTTCAGAAGAAAGGTCTTTGTTTCTGGCCATTTTGAGCCTGTAATTGAACTCACAAATGTTGATGCTCCAGATACTCAACTAGTCTAAAGACGGACAGTTTTATTGCTTCTTTAAAAAGAAACAACAGTTTTCAGCTGTGCTAACATACTGTAATTGCAAAAGGGTTTTCTAATTATCAATTAGCCCTTTAAAATGATAAACTTGAATGGGCACCTATGTAGATATTCCATAAAAAAAAAAGTGCTTTTCTTTTCAAAAACAAGGACATTTCTAAGTGACCCCAAACTTTTGAATGGTAGTCTCTCTCTCTCTGGATATATATATACACATACACACACCTCTCAACCACTCTGTCCCTCTCTCTCTGTGTGTGTGAAAGAGAGTGCTGTAGCTCTGTCCCTGTCTGTGACCTTATACTCTGTCTGTGGACAAATGCATGCTATACCGGGAGCTGAGGAGGCAACAGCATGTGTGTCACAATGACTTTAGGAAAGGTTTACCTCAAATCCTCTAGGACTGAAGACTGTAGACCAGAGATGGAGGGGGGAGCCACAAAAAATATGAAGAGAGATGAATACCCAACAGGAAGTCTATACACTACTCTCAGCTCTAGAGAGATGAATACCCAACAGGAAGTCTATACACTACTCTCAGCTCTATAGAGATGAATACCCAACAGGAAGTCTATATGCTACTCTCAGCTCTATAGAGATGAATACCCAACAGGAAGTCTATACTCTACTCTCAGCTCTATAGAGATGAATACCCAACAGGAAGTCTATACTCTACTCTCAGCTCTATAGAGATGAATACCCAACAGGAAGTCTATACGCTACTCTCAGCTCTATAGAGATGAATACCCAACAGGAAGTCTATATGCTACTCTCAGCTCTATAGAGATGAATACCCAACAGGAAGTCTATACGCTACTCTCAGCTCTATAGAGATGAATACCCAACAGGAAGTCTATACTCTACTCTCAGCTCTATAGAGATGAATACCCAACAGGAAGTCTAAACATACAAACCCACGCAATATAATTCAATCGATCCAGTTCAAATTATACGTGTGTATAAATATTGACAAGCTGTAAATCAAATCACCAATCCCGCTGTAGATCTAATGCGAAATATTGCATTCACAAAAAGCAGAAATAAAGATAAAATGAATCACTAACCTTGAATTATCTTCATCAGATGACACTCATAGGACTTCATGTTACACAATACATGCATGTTTTGTTTGATAAAGTTCATATTTATATAAAGAAATCTGAGTTTACATTGGTTTATTAGATTCACTAGTTCCAAAAACATCAAGTGATTTTGCATAGCCACATTGTTTCAACAGACATACTCATCATAAATGGAGATGATAATACAAGTTATACACATGGAATTATAGATATACCTCTCCTTAATGCAACCGCTGTGTCAGATTTCAAAAAAAGTTTACGGAAAAAGCAACCCATGCAATAATCTGAGACGGAGCTCAGAACAGAAGCCAAATTAGCCGCCATGTTGAAGTCAACAGAAACCAGAAAATACATGATAAATGTTTCCTTATCTTTGATGAACTTCATCAGAATGCAGTCCTAGGAATTCCAGGTCCACAATAAATGCTTGAATTGTTTGAAAATGGACGTTATTTATGTCCAATTAGCTACTTTGGTTAGCGCGTTTGGTAAACAATTCCAAAGTCACAAAGCGCGTCCACTATAACGTCAGTAGAAACATGTCAAACGATGTACTGAATCAATCTTTAGAATGTTGTTTACATAGATCTTGAATAACGTTCCAACCGGAGAATTAGAATGACTTCAGATGACCGGTGGAATGCAGGTGCTTCCCCTGTGAACGCGCATGGTGAAAGCATGGTCAACTCGTGGCAGTGGTGACTATTTCCTGTGTCATTCGACCCCCCTTCACATTAGAGTCATCAGACAAAGTTCTATTGACTGTTGACATCTAGTGGAAGGATTAGGAAGTGAAAACTCATCAATATCGCGCTGTAATTTCAATGAGAGCTTGGTTGAAAATCTGCCACCCCCAGAAAAAATAACAGGAAATGGAATTTCTCAGGTTTTTGCCTGCTATATGAGTTCTGTTTTACTCACAGACATAATTCAAACAGTTTTAGAAACTTCAGAGTGTTTTCTATCCAATAGTAATAATAATATGCATATATTAGCAATCTAGGACAGAGTAGGATGCAGTTCACTCTGGCCACGCAATTCATCCAAAGTGAAAATACTGCCCCCTATCCCCAACAAACACTGACTAGTTAAACATTGACTAGTTAAACATTGACTAGTTAAACACTGACTAGTTAAACACTGACTAGTTAAACATTGACTAGTTAAACACTGACTAGTTAAACACTGACTAGTTAAACACAGACTAGTTAAACACTGACTAGTAAAACATGCCAAACATATAGTCTTGACCAGACCCAAAGTCCAATCAGCAAACATTGCACAAAAGTCAATAATTTACAATATTTTATGTGGAGAATACCAGATCAGCAATCTCTTAAAGGTCCATCAATATATCCAATCAGACTCCTTTTCTGGTATATTGCTGCTAATCATGAGGCTTAATCATAATAGTGCCCAATTTTCAGGAAGACTATAATGGACCCACAATCCACTGAGAAACCAGTGCACACAGGAAGTCGTTTTGAACCATTTGACTTTTGTATGAAATCACTAAGAGTTGTCTTTTCCAAAACCACACCCCTAAATTTCACAACACAAAAATGTGTATCAAAACAGATTAAACTCCTTAAGCCCACTGTTGCATATCTGAAACATTCAGGAAACACGTTTGTCGTGAAAGTATTCAGTAAACCTCATTGAAAAAAACCTTTCCAGTTAAAATGTTTAATTCCCACAGTTTGTAGTACAAACATTCTGTAACTGTAGTTGAAAACCATTAAGAGGTGTTCAACTAGCTAGTAAACATGTCAAACAAGTAGTCCCAGTCTTGACCAGAACCAAAGTCAATTTTTGAAAATAATATAAAATGAACCTACATTTCGTTAAGAAGTTACCTGCCGATCGAGATTGTCTAGGACATCTTCCATCTCCTGTCGAAGAGCTCCCCTTCTGGCTCTGTATAGTTTGAGGTGATAGGTGAGTGGTGAGTGGTGAGAGGTGAGTGGTGAGTGGTGAGAGGTGAGAGGTGAGTGGTGAGAGGTGAGTGGTGAGAGGTGAGAGGTGAGTGGTGAGAGGTGAGAGGTGAGTGGTGAGAGGTGAGAGGTGAGTGGTGAGAGGTGAGTGGTGAGTGGTGAGAGGTGAGTGGTGAGTGGTGAGATGTGAGAGGTGAGTGGTGAGAGGTGAGAGGTGAGAGGTGAGAGGTGAGTGGTGAGAGGTGAGAGGTGAGAGGTGTGTGGTGAGAGGTGAGAGGTGAGTGGTGAGAGGTGAGAGGTGAGTGGTGAGAGGTGAGTGGTGAGTGGTGAGTGGTGAGAGGTGAGAGGTGAGTGGTGAGTGGTGAGATGTGAGAGGTGAGTGGTGAGAGGTGAAAGGTGAGAGGTGAGTGGTGAGAGGTGAGAGGTGAGTGGTGAGAGGTGAGAGGTGAGTGGTGAGAGGTGAGAGGTGAGTGGTGAGAGGTGAGAGGTGAGAGGTGAGTGGTGAGAGGTGAGAGGTGAGTGGTGAGTGGTGAGAGGTGAGTGGTGAGAGGTGAGAGGTGAGAGGTGAGTGGTGAGAGGTGAGAGGTGAGTGGTGAGAGGTGAGAGGTGAGTGGTGAGTGGTGAGAGGTGAGTGGTGAGAGGTGAGAGGTGAGTTGTTGATGCTCTTAAACTCAGAGATCTGTTGATGAAAACAAATCAAAAAGTATTTGTCAGTAATGTTTTATCAGTAACTTTTTGAACAGGACCATATGCGATTTGTATGTTTCGTTTAGCAAGTATCTTTGATATTTCGAAGCATACGAAATTTGTTACTGTGCAAAATATCTTGAAATTCTTCAATTATGTTCAGTGTTGCACTTTTAGACACTTGTAAAATGTTTTGCATACATAAAAACAGAGATGTTCAAGTATTTCACCATCTACATTCTCTCTGCTCCTCTCCTCTGACATGTATCAGACCAGGAAGTCCCTGCCTCTAGATCAGCGGTCAATGTTGTTTGACAGTTTCTGCTGTTATAGATGTTCGAAAATCTATGAGTGTGTGAATTTTTATGGTTTCTACTTCTATGACAGCTGAAGCTTGAACATAAAGACCCAGATACAAACACAGGAGGCTTCACTGCAGCCGACGTGAGAAAAACATTTAAACGTGTTAACCCTCGCAAGGCTGCAGGCCCAGACTTCAGGAAACAGCAGCCTCTTCAACCTCAGGAGGCCGAAGAAATTTGGCTTGTCACCAAAAGCAATCAACAGATGTTTACAGATGCACAATCGAGAGCATCCTGGCGGGCTGTATCACCGCCTGGTACGGCAACTGCTCCACCCACAACCGTAAGGCTCTCCAGAGGGTTGTGCGGTCAGCCCAACACATTACCGGGGGCAAACTACCTGCCCTCCAGGACACCTACACCACCCGATGTCACAGGAAGGCCATAAAGATCATCAAGGACAACAACCACCCGAGCCACTGCCTGTTCACCCCGCTATCATCCAGAAGGCGAGGTCAGTACAGATGCATCAAAGCTGGGACCGAGAGACTGAAAAACAGCTTCTATCTCAAGGCCATCAGACTGTTGAACAGCCACCACTAACATTGAGTGGCTGCTGCCAACACACTGACTCAACTCCAGCCACTTTAATAATGGGAATTGATGTAAAATATGTCACTAGCCACTTTAAACAGTGCTACTTAATATAATGTTTACATACCCTACATTACCCATATCATATGTATATACTGTACTCGATACCATCTACTGCATCTTTATGTAATACATGTATCACTAGTCACTATAAACAATGTCACTTTACATAATGTTTACACACCCTACATTACTCATCTCATATGTATATACTGTACTCTATACCATCTACTGCATCTTTATGTAATACATGTATCACTAGCCACTTTAAACTATGCCACTTTGTTTACATACCCGACATTACTCATCTCATATGTATATACTGTACTCTATCTGTCAGGCAGGCAGAATGGTCAGGCAGGCAGAATGGTCAGGCAGGCTCGAGGTCAGGTCAGGGCAGGCAGAATGGTCAGGCAGGCTTGAGGTCAGGGCAGGGCAGGCAGAATGGTCAGGCAGAATGGTAAGGCAGAATTTCAGGCAGGCTCGAGGTCAGGGCAGGGCAGGCAGAATGGTCAGGCAAGCTTGAGGTCAGGGCAGGGCAGGCAGAATGGTCAGGCAGAATGGTCAGGCAGAATGGTCAGGCAGGCAGAATGGTCAGGCAGAATGGTCAGGCAGAATGGTCAGGCAGGCCGAATGGTCAGGCAGAATGGTCAGGCAGGCAGAATGGTCAGGCAGGCAGAATGGTCAGGCAGAAAACAGACAAAGGTCAAAACCGGGAGGACTAGTAAAAGAGAATAGAAAAGCAGGCGCACGGGAAAAACACGCTGGTTGACTTGAACATACAAAGACAAACTGGCACAGAGACACAGGAAACACAGGGATAAATACGCTGGTACAGAGAGACAGGAAACACAGGGATAAATACGCTGGTACACTGGTACAGAGAGAAAGGAAACACAGGGATAAATACACTGGTACACTGGTACAGAGAGACAGGAAACACAGGGATAAATACGCTGGTACACTGGCACAGAGACACAGGAAACACAGGGATAAATACGCTGGGGAAAATAAGCAACACCTGGAGGGGGTGGAGACAATCACAGGGACAGGTTAAACAGATCAGGGTGTGACATTGAAAGCTTGTTTATTTAAACTCATATGCTCGAAAATGGCACCACCTGTCACGCCCTGACCATAGTAAGCTGTTTATTCTCTGTGTTGGTTTTGGCGTGATTGTGACTTGGGTGGGTCATCTAGGTGTTTTGTATTTCTATGGTAGCCTGGTATGCTAGCCTGGTATGCTAGCCTGGTATGGTAGCCTGGTATGGTTCCCAATCAGAGACAACTGTTTATCGTTGTCTCCGATTGAGGATTATATTTAGGCAGCCATTGTACTCTGGTCTACTGTACAATGTTCTACTGTACTCTGGTCTACTGTACTCTGGTCTACTGTATTCTGTTATATTGTACTCTGGTCTACTGTACTCTGGTCTACAGTACTCTGGTCTAATGTACTCTGTTCTATTGTACTCTGGTCTACTGTACTCTGGTCTACTGTACTCTGGTCTACTGTATTCTGTTCTATTGTACTCTGTTCTATTGTACTCTGGTCTACTGTACTCTGGTCTACTGTACTCTGGTCTACTGTATTCTGTTCTATTGTACTCTGGTCTACTGTACTCTGGTCTACAGTACTCTGGTCTAATGTACTCTGTTCTATTGTACTCTGGTCTACTGTACTCTGTTATACTGTACTCTGTTCTACTGTACCCTGTTATACTGTACTCTGGTCTACTGTACTCTGTTCTACTGTACTCTGTTATACTGTACTATGTTCTAGTCAATAATGACTAAATAATGTATACATTTGGCATAGAGTTATAACTAACAGAGTTATATGTTGTCTGTTAAATAATATGTTGGTACATAGGCAAAGAGGAAGGGTCAACAGACAACTCGTGATCACAGTGAAACTAACAACAGGAAATATGTCTTGTCCCCAACCAGGGAGGGGAGAAACCCGTTGGGTGTGTAGTAGATTGTAGAACATATGGTAGCAGAAGATAATTAATGTGTTGGAATGGAATTGAAAAACAGCTTTGTCATGGTCCAGGAGGAGGAGGGACATTTTCGCAAGACATGACGCAATGTGTGTTATATAAACTAACTGTACTTTGTGATTATGTTCAGTACACTCGAGAATAAACGCTGTTAATTGATTTTGAGACTGGTCTCTGTCCATTTTATGCAAACAAGTATCTTACAAATTCTTAGAAATGGACAGAGTGTTTTAATTGAATTGGTTAATGAATATATAGTTAAATTCATCTAACATTGGGGCATACAGAACCATTCACAGGTCCCACTCACCTCAGCCAGACTACGATCCTCTGCTCCTCTGACACATTATTTTGAAATGACAAAAAATACAAATAATTAAAATTAAAAATATTATACATATCTTTATGAACGTCATATCAACTTTGCACAGCACTATAACAACTGTGTCAGTCCTATCAAAAGATGAGAACTCACATTTTGTGAGGTCGCTGTTTCTTACTTTACTCCGTCAGAGGTTTGTCAAGGTTCTGGAAATTCTGCTATGGATTTTTTTTTGACAGATTAGGATTGTGAGCATGTCTGTCCCAGAGAAAGCCACAATATGTGTTCTGGGCTAACACAGTGACAGTAGCTAGCTAAATCCTCATGCCAGCTCACCAACAAATTAACTTGACTTAAACTAATGTTACCTCCAAATTACAAGATAATGTATAACTTCTTAACGGTGGCTAGCTAGCTATATGCACTTCGGCACTAGCGCCATGGAAACATGTTATGAGCTAAACATGTATACGCTAGCTAAATTTGGTTGTTAGCAAAAGTTAACATTCACCGGAGTTTCCATCTTGTCCTAGATTTTTTGTGATCTCCATCCCTCAATCATTCCCGTAGCTTTAGCTAGCTAGCTTCGCCTTTTTTGACTATATTTTGCACGGGTCCCTTTATGTAGAAACGTGACGTAGTGATGTAGCTTGAAAAATGAGAAATTCTGCAGTCAACGAGTCACCACGATGACAAGTTGAAAGCAGCAAGTAGGAGAGAGACATAGCTAGCTAGGTATTATTTTTATTTTTTTCTGAAATTAGTCAAACAGTCACCATGACGACAAGTTGAAAGTACAAAGAGATGAAGATAGCCACGTGGACCTTCTGAGAGTGGCATACCTTGCAACAGGGTTTCATGTGTCGATAACTTCTACACCAGCACAGCCCTCTTCCACCACTTGCACAGGTTGAAGTACGGCACCTGTGGCACTTTCAGGGAGACCCGTATTGGACTCTCCTGCAACCGAGAGAAGGCAGACAAGGGGACCATCAGATGGGTCACTACTGTACATCCAGTGGAAGGGCACCCGGGATGTTAGCATGCTCTCCTCCATCCACAAGGTGACTCAGTCAGCAGAGAGTCAGTAACCATGACGGGAAATGGACCCCTCGTTGTATCCCAGCACCAGTGAGGGCATTTAACAGCTTAAGCCTTGTGTTCGCATCTGTGGGACCCATTTTCAATGTTTACTGAAAGGAAAATAATACAATTCATTATTTTTTCAATCTGAGAGTCATTGGCCTCGGCTCGTTTTCTGTGAAGAACATGTAAAATAACACATTTCCATTGAGTGCACACTGTGCACCCCCCTATCAATTAATATTATATATGTGGTGTTCTGGTCCACTGGACCCCCTATACATTTATATTATATATGTGGTGTTCTGGTCCTCTGGACCCCCCTATACATTTAGATTATATATGTGGTGTTCTGGTCCAATGGACCCCCTACACATTTATATTGCATATGTGGTATTCTGGTCCAGCCTCAGCAACCAGCCCCAGGACCAGCCCATCAGCAACCAGCCCCAGGACCAGCCCAACAGCAAACAGCACCAGGACCAGCCCATCAGCAACCAGCCCCAGGACCAACCCGTCAGCAACCAGCCCCAGGACCAGCCCTTCAGCAACCAGCACCAGGACCAGCCCATCAGCAACCAACCCCAGGACCAGCCCATCAGCAACCAGCCCCAGGACCAGCCCGTCAGCAACCAGCCCCAGGACCAGACCGTCAGCAACCAGCCCCAGGACCAGCTCATCAGCAACCAGCCCCAGGACCAGCCTGTCAACTATCAGCCCCAGGACCAGCTCATCAGCAACCAGCCCTAGGACAAGCCATAGGACCAGCCTGTCAGCAACCAGCCCCAGGACCAGGACCAGCCCCAGGACCAGCCCGTCAGCAACAAGCCCCAGGACTAGCCCCAGGACCAGCCCATCAGCAGCCAGCCCCAGGACCAGCTCATCAGCAGCCAGCCCCAGGACCAGCCCATCAGCAACCAGCCCCAGCATCAGCACATCAGCAATCAGCCCCAGAACCAGCCTGTCAGCAACCAGACCAGGATCAGCACATCAGCAATCAGCCCCAGGACCAGCCCATCAGCAACCAGGACCAGTCCATCAGCAACAGCCCCTGGACCAGCCCATCAGCAACCAGCCCCAGGACCAGCCCATCAGCAACCAGCGCCAGGACCAGCCCATCAGCAACCAGGACTAGGACCAGCCCATCAGCAACCAGCCCCAGGACCAGCCCCAGGACCAGCCCGTCAGCAACCAGACCATCAGCAACCAGCCCCAGGACCAGCTCATCAGCATCCAGCCCCAGGACCAGCCTGTCAGCAATCAGCCCCAGGACCAGCTCATCAGCAACCAGCCCCAGGACAAGCCACAGGACAAGCCTGTCATTAACCAGCCCCAGGACCAGGACCAGCCCCAGGACCAGCCCGTCAGCAACAAGCCCCAGGACTAGCCCCAGGACCAGCCCGTCAGCAGCCAGCCCCAGGACCAGCCGTCAGCAGCCAGCCCCAGGACCAGCTCATCAGCAGCCAGCCCCAGGACCAGCCCATCAGCAACCAGCCCCAGCATCAGCACATCAGCAATCAGACCTAGGACCAGCCCATCAGCAACCAGGACCAGGACCAGTCCATCAGCAACCAGCCCCAGGACCAACCCGTCAGCAACAGCCCCTGGACCAGCCCATCAGCAACCAGCCCCAGGACCAGCCCGTCAGCATCCAGCGCCAGGACCAGCCCATCGGCAACCAGGACAAGGACCAGCCCATCAGCAAACCAGCCCCAGGATCAGCCCCAGGACCAGCCCGTCAGCAACCAGCCCATCAGCAACCAGCCCCAGGACCAGCCCGTCAGCAACCAGCCCCAGGACCAGCCCATCAGCAAACAGCCCCAGTACAAGCCCCAGGACCAGCCCGTCAGCAACAATCCCATCCGCAACCAGCCCCAGGACCAGCCCGTCAGCATCCAGCCCCAGGACCAGCCCATCAGCAACCAGCGCCAGGACCAGCCCCAGGACCAGACCGTCAGCAACCAGCCCCAGGACCAGCCCATCAGCAACCAGCCCCAGGACAAGCCCCAGGACCAGCCCGTCAGCAACCAGCCCCAGGACAAGCCCCAGGACCAGCCCGTCAGCAACAAGCCCATCCGCAACCAGCCCCAGGACCAGCCCGTCAGCAACCAGCCCCAGGACCAGCCCATCAGCAACAAGCCCCAGGACCAGCTCATCAGCTGCCAGCCCCAGGACCAGCCTGTCAGCAACCAGCCCCAGGATCAGCACATCAGCAACAGCCCCAGGACCAGCCCATCAGCAACCAGCGCCAGGACCAGCCCATCAGCAACCAGGACCAGGACCAGCCCATCAGCAACCAGCCCCAGGACCAGCCCCAGGACCAGCCCGTCAGCAACCAGCCCATCAGCAACCAGCCCCAGGACCAGCCCGTCAGCAACCAGCCCCAGGACCAGCCCATCAGCAACCAGCGCCAGGACCAGCCTATCAGCAACCAGGACCAGGACCAGCCCATCAGCAACCAGCCCCAGGACCAGCCCCAGGACCAGCCCGTCAGCAACCAGCCCATCAGCAACCAGCCCCAGGACCAGCCCGTCAGCAACCAGCCCCAGGACCAGCCCGTCAGCAACCAGCCCCAGGACAAGCCCCAGGACCAGCCCGTCAGCAACCAGCCCCAGGACAAGCCTCAGGACCAGCCCGTCAGCAACAAGCCCATCAGCAACCAGCCCCAGGACCAGCTCATCAGCAACCAGCCCCAGGACCAGCCTGTCAGCAACCAGCCCCAGGACCAGGACCAGCCCCAGGACCAGTCCATCAGCAACAAGCCCCAGGACCAGCCCGTCAGCAACCAGCCCCAGGACCAGGACCAGCCCCAGGACCAGTCCATCAGTAACAAGCCCCAGGACCAGCCCGTCAGCAGCCAGCCCCAGGACCAGCTCATCAGCAGCCAGCCCCAGGACCAGCCTGTCAGCAACCAGCTCATCAGCAGCCTCCAGGAGGAGAAGTATGGATGTCCAATTTTTTTGTTATATTGAATGGTCTTCTTGCCTAAGGAATGAGCCACTCCTTATGGCTGCCAATGTTATAAGGAAGCAACCTGGGCCGAAGCGGATGGAGGTTACTCATGTACAGGACATTAAGTCTTCTTTTGAACAGTTCATCCCAGACACCATCCAGAAAATCATTCTGGACAGCACCAATTTGGAGGGAAGGTGTGTTTTTGGAGAGAGATGGAAGGAGATGGACCAAACTCATGTACATGCATACCCGGGGTTCTTATCCTTGCTGGTGTCTTCAGATCCGATGGAGAATCCACAGAATCCCTGTGGGATGCAGAAACTGGCAGAGAACTTTTTTGTGCAACAATGTCTCTGGAAAACTTCCGTATTAGTTCCAGGATTATCCGCTTCGATAACCGAGACACCGGACCAGCACGGCTGCAGAGAGACAAGCTACCGTAGCTGCTATCAGGTCAGTGTGGGACAAGTGGGTGGACCGCCTTCCCCTGTCTTACAACCCTGGGCTCAACGTTACTGTTGATGAGCAGTTTATGCCGTTTAGGGGTGCGTTTGGCATCGGAATGGCATTGAACCCAAATTGGAAGGGGGAAGCTCCAGAGCTGGGCAAGGCATTGGTAAGACCTCAAATCCAGAGGAGGCAACATATCCCAAGGACCCCAGCTTCTGCAGCCATTGTTAATTAAGAGGATTCAGGAGGAGGATGCTGGTGCCCCATCCGCCCGACCCACAGAACCAACAACTCCAATACCGGACATAAGTGTGAGTGATGTCAACCTTGGCCCGCTGTAACTAGAAATGTAAGTGAGTGAGTGAGTGAGTGAGACATTAGTAACATTCCTGAATTCATCGTTCTGGATTGCAGCTGGTAGCAAGAAGAAGAAGCTCTGCGATGTGTGAAGAGTCCTCTCTTGAAGATCTGAATAACTTATATATCAATAGCAGTCAATCAGTCATTAATAATGTTTTACCTAACATCAGTCTCATCTGAACGTCGTAAAGTTCTTGGTTATCTGTAAGAACCCAGACTTTACTTATGAATCAACACAAATTGACTCAATTATTTATTTACTAATTAATTAAACAATTACAGAATATACAATACATAATAACATTATACTGTAAGTATCGTCCCTAGTGGACAGACCAAAAACAGTTTGGTTATAACATGATAGATTCAGAGAGAAGAGAAGGGGGTTTTGTAAGGAAGACAAAGGAACATGGGTTTATATCGTACCTGGGTAGCTACTGTCATGAAGTTGGCCTTGGGGTAGGTTTATGACAGTCATAAATACCTCTTCCCCCCTTTTTCCACTCTCTACTCTACTGAGGTTAAATTTTTTTTTAAACATAGAGATTCTGGGAACATCAGTAGGTGGGTTGAAATTAACTATATTTTGGTAATCCGAACAATTGAACATATGCAGTGGTACTTAATGAATATGATGTCAGTTCGGTTGTCATCTGAGACATTATCATCAATGATAAGATAACATAAACTCTACAGTGGAAAGTCTACACATCAGAGTTATCGGATTCACATGGAATTGTTGTTCAATTTAAATGTTTGAATATGAAATTATTTGTGACAGGATGAAATGTGATTTTAGCTTCTAAAATGTGAGATGTGGGTTTTCATAAGTTAGGGCTGCTCCCTCAGTGGCCCGCCTCTGTGAAGGGACATGGGCTATAAAACTTTTCAAACACGCCCTCTTCTCTCTTCCTATATAAAGCCTTGACGACAATAGAGCGTCCTGTTCCGAAGATGTGGGGATGACGGTCCTAAGTCAAAATGGTTCAGATAATAACTACAGAACGAAGCCAACATCAGCGTGAGCTTTGGTTGCGAATGGTATGAACTTTGAACTCTTATTCACTACAGAAGTGATACCTCCTAGCCGTTGAGTTAGCAACAGCAGATGCAACAAGGGTTAGGAAGGAACAGACAGAGTATCCCGTCTATCACCCAACAACGTTACTACAACTTATCCAATTGACAACAAGAGACATTCTTCAAAGGACAAAGGACTCGGTTTGGCAACACGGCCTTCCATCTACCACCAACCTACTGAGGCGCAGCTCAGAGTAAATATTTATTGCATTTTCCTTTTCCAAATGGGCGGTAATTTAGAATGCATAAGATACTGTATTTACGATAGCACAGCTTCTTCCCTTTGTTCCTCAGTCTTCCCGCTCTTTCACTCAAACCCAGCCCCTTTTCCTTTGTGTAACAAGCTCTCATATCTGTTCCGCCCTCTAGGGACGTTTTCCTTTATGACGTAATTTGTAATCAAGTTATGATTTAATTATGTGTATGTGTAATTCTGTGTGATTAGTTTTATATTTAGTAAATAAATATTTAACCCAATTTTGTATTGCTGATTCAAATTGTTAGCCAGGGTTCTTGCAGATAGCCAAGAATTTACAACTTTCAGATTATGAGACTGAAGTAAAATGACGATTGATATTGACTGCTATTGATGTTGATGTAAAATATTACTATTACTAGGTCTTTAAGAGTTTATTCGTAAGATAACAGCTCTATAAATATTATTTTGTGGTGCCCGACTCTCTAGTCAATTACATTTACATGATTAGCTCAATCAGGTGATATTAATTACTGGATAAATTATTTTATGGAATAGCATGTCTTATCAATTAATCCGGCATAGCCAAAGACACAACACTTTTCTCACATAAATACATATGCCACTAACGATCGCTCATTCGGTAAAGCAATGCATTGTAGCTGGCTTCGGATGTTGAGCTGGTGATGTGAGGCTCTGGTTTGCCCAGTCGATGTCACCATTGTCCTTTGTGGAATCTTCCAGGTCGTCGTGTGAGAGGTTTGTCTCACTCTGGAGATGCTTCCGCGTCGGTCAGTGTTCAGATGTTCAGACGCAGTATGATATACTGTATGCTAGTTTAGTATGCACTTCTTCTTCAGGTGATCAATAGTTCAGAGTTCATACCATTTCACATGTGGAGCAAGCTGTCACGTTTCCTGGACTGTAGAGTTGAAATTAGAATGAGCCTTTTTAAACCATCACGGTATTTGGAACTGAGGTGCTGAGGAACGTCACGGAGGCTTTTATTCATGAGTGGAAAAGGGGTTGGTTCCTCATGTCTCAACAATGTCTATTCACTTGGGCGTGGCTACTGACTTCATTAGAATTTACCTTTCATGTAAAGTTTAAGTATTAAGTATTTTTAGGTAAATTGTTATGTCTGTATTGTTATAAAAACCCAATAATGATGTGGGTCCATCAGAACATTGGGTGAAGAACAAAAACATTAACCACAAGGGTTAGTGGGGGGAGATGTCTGATGTCCTCTGGAAGTGGAAAAACGTAGATGAAAATGCCAAAGTGGTACCAGAAACTGTTCTTGTCACTCCCTGATCTGTTTCACTTGTCTTTGTGCTTGTCTTCACCCCCCTCCAGGTGTCGCCCATCCTTCCCATTATCCCCAATGTATTTATGCCTGTGTTCTCTGTTTGTCTGTTGCCAGTTCGTTTTGTCTGTTAAGCCTACCAGTGGTTTTACCAGTGGTTTTCAATAACGTATTAATCTAGCTCTCTATCCATCTGTTTAGGAGGAACAGGAGGCTCGTAAAGGGTAATTGGCTGCCGTGGCTGAAGAGGTGGACTGCAAACCCCATTACAATCGTGGATTTACTCACCACTGCCTACTTCAAGTACACCAAGGACAGGCTGAGAAGCTTGAAAATAAGACCCCTTGTGGCAACGTGCCACTCTGTCTTACAGTAGACAAGAACTGTTATCTGGCACAAGAGGAGGAGAGAAAGGACAGACGTGTCCGCACCCTTGATTGTTGATGTAATCTAGGGCTGAGTGTTGTTGATGGCTCTATGTAATCTAGGGCTGAGTATTGTTGATTATTGACATAATCTAGGGCTGAGTGATGTTGATGGCTCTATGTAATCTAGGGCTGAGTGTTGTTGATGGCTCTATGTAATCTAGGGCTGAGTGTTGTTGATGGCTCTATGTAATCTAGGGCTGAGTGTTGTTGATGCCATATGTAATCTAAGGCTGAGTGTTGTTGATGGCTGATGTAATCTAGGGCTGAGTGTTGTTGATGGCTGTATGTAATCCAGGGCTGAGTGTTGTTGATGGCTCTATGTAATCTAGGGCTGAGTATTGTTGATTGTTGACATAATCTAGGGCTGAGTGTTGTTGATGGCTCTATGTAATCTAGGGCTGAGTGTTGTTGATGGCTCTATGTAATCTAGGGCTGAGTTTTGTTGATGGCTGATGTAATCTAGGGCTGAGTGTTGTTGATGACTGATGTAATCTAGGGCTGAGTGTTGTTGATGGCAGATGTAATCTAGGGCTGAGTGTTGTTGATGGCAGATGTAATCTAGGGCTGAGTGTTGTTGATGGCTCTATGTAATCTAGGGCTGAGTGTTATTGATGGCTGATGTAATCTAGGGCTGAGTGTTGTTGATGGCTCTATGTAATCTAGGGCTGAGTGTTGTTGATGGCTCTATGTGATCTGGGGCTGAGTGTTGTTGATAGGTGATGTAATCTAGGGCTGAGTGTTGTTGATGGCTGATGTAATCTAGGGCTGAGTGTTGTTGATGGCTGATGTAATCTAAGGCTGAGTGTTGTTGATGGCTGATGTAATCTAGGGCTGAGTGTTGTTGATGGCTGTATGTAATCTAGGGCTGAGTGTTGTTGATGCCTTATGTAATCTAGGGCTGAGTGTTGTTGATGGCTGATGTAATCTAGGGCTGAGTGTTGTTGATGGCTCTATGTAATCTAGGGCTGAGTGTTGTTGATGGCTCTATGTAATCTAGGGCTGAGTGTTGTTGATAGGTGATGTAATCTAGGGCTGAGTGTTGTTGATGGCTGATGTAATCTAGAGCTGAGTGTTGTTGATGGCTCTATGTAATCTAGGGCTGAAAGTTGTTTATGGTTGATGTAATCTAGGGCTGAGTGTTGTTGATGGCTGATGTAATCTAGGGCTGATGGTTGTTTATGGCGGATGTAATCTAGGGCTGAGTGTTGTTGATGCCTTATGTAATCTAGGGCTGAGTGTTGTTGATGGCTCAATGTAATCTAGGGCTGAGTGTTGTTGATGGCTGATGTAATCTAGGGCTGAGTGTTGTTGATGGCTCTATGTAATCTGGGGCTGAGTGTTGTTGATAGGTGATGTAATCTAGGGCTGAGTGTTGTTGATGGCGGATGTAATCTAGGGCTGAGTGTTGTTGATGGCTCTATGTAATCTAGGGCTGAGTGTTGTTGATGGCTCTATGTAATCTAGGGCTGAGTGTTATTGATGGCTGATGTAATCTAGGGCTGAGTGTTGTTGATGGCTCTATGTAATCTAGGGCTGAGTGTTGTTGATGGCTCTTTGTAATCTGGGGCTGAGTGTTGTTGATAGGTGATGTAATCTAGGGCTGAGTGTTGTTGATGCCTTATGTAATCTAGGGCTGAGTGTTGTTGATGGCTGATGTAATCTAGGGCTGAGTGTTGTTGATGGCGGATGTAATCTAGGGTTGAGTGTTGTTGATGGCTGATGTAATCTAGGGCTGAGTGTTGTTGATGCCTTATGTAATCTAAGGCTGAGTGTTGTTGATGGCTGATGTAATCTAGGGCTGAGTGTTGTTGATGGCTCTATGTAATCTAGGGCTGAGTGTTGTTGATAGCTCTATGTAATCTAGGGCTGAGTGTTGTTGATAGGTGATGTAATCTAGGGCTGAGTGTTGTTGATGGCTGATGTAATCTAGGGCTGAGTGTTGTTGATGGCTCTATGTAATCTAGGGCTGAATGTTGTTTATGGCTGATGTAATCTAGGGCTGAGTGTTGTTGATGGCTGATGTAATCTAGGGCTGATGGTTGTTTATGGCGGATGTAATCTAGGGCTGAGTGTTGTTGATGTCTGATGTAATCTAGGGCTGATGGTTGTTTATGGCGGATGTAATCTAGGGCTGAGTGTTGTTGATGCCTTATGTAATCTAGGGCTGAGTGTTGTTGATGGCTGATGTAATCTAGGGCTGAGTGTTGTTGATGGCGGATGTAATCTAGGGTTGAGTGTTGTTGATGGCTGATGTAATCTAGGGCTGAGTGTTGTTGATGCCTTATGTAATCTAATTCTGAGTGTTGTTGATGGCTGATGTAATCTAGGGCTGAGTGTTGTTGATGGCTCTATGTAATCTAGGGCTGAGTGTTGTTGATGGCTCTATGTAATCTAGGGCTGAGTGTTGTTGATAGGTGATGTAATCTAGGGCTGAGTGTTGTTGATGGCTGATGTAATCTAGAGCTGAGTGTTGTTGATGGCTCTATGTAATCTAGGGCTGAATGTTGTTTATGGCTGATGTAATCTAGGGCTGAGTGTTGTTGATGGCTGATGTAATCTAGGGCTGATGGTTGTTTATGGCGGATGTAATCTAGGGCTGAGTGTTGTTGATGCCTTATGTAATCTAGGGCTGAGTGTTGTTGATGGCTGATGTAATCTAGGGCTGAGTGTTGTTGATGGCGGATGTAATCTAGGGTTGAGTGTTGTTGATGGCTGATGTAATCTAGGGCTGAGTGTTGTTGATGCCTTATGTAATCTAGGGCTGAGTGTTGTTGATAGGTGATGTAATCTAGGGCTGAGTGTTGTTGATGGCTGATGTAATCTAGAGCTGAGTGTTGTTGATGGCTCTATGTAATCTAGGGCTGAAAGTTGTTTATGGCTGATGTAATCTAGGGCTGAGTGTTGTTGATGGCTGATGTAATCTAGGGCTAATGGTTGTTTATGGCGGATGTAATCTAGGGCTGAGTGTTGTTGATGCCTTATGTAATCTAGGGCTGAGTGTTGTTGATGGCTCTTTGTAATCTAGGGCTGAGTGTTGTTGATAGGTGATGTAATCTAGGGCTGAGTGTTGTTGATGGCTGATGTAATCTAGAGCTGAGTGTTGTTGATGGCTCTATGTAATCTAGGGCTGAATGTTGTTTATGGCTGATGTAATCTAGGGCTGAGTGTTGTTGATGGCTGATGTAATCTAGGGCTGATGGTTGTTTATGGCGGATGTAATCTAGGGCTGAGTGTTGTTGATGGCTGATGTAATCTAGGGCTGAGTGTTGTTGATGCCTTATGTAATCCAGGGCTGAGTGTTGTTGATGGCTGATGTAATCTAGGGCTGAGTGTTGTTGATGGTGGATGTAATCTAGGGCTGAGTGTTGTTGATGGCTCTATGTAATCTAGGGCTGAGTGTTGTTGATGGCGGATGTAATCTAGGGTTGAGTGTTGTTGATGGCTGATGTAATCTAGGGCTGAGTGTTGTTGATGGCGGATGTAATCTAGGGTTGAGTGTTGTTGATGGCTGATGTAATCTAGGGCTGAGTGTTGTTGATGCCTTATGTAATCTAATTCTGAGTGTTGTTGATGGCTGATGTAATCTAGGGCTGAGTGTTGTTGATGGCTCTATGTAATCTAGGGCTGAGTGTTGTTGATGGCTCTATGTAATCTAGGGCTGAGTGTTGTTGATAGGTGATGTAATCTAGGGCTGAGTGTTGTTGATGGCTGATGTAATCTAGAGCTGAGTGTTGTTGATGGCTCTATGTAATCTAGGGCTGAATGTTGTTTATGGCTGATGTAATCTAGGGCTGAGTGTTGTTGATGGCTGATGTAATCTAGGGCTGATGGTTGTTTATGGCGGATGTAATCTAGGGCTGAGTGTTGTTGATGCCTTATGTAATCTAGGGCTGAGTGTTGTTGATGGCTGATGTAATCTAGGGCTGAGTGTTGTTGATGGCGGATGTAATCTAGGGTTGAGTGTTGTTGATGGCTGATGTAATCTAGGGCTGAGTGTTGTTGATGCCTTATGTAATCTAGGGCTGAGTGTTGTTGATAGGTGATGTAATCTAGGGCTGAGTGTTGTTGATGGCTGATGTAATCTAGAGCTGAGTGTTGTTGATGGCTCTATGTAATCTAGGGCTGAAAGTTGTTTATGGCTGATGTAATCTAGGGCTGAGTGTTGTTGATGGCTGATGTAATCTAGGGCTAATGGTTGTTTATGGCGGATGTAATCTAGGGCTGAGTGTTGTTGATGCCTTATGTAATCTAGGGCTGAGTGTTGTTGATGGCTCTTTGTAATCTAGGGCTGAGTGTTGATAGGTGATGTAATCTAGGGCTGAGTGTTGTTGATGGCTGATGTAATCTAGAGCTGAGTGTTGTTGATGGCTCTATGTAATCTAGGGCTGAATGTTGTTTATGGCTGATGTAATCTAGGGCTGAGTGTTGTTGATGGCTGATGTAATCTAGGGCTGATGGTTGTTTATGGCGGATGTAATCTAGGGCTGAGTGTTGTTGATGGCTGATGTAATCTAGGGCTGAGTGTTGTTGATGCCTTATGTAATCCAGGGCTGAGTGTTGTTGATGGCTGATGTAATCTAGGGCTGAGTGTTGTTGATGGTGGATGTAATCTAGGGCTGAGTGTTGTTGATGGCTCTATGTAATCTAGGGCTGAGTGTTGTTGATGGCTCTTTGTAATCTAGGGCTGAGTGTTGTTGATAGGTGATGTAATCTAGGGCTGAGTGTTGTTGATGGCTGATGTAATCTAGAGCTGAGTGTTGTTGATGGCTCTATGTAATCTAGGGCTGAATGTTGTTTATGGCTGATGTAATCTAGGGCTGAGTGTTGTTGATGGCTGATGTAATCTAGGGCTGATGGTTGTTTATGGCGGATGTAATCTAGGGCTGAGTGTTGTTGATGCCTTATGTAATCTAGGGCTGAGTGTTGTTGATGGCTCTATGTAATCTAGGGCTGAGTGTTGTTGATGGCTGATGTAATCTAGGGCTGAGTGTTGTTGATGGCTCTATGTAATCTAGGGCTGAGTGTTGTTGATGGCTCTATGTAATCTGGGGCTGAGTGTTGTTGATAGGTGATGTAATCTAGGGCTGAGTGTTGTTGATGGCGGATGTAATCTAGGGCTGAGTGTTGTTGGAGCCATATGTAATCTAAGGCTGAGTGTTGTTGATGGCTGATATAATCTCGGGCTGAGTGTTGTTGATGGGTCTATGTAATCTAGGGCTGAGTGTTGTTGATGGCTGATATAATCTAGGGCTGAGTGTTGTTGATGGCTGATGTAATCTAGGGCTGATGGTTGTTTATGGCGGATGTAATCTAGGGCTGAGTGTTGTTGATGCCTTATGTAATCTAGGGCTGAGTGTTGTTGATGGCTCTATGTAATCTAGGGCTGAGTGTTGTTGATGGCTGATGTAATCTAGGGCTGAGTGTTGTTGATGGCTCTATATAATCTAGGGCTGAGTGTTGTTGATGGCTCTATGTAATCTGGGGCTGAGTGTTGTTGATAGGTGATGTAATCTAGGGCTGAGTGTTGTTGATGACGGATGTAATCTAGGGCTGATGGTTGTTTATGGCGGATGTAATCTAGGGCTGAGTGTTGTTGATGGCTCTATGTAATCTGGGGCTGAATGTTGTTGATAGGTGATGTAATCTAGGGCTGAGTGTTGTTGATGGCTGATGTAATCTAGGGCTGAGTGTTGTTGATGCCATATGTAATCTAAGGCTGAGTGTTGTTGATGCCTGATGTAATCTAGGGCTGAGTGTTGTTGATGGCTCTATGTAATCTAGGGCTGAGTGTTGTTGATGGCTCTATGTAATCTAGGGCTGAATGTTGTTTATGGCTGATGTAATCTAGGGCTGAGTGTTGTTGATGGCTGATGTAATCTAGGGCTGATGGTTGTTTATGGCGGATGTAATCTAGGGCTGAGTGTTGTTGATGCCTTATGTAATCTAGGGCTGAGTGTTGTTGATGGCTCTATGTAATCTAGGGCTGAGTGTTGTTGATGGCTGATGTAATCTAGGGCTGAGTGTTGTTGATGGCTCTATGTAATCTAGGGCTGAGTGTTGTTGATGGCTCTATGTAATCTGGGGCTGAGTGTTGTTGATAGGTGATGTAATCTAGGGCTGAGTGTTGTTGATGGCGGATGTAATCTAGGGCTGAGTGTTGTTGGAGCCATATGTAATCTAAGGCTGAGTGTTGTTGATGGCTGATATAATCTCGGGCTGAGTGTTGTTGATGTGTCTATGTAATCTAGGGCTGAGTGTTGTTTATGGCGGATGTAATCTAGGGCTGAGTGTTGTTGATGGCTCTATGTAATCTGGGGCTGAATGTTGTTGATAGGTGATGTAATCTAGGGCTGAGTGTTGTTGATGGCTGATGTAATCTAGGGCTGAGTGTTGTTGATGCCTTATGTAATCTAAGGCTGAGTGTTGTTGATGGCGGATGTAATCTAGGGCTGAGTGTTGTTGATGGCTCTATGTAATCTAGGGCTGAGTGTTGTTGATAGCGGATGTAATCTAGGTTTGAGTGTTGTTGATGGCTGATGTAATCTAGGGCTGAGTGTTGTTGATGGCTGATGTAATCTATGGCTGAGTGTTGTTGATAGCAGATATAATCTAGGGCTGAGTGTTGTTGATAGCGGATGTAATCTAGGGCTGAGTGTTGTTGATGGCTCTATGTAATCTAGGGCTGAGTGTTGTTGATAGCGGATGTAATCTAGGTTTGAGTGTTGTTGATGGCTGATGTAATCTAGGGCTGAGTGTTGTTGATGGCTGATGTAATCTATGGCTGAGTGTTGTTGATAGCAGATATAATCTAGGGCTGAGTGTTGTTGATAGCAGATGTAATCTAGGGCTGAGTGTTGTTGATGGCTCTATGTAATCTAGGGCTGAGTGTTGTTGATAGGTGATGTAATCTAGGGCTGAGTGTTGTTGATGGCTGATGTAATCTAGAGCTGAGTGTTGTTGATGGCTCTATGTAATCTAGGGCTGAGTGTTGTTGATGGCTCTATGTAATCTGGGGCTGAGTGTTGTTGATGGCGGATTTAATCTAGGGCTGAGTGTTGTTGATGGCAGATGTAATCTAGGGCTGAGTGTTGTTGATGGCTCTATGTAATCTAGGGCTGAGTGTTATTGATGGCTGATGTAATCTAGGGCTGAGTGTTGTTGATGGCTCTATGTAATCTAGGGCTGAGTGTTGTTGATGGCTCTATGTAATCTGGGGCTGAGTGTTGTTGATAGGTGATGTAATCTAGGGCTGAGTGTTGTTGATGGCTGATGTAATCTAGGGCTGAGTGTTGTTGATGCCTTATGTAATCTAAGGCTGAGTGTTGTTGATGGCTGATGTAATCTAGGGCTGAGTGTTGTTGATGGCTCTATGTAATCTAGGGCTGAGTGTTGTTGATGCCTTATGTAATCTAGGGCTGAGTGTTGTTGATGGCTGATGTAACCTAGGGCTGAGTGTTGTTGATGGCGGATGTAATCTAGGGCTGAGTGTTGTTGATGCCTTATGTAATCTAAGGCTGAGTATTGTTGATGGCTGATGTAATCTAGGGCTGAGTGTTGTTGATGGCTCTATGTAATCTAGGGCTGAGTGTTGTTGATAGTTTATGTAATCTAGGGCTGAGTGTTGTTGATAGCGGATGTAATCTAGGGCTGAGTGTTGTTGATGGCTCTATGTAATCTAGGGCTGAGTGTTGTTGATAGGTGATGTAATCTAGGGCTGAGTTTTGTTGATGGCTGATGTAATCTAGAGCTGAGTGTTGTTGATGGCTCTATGTAATCTAGGGCTGAATGTTGTTTATGGCTGATGTAATCTAGGGCTGAGTGTTGTTGATGGCTGATGTAATCTAGGGCTGATGGTTGTTTATGGCGGATGTAATCTAGGGCTGAGTGTTGTTGATGGCTGATGTAATCTAGGGCTGAGTGTTGTTGATGGCTGATGTAATCTAGGGATGAGTGTTGTTGAAGGCTCTATGTAATCTAGGGCTGAGTGTTGTTGATGCCATATGTAATCTAAGGCTGAGTGTTGTTGATGGCTGATATAATCTAGGGCTGAGTGTTGTTGATATCTGATGTAATCTAGGGCTGAGTGTTGTTGATGCCTTATGTAATCTAGGGCTGAGTGTTGTTGATGGCTGATGTAATCTAGGGCTGAGTGTTGTTGATGGCGGATGTAATCTAGGGCTGAGTGTTGTTGATGGCTGATGTAATCTAGAGCTGAGTGTTGTTGATGGCTCTATGTAATCTAGGGCTGAGTGTTGTTTATTGCTCTATGTAATCTTGGGCTGAGTGTTGTTGATAGGTGATGTAATCTAGGGCTGAGTGTTGTTGATGGCGGATGTAATCTAGGGCTGTGTTGTTGATGGCTGATGTAATCTAGGGCTGAGTGTTGTTGATGGCTCTATGTAATCTATGGCTGAGTGTTGTTGATGGCTCTATGTAATCCAGGGCTGAGTGTTGTTGATAGCGGATGTAATCTAGGGTTGAGTGTTGTTGATGGCTGATGTAATCTAGGGCTGAGTGTTGTTGATGGCTGATGTAATCTAGGGCTGAGTGTTGTTGATGGCGGATGTAATCTAGGGCTGTGTTGTTGATGGCTGATGTAATCTAGGGCTGAGTGTTGTTGATGGCTCTATGTAATCTATGGCTGAGTGTTGTTGATGGCTCTATGTAATCCAGGGCTGAGTGTTGTTGATAGCGGATGTAATCTAGGGCTGAGTGTTGTTGATGGCTCTATGTAATCTAGGGCTGAGTGTTGTTGATAGCGGATGTATTCTAGGGTTGAGTGTTGTTGATGGCTGATGTAATCTAGGGCTGAGTGTTGTTGATGGCTGATGTAATCTAGGGCTGAGTGTTGTTGATGGCGGATGTAATCTAGGGCTGAGTGTTGTTGATGGCGGATGTAATCTAGGGCTGAGTGTTGTTGATGTCTGATGTAATCTAGAGCTGAGTGTTGTTGATGGCTCTATGTAATCTAGGGCTGAGTGTTGTTTATGGCTCTATGTAAGCTTGGGCTGAGTGTTGTTGATAGGTGATGTAATCTAGGGCTGAGTGTTGTTGATGGCGGATGTAATCTAGGGCTGTGTTGTTGATGGCTGATGTAATCTAGGGCTGAGTGTTGTTGATGGCTCTATGTAATCTATGGCTGAGTGTTGTTGATGGCTCTATGTAATCCAGGGCTGAGTGTTGTTGATAGCGGATGTAATCTAGGGTTGAGTGTTGTTGATGGCTGATGTAATCTAGGGCTGAGTGTTGTTGATGGCTGATGTAATCTAGGGCTGAGTGTTGTTGATGGCGGATGTAATCTAGGGCTGTGTTGTTGATGGCTGATGTAATCTAGGGCTGAGTGTTGTTGATGGCTCTATGTAATCTATGGCTGAGTGTTGTTGATGGCTCTATGTAATCCAGGGCTGAGTGTTGTTGATAGCGGATGTAATCTAGGGCTGAGTGTTGTTGATGGCTCTATGTAATCTAGGGCTGAGTGTTGTTGATAGCGGATGTAATCTAGGGTTGAGTGTTGTTGATGGCTGATGTAATCTAGGGCTGAGTGTTGTTGATGGCTGATGTAATCTAGGGCTGAGTGTTGTTGATGGCGGATGTAATCTAGGGCTGAGTGTTGTTGATAGCTGATGTAATCTAGGGCTGAGTGTTGTTGATAGCAGATATAATCTAGGGCTGAGTGTTGTTGATAGCAGATGTAATCTAGGGCTGAGTGTTGTTGATGGCTCTATGTAATCTAGGGCTGAGTGTTGTTGATAGGTGATGTAATCTAGGGCTGAGTGTTGTTGATGGCTGATGTAATCTAGAGCTGAGTGTTGTTTATGGCTCTATGTAATCTAGGGCTGAGTGTTGTTGATGGCTCTATGTAATCTGGGGCTGAGTGTTGTTGATAGGTGATGTAATCTAGGGCTGAGTGTTGTTGATGGCTGATGTAATCTAGGACTGAGTGTTGTTGATGGCTCTATGTAATCTAGGGCTGAGTGTTGTTGATGGCTCTATGTAATCTGGGGCTGAGTGTTGTTGATAGGTGATGTAATCTAGGGCTGAGTGTTGTTGATGGCTGATGTAATCTAGGGCTGAGTGTTGTTGATGCCTTATGTAATCTAAGGCTGAGTGTTGTTGATGGCTGATGTAATCTAGGGCTGAGTGTTGTTGATGGCTCTATGTAATCTAGGGCTGAGTGTTGTTGATGCCTTATGTAATCTAGGGCTGAGTGTTGTTGATGGCTGATGTAATCTAGGGCTGAGTGTTGTTGATGGCGGATGTAATCTAGGGTTGAGTGTTGTTGATGGCTGATGTAATCTAGGGCTGAGTGTTGTTGATGCCTTATGTAATCTAAGGCTGAGTATTGTTGATGGCTGATGTAATCTAGGGCTGAGTGTTGTTGATGGCTCTATGTAATCTAGGGCTGAGTGTTGTTGATGGCTCTATGTAATCTAGGGCTGAGTGTTGTTGATAGTTTATGTAATCTAGGGCTGAGTGTTGTTGATAGCGGATGTAATCTAAGGCTGAGTATTGTTGATGGCTGATGTAATCTAGGGCTGAGTGTTGTTGATGGCTCTATGTAATCTAGGGCTGATTGTTGTTGATGGCTCTATGTAATCTAGGGCTGAGTGTTGTTGATGCCTTATGTAATCTAGGGCTGAGTGTTGTTGATGGCTGATGTAATCTAGGGCTGAGTGTTGTTGATGGCGGATGTAATCTAGGGTTGAGTGTTGTTGATGGCTGATGTAATCTAGGGCTGAGTGTTGTTGATGCCTTATGTAATCTAAGGCTGAGTATTGTTGATGGCTGATGTAATCTAGGGCTGAGTGTTGTTGATGGCTCTATGTAATCTAGGGCTGAGTGTTGTTGATGGCTCTATGTAATCTAGGGCTGAGTGTTGTTGATAGTTTATGTAATCTAGGGCTGAGTGTTGTTGATAGCGGATGTAATCTAAGGCTGAGTATTGTTGATGGCTGATGTAATCTAGGGCTGAGTGTTGTTAATGGCTCTATGTAATCTAGGGCTGATTGTTGTTGATGCCTTATGTAATCTAGGGTTGAGTGTTGTAGATGGCTGATGTAATCTAGGGCTGAGTGTTGTTGATGCCTTATGTAATCTAAGGCTGAGTATTGTTTGTTGATGGCTGATGTAATCTAGGGCTGAGTGTTGTTGATGGCTCTATGTAATCTAGGGCTGAGTGTTGTTGATGGCTCTATGTAATCTAGGGCTGAGTGTTGTTGATAGTTTATGTAATCTAGGGCTGGGTGTTGTTGATAGCGGATGTAATCTAGGGCTGAGTGTTGTTGATGGCTCTATGTAATCTAGGGCTGAGTGTTGTTGATGGCTGATGTAATCTAGGGCTGATGGTTGTTTATGGCGGATATAATCTAGGGCTGAGTGTTGTTGATGGCTGATGTAATCTAGGGCTGAGTGTTGTTGATGGCTGATGTAATCTAGGGCTGAGTGTTGTTGAAGGCTCTATGTAATCTAGGGCTGAGTGTTGTTGATAGCGGATGTAATCTAGGGCTGAGTGTTGTTGATGGCTCTATGTAATCTAGGGCTGAGTGTTGTTGATGGCTCTATGTAATCTGGGGCTGAGTGTTGTTGATAGGTGATGTAATCTAGGGCTGAGTGTTGTTGATGGCGGATGTAATCTAGGGCTGATTGTTGTTGATGCCTTATGTAATCTAGGGTTGAGTGTTGTAGATGGCTGATGTAATCTAGGGCTGAGTGTTGTTGATGCCTTATGTAATCTAAGGCTGAGTATTGTTTGTTGATGGCTGATGTAATCTAGGGCTGAGTGTTGTTGATGGCTCTATGTAATCTAGGGCTGAGTGTTGTTGATGGCTCTATGTAATCTAGGGCTGAGTGTTGTTGATAGTTTATGTAATCTAGGGCTGGGTGTTGTTGATAGCGGATGTAATCTAGGGCTGAGTGTTGTTGATGGCTCTATGTAATCTAGGGCTGAGTGTTGTTGATAGGTGATGTAATCTAGGGCTGAGTGTTGTTGATGGCTGATGTAATCTAGAGCTGAGTGTTGTTGATGGCTCTATGTAATCTAGGGCTGAATGTTGTTTATGGCTGATGTAATCTAGGGCTGAGTGTTGTTGATGGCTGATGTAATCTAGGGCTGATGGTTGTTTATGGCGGATATAATCTAGGGCTGAGTGTTGTTGATGGCTGATGTAATCTAGGGCTGAGTGTTGTTGATGCCTTATGTAATCTAGGGTTGAGTGTTGTAGATGGCTGATGTAATCTAGGGCTGTGTTGTTGATGCCTTATGTAATCTAAGGCTGAGTATTGTTTGTTGATGGCTGATGTAATCTAGGGCTGAGTGTTGTTGATGGCTCTATGTAATCTAGGGCTGAGTGTTGTTGATGGCTCTATGTAATCTAGGGCTGAGTGTTGTTGATAGTTTATGTAATCTAGGGCTGGGTGTTGTTGATAGCGGATGTAATCTAGGGCTGAGTGTTGTTGATGGCTCTATGTAATCTAGGGCTGAGTGTTGTTGATAGGTGATGTAATCTAGGGCTGAGTGTTGTTGATGGCTGATGTAATCTAGAGCTGAGTGTTGTTGATGGCTCTATGTAATCTAGGGCTGAATGTTGTTTATGGCTGATGTAATCTAGGGCTGAGTGTTGTTGATGGCTGATGTAATCTAGGGCTGATGGTTGTTTATGGCGGATATAATCTAGGGCTGAGTGTTGTTGATGGCTGATGTAATCTAGGGCTGAGTGTTGTTGATGGCTGATGTAATCTAGGGCTGAGTGTTGTTGAAGGCTCTATGTAATCTAGGGCTGAGTGTTGTTGATGGCTGATGTAATCTAGGGCTGAGTGTTGTTGATGGCTCTATGTAATCTAGGGCTGAGTGTTGTTGATGGCTCTATGTAATCTGGGGCTGAGTGTTGTTGATAGGTGATGTAATCTAGGGCTGAGTGTTGTTGATGGCGGATGTAATCTAGGGCTGAGTGTTGTTGATGCCATATGTAATCTAAGGCTGAGTGTTGTTGATGGCTGATATAATCTAGGGCTGAGTGTTGTTGATGGGTCTATGTAATCTAGGGCTGAGTGTTGTTGATATCTGATGTAATCTAGGGCTGAGTGTTGTTGATGCCTTATGTAATCTAGGGCTGAGTGTTGTTGATGGCTGATGTAATCTAGGGCTGAGTGTTGTTGATGGCGGATGTAATCTAGGGCTGAGTGTTGTTGATGGCTCTATGTAATCTAGGGCTGAGTGTTGTTTATGGCTCAATGTAATCTGGGGCTGAGTGTTGTTGATAGGTGATGTAATCCAGGGCTGAGTGTTGTTGATGGCGGATGTAATCTAGGGCTGTGTTGTTGATGGCTGATGTAATCTAGGGCTGAGTGTTGTTGATGGCTCTACGTAATCTATGGCTGAGTGTTGTTGATGGCTCTATGTAATCCAGGGCTGAGTGTTGTTGATAGCGGATGTAATCTAGGGCTGAGTGTTGTTGATGGCTCTATGTAATCTAGGGCTGAGTGTTGTTGATAGCGGATGTAATCTAGGGTTGAGTGTTGTTGATGGCTGATGTAATCTAGGGCTGAGTGTTGTTGATGGCTCTATGTAATCTATGGCTGAGTGTTGTTGATGGCTCTATGTAATCCAGGGCTGAGTGTTGTTGATAGCGGATGTAATCTAGGGCTGAGTGTTGTTGATGGCTCTATGTAATCTAGGGCTGAGTGTTGTTGATAGCGGATGTAATCTAGGGTTGAGTGTTGTTGATGGCTGATGTAATCTAGGGCTGAGTGTTGTTGATGGCTGATGTAATCTAGGGCTGAGTGTTGTTGATGGCGGATGTAATCTAGGGCTGAGTGTTGTTGATAGCTGATGTAATCTAGGGCTGAGTGTTGTTGATAGCAGATATAATCTAGGGCTGAGTGTTGTTGATAGCAGATGTAATCTAGGGCTGAGTGTTGTTGATGGCTCTATGTAATCTAGGGCTGAGTGTTGTTGATAGGTGATGTAATCTAGGGCTGAGTGTTGTTGATGGCTGATGTAATCTAGAGCTGAGTGTTGTTGATGGCTCTATGTAATCTAGGGCTGAGTGTTGTTGATGGCTCTATGTAATCTGGGGCTGAGTGTTGTTGATAGGTGATGTAATCTAGGGCTGAGTGTTGTTGATGGCTGATGTAATCTAGGACTGAGTGTTGTTGATGGCTCTATGTAATCTAGGGCTGAGTGTTGTTGATGGCTCTATGTAATCTGGGGCTGAGTGTTGTTGATAGGTGATGTAATCTAGGGCTGAGTGTTGTTGATGGCTGATGTAATCTAGGGCTGAGTGTTGTTGATGCCTTATGTAATCTAAGGCTGAGTGTTGTTGATGGCTGATGTAATCTAGGGCTGAGTGTTGTTGATGGCTCTATGTAATCTAGGGCTGAGTGTTGTTGATGCCTTATGTAATCTAGGGCTGAGTGTTGTTGATGGCTGATGTAATCTAGGGCTGAGTGTTGTTGATGGCGGATGTAATCTAGGGTTGAGTGTTGTTGATGGCTGATGTAATCTAGGGCTGAGTGTTGTTGATGCCTTATGTAATCTAAGGCTGAGTATTGTTGATGGCTGATGTAATCTAGGGCTGAGTGTTGTTGATGGCTCTATGTAATCTAGGGCTGAGTGTTGTTGATGGCTCTATGTAATCTAGGGCTGAGTGTTGTTGATAGTTTATGTAATCTAGGGCTGAGTGTTGTTGATAGCGGATGTAATCTAAGGCTGAGTATTGTTGATGGCTGATGTAATCTAGGGCTGAGTGTTGTTGATGGCTCTATGTAATCTAGGGCTGATTGTTGTTGATGGCTCTATGTAATCTAGGGCTGAGTGTTGTTGATGCCTTATGTAATCTAGGGCTGAGTGTTGTTGATGGCTGATGTAATCTAGGGCTGAGTGTTGTTGATGGCGGATGTAATCTGGGGCTGAGTGTTGTTGATAGGTGATGTAATCTAGGGCTGAGTGTTGTTGATGGCGGATGTAATCTAGGGCTGAGTGTTGTTGATGCCATATGTAATCTAAGGCTGAGTGTTGTTGATGGCTGATATAATCTAGGGCTGAGTGTTGTTGATGGGTCTATGTAATCTAGGGCTGAGTGTTGTTGATATCTGATGTAATCTAGGGCTGAGTGTTGTTGATGCCTTATGTAATCTAGGGCTGAGTGTTGTTGATGGCTGATGTAATCTAGGGCTGAGTGTTGTTGATGGCGGATGTAATCTAGGGCTGAGTGTTGTTGATGGCTGATGTAATCTATGGCTGAGTGTTGTTGATGGCTCTATGTAATCTAGGGCTGAGTGTTGTTTATGGCTCAATGTAATCTGGGGCTGAGTGTTGTTGATAGGTGATGTAATCCAGGGCTGAGTGTTGTTGATGGCGGATGTAATCTAGGGCTGTGTTGTTGATGGCTGATGTAATCTAGGGCTGAGTGTTGTTGATGGCTCTACGTAATCTATGGCTGAGTGTTGTTGATGGCTCTATGTAATCCAGGGCTGAGTGTTGTTGATAGCGGATGTAATCTAGGGCTGAGTGTTGTTGATGGCTTTATGTAATCTAGGGCTGAGTGTTGTTGATAGCGGATGTAATCTAGGGTTGAGTGTTGTTGATGGCTGATGTAATCTAGGGCTGAGTGTTGTTGATGGCTGATGTAATCTAGGGCTGAGTGTTGTTGATGGCGGATGTAATCTAGGGCTGAGTGTTGTTGATAGCTGATGTAATCTAGGGCTGAGTGTTGTTGATAGCAGATATAATATAGGGCTGAGTGTTGTTGATAGCAGATGTAATCTAGGGCTGAGTGTTGTTGATGGCTCTATGTAATCTAGGGCTGAGTGTTGTTGATAGGTGATGTAATCTAGGGCTGAGTGTTGTTGATGGCTGATGTAATCTAGAGCTGAGTGTTGTTGATGGCTCTATGTAATCTAGGGCTGAGTGTTGTTGATGGCTCTATGTAATCTGGGGCTGAGTGTTGTTGATAGGTGATGTAATCTACGGCTGAGTGTTGTTGATATTTGATGTAATCTAGGGCTGAGTGTTGTTGATGGCTCTATGTAATCTAGGGCTGAGTGTTGTTGATGGCTCTATGTAATCTGGGGCTGAGTGTTGTTGATAGGTGATGTAATCTAGGGCTGAGTGTTGTTGATGGCTGATGTAATCTAGGGCTGAGTGTTGTTGATGCCTTATGTAATCTAAGGCTGAGTGTTGTTGATGGCTGATGTAATCTAGGGCTGAGTGTTGTTGATGGCTCTATGTAATCTAGGGCTGAGTGTTGTTGATGCCTTATGTAATCTAGGGCTGAGTGTTGTTGATGGCTGATGTAATCTAGGGCTGAGTGTTGTTGATGGCGGATGTAATCTAGGGTTGAGTGTTGTTGATGGCTGATGTAATCTAAGGCTGAGTGTTGTTGATGCCTTATGTAATCTAAGGCTGAGTATTGTTGATGGCTGATGTAATCTAGGGCTGAGTGTTGTTGATGGCTCTATGTAATCTAGGGCTGAGTGTTGTTGATGGCTCTATGTAATCTAGGGCTGAGTGTTGTTGATAGTTTATGTAATCTAGGGTTGAGTGTTGTTGATAGCGGATGTAATCTAGGGCTGAGTGTTGTTGATGGCTCTATGTAATCTAGGGCTGAGTGTTGTTGATAGGTGATGTAATCTAGGGTTGAGTGTTGTTGATAGCGGATGTAATCTAGGGCTGAGTGTTGTTGATGGCTCTATGTAATCTAGGGCTGAGTGTTGTTGATAGGTGATGTAATCTAGGGCTGAGTGTTGTTGATGGCTGATGTAATCTAGTGCTGAGTGTTGTTGATGGCTCTATGTAATCTAGGGCTGAATGTTGTTTATGGCTGATGTAATCTAGGGCTGAGTGTTGTTGATGGCTGATGTAATCTAGGGCTGATGGTTGTTTATGGCGGATGTAATCTAGGGCTGAGTGTTGTTGATGGCTGATGTAATCTAGGGCTGAGTGTTGTTGATGGCTGATGTAATCTAGGGCTGAGTGTTGTTGAAGGCTCTATGTAATCTAGGGCTGAGTGTTGTTGATGGCTGATGTAATCTAGGGCTGAGTGTTGTTGATGGCTCTATGTAATCTAGGGCTGAGTGTTGTTGATGGCTCTATGTAATCTGGGGCTGAGTGTTGTTGATAGGTGATGTAATCTAGGGCTGAGTGTTGTTGATGGCTGATGTAATCTAGGGCTGAGTGTTGTTGATGGCTGATGTAATCTAGGGCTGAGTGTTGTTGATGGCGGATGTAATCTAGGGCTGAGTGTTGTTGATGGCTGATGTAATCTAGGGCTGAGTGTTGTTGATGGCTCTATGTAATCTATGGCTGAGTGTTGTTGATGGCTCTATGTAATCTAGGGCTGAGTGTTGTTGATAGCGGATGTAATCTAGGGCTGAGTGTTGTTGATGGCTCTATGTAATCTAGGGCTGAGTGTTGTTGATAGCGGATGTAATCTAGGGTTGAGTGTTGTTGATGGCTGATGTAATCTAGGGCTCAGTGTTGTTGATGGCTGATGTAATCTAGGGCTGAGTGTTGTTGATGGCGGATGTAATCTAGGGCTGAGTGTTGTTGATAGCTGATGTAATCTAGGGCTGAGTGTTGTTGATGCCTTATGTAATCTAAGGCTGAGTATTGTTGATGGCTGATGTAATCTAGGGCTGAGTGTTGTTGATGGCTCTATGTAATCTAGGGCTGAGTGTTGTTGATGGCTCTATGTAATCTAGGGCTGAGTGTTGTTGATAGTTTATGTAATCTAGGGTTGAGTGTTGTTGATAGCGGATGTAATCTAGGGCTGAGTGTTGTTGATGGCTCTATGTAATCTAGGGCTGAGTGTTGTTGATAGGTGATGTAATCTAGGGCTGAGTGTTGTTGATGGCTGATGTAATCTAGAGCTGAGTGTTGTTGATGGCTCTATGTAATCTAGGGCTGAATGTTGTTTATGGCTGATGTAATCTAGGGCTGAGTGTTGTTGATGGCTGATGTAATCTAGGGCTGATGGTTGTTTATGGCGGATGTAATCTAGGGCTGAGTGTTGTTGATGGCTGATGTAATCTAGGGCTGAGTGTTGTTGATGGCTGATGTAATCTAGGGCTGAGTGTTGTTGAAGGCTCTATGTAATCTAGGGCTGAGTGTTGTTGATGGCTGATGTAATCTAGGGCTGAGTGTTGTTGATGGCTCTATGTAATCTAGGGCTGAGTGTTGTTGATGGCTCTATGTAATCTGGGGCTGAGTGTTGTTGATAGGTGATGTAATCTAGGGCTGAGTGTTGTTGATGGCTGATGTAATCTAGGGCTGAGTGTTGTTGATGGCTGATGTAATCTAGGGCTGAGTGTTGTTGATGGCGGATGTAATCTAGGGCTGAGTGTTGTTGATGGCTGATGTAATCTAGGGCTGAGTGTTGTTGATGGCTCTATGTAATCTATGGCTGAGTGTTGTTGATGGCTCTATGTAATCTAGGGCTGAGTGTTGTTGATAGCGGATGTAATCTAGGGCTGAGTGTTGTTGATGGCTCTATGTAATCTAGGGCTGAGTGTTGTTGATAGCGGATGTAATCTAGGGTTGAGTGTTGTTGATGGCTGATGTAATCTAGGGCTCAGTGTTGTTGATGGCTGATGTAATCTAGGGCTGAGTGTTGTTGATGGCGGATGTAATCTAGGGCTGAGTTTTGTTGATAGCTGATGTAATCTAGGGCTGAGTGTTGTTGATGGCTCTATGTAATCTAGGGCTGAGTGTTGTTGATAGGTGATGTAATCTAGGGCTGAGTGTTGTTGATGGCTGATGTAATCTAGAGCTGAGTGTTGTTGATGGCTCTATGTAATCTAGGGCTGAGTGTTGTTGATGGCTCTATGTAATCTGGGGCTGAGTGTTGTTGATAGGTGATGTAATCTAGGGCTGAGTGTTGTTGATGGCTGATGTAATCTAGGGCTGAGTGTTGTTGATGGCTCTATGTAATCTAGGGCTGAGTGTTGTTGATGCTTTATGTAATCTAGGGCTGAGTGTTGTTGATGGCTGATGTAATCTAGGGCTGAGTGTTGTTGATGGCTCTATGTAATCTAGGGCTGAGTGTTGTTGATGGCTCTATGTAATCTGGGGCTGAGTGTTGTTGATAGGTGATGTAATCTAGGGCTGAGTGTTGTTGATGGCTGATGTAATCTAGAGCTGAGTGTTGTTGATGGCTCTATGTAATCTAGGGCTGAGTGTTGTTGATGGCTCTATGTAATCTGGGGCTGAGTGTTGTTGATAGGTGATGTAATCTAGGGCTGAGTGTTGTTGATGGCTGATGTAATCTAGGGCTGAGTGTTGTTGATGGCTCTATGTAATCTAGGGCTGAGTGTTGTTGATGCTTTATGTAATCTAGGGCTGAGTGTTGTTGATGGCTGATGTAATCTAGGGCTGAGTGTTGTTGATGGCTCTATGTAATCTAGGGCTGAGTGTTGTTGATAGGTGATGTAATCTAGGGCTGAGTGTTGTTGATGGCTGATGTAATCTAGAGCTGAGTGTTGTTGATGGCTCTATGTAATCTAGGGCTGAGTGTTATTGATGGCTCTATGTAATCTGGGGCTGAGTGTTGTTGATAGGTGATGTAATCTAGGGCTGAGTGTTGTTGATGGCTGATGTAATCTAGGGCTGAGTGTTGTTGATGGCTCTATGTAATCTAGGGCTGAGTGTTGTTGATGCTTTATGTAATCTAGGGCTGAGTGTTGTTGATGGCTGATGTAATCTAGGGCTGAGTGTTGTTGATGGCTCTATGTAATCTAGGGCTGAGTGTTGTTGATGCTTTATGTAATCTAGGGCTGAGTGTTGTTGATGGCTGATGTAATCTAGGGCTGAGTGTTGTTGATGGCTCTATGTAATCTAGGGCTGAGTGTTGTTGATGGCTCTATGTAATCTAGGGCTGAGTGTTGTTTGACAGGAATCCATCAGGTCCAATCCCATTGCTGTCTTTCTCCAGGCCGTACATTAGGATTTTGTAATGACCTGAGGGTGCTGCTACCACTCTCACACCTAGCAATATTATTGGACGACAGCAGACCAGCCCCCTTTTCTAGGTTGGGGCTCACACACACACTCGGAGAGAGACACACACACACACACACACACACACACACACACACACACACACACACACACACACACACACACACACACACACACACACACACACACACACACACACACACACACACACACACACACACACACACAGAGAGAGGGAGACACACACACACACACACACAGAGAGAGAGGGAGACACACACACACACAGTTATCAGTGTTGTTGGGTGATGAACATGTGATTGCCTGCTCTGTACCTCTGTTACTAGGCTCTGACTCACACACCCAGCCATCTGATTGGACCACACTGGACCTGCCCCCTTTCAGACCACAACATGCTTTGGGTTGGGGATGGGAGGGTGAGCTGGAGGGTTCTGTGGAGGCCTGTGGGAGAATTCAGACCCCTTTACTTAATCTCATTCCTCCCTCGTCTCTCCTCCCCCATCTCTCCTCCCCCTTCTCTCCTCACCCGTCACTCCTCCCCCGTCTCTCCTCCCCCATCTCTACTCTCCCGTCTCTCCTCCCCCTTCTCTCCTCCTCCCTTCTCACCCGATTTCTCTCCACATCTGCTATGCATTTTAACCCCCCCCCTCTCTCCATCTCTCGGGGCTGTAGTATATCACTAAGTGTTCTACTTTATCCAAACCAGTGGCAGGTCTCCAGATTCCTGCTTCAACATGTGCCTCTGCCTGTCTCACTGGGCGGTATAGACAGACCCTTTAACACAGGAACTAATGCCAAGGCAGCAGCTACTCTTCCTGGGGTTTATTATGGATCCCCATTAGTTCCTGCCAAGGCAGCAGCTACTCTTCCTGGGGTTTATTATGGATCCCCATTAGTTCCTGCCAAGGCAGCAGCTACTCTTCCTGGGGTTTATTATGGATCCCCATTAGTTCCTGCCAAGGCAGCAGCTACTCTTCCTGGGGTTTATTATGGATCCCCATTAGTTCCTGCCAAGGCAGCAGCTACTCTTCCTGGGGTTTATTATGGATCCCCATTAGTTCCTGTCAAGGCAGCAGCTACTCTTCCTGGGGTTTATTATGGATCCCCATTAGTTCCTGCCAAGGCAGCAGCTACTCTTCCTGGGGTTTATTATGGATCCCCATTAGTTCCTGCCAAGGCAGCAGCTACTCTTCCTGGGATTCATTATGGATCCCCATTAGTTCCTGCCAAGGCAGCAGCTACTCTTCCTGGGGTTTATTATGGATCCCCATTAGTACCTACCAAGGTAGCAGCTACTCTTCCTGGGGTCCAGCAAAATTAAAGCTGATTATACCATTTTAAAACATTACAATAAATTCAATAGATGTCACAACACACTGTGTACCCTCAGGCCCCTACCCCACCACTACCACTTATCTACAGTACTAAATCCATGTGTACGTGTGTCTGTAGTGTTTATGTTATCATGTGTCTGTGCTGTGTTCATGTGTTGCATCACAGTCCCCGCTGTTCCATGAGGTGTATTTTAACCCCATCAAACACCTTTGGGATGAATTGGAACGCCGACTGCGAGCCAGGCCTAATCGCTCAACATCAGTGCCCAACCTCACTAATGCTCTTGTGGCTGAATGGAAGCAAGTCCCCGTAGCAATGTTCCTACATCTATTGGAAAGCCTTCCCAGAAGAGTGGAGGCTGTTATAGCAGCAATGTTCCAACATCTAGTGGAAAGCCTTCCCAGAAGAGTGGAGGCTGTTATAGCAGCAAAGAGGGGACCAACTCCATATTAATGCCCATGATTTCAGAATGAGATGTTCGATGAACAGGTGTCCACATACTTTTGGCCATGTAGTGTATCTCAAATAGCTCATTAAGGTCCAGCTGGCCGTGAATTGAGATGTGTGTGGGTGAGAGGGTGTGGGTGAGAGGGTGTGAGTCCGCGTGTGGGTGAGAGGCTGTGGGTGAGAGGGTGCGAGTCCATGTGTGGGCGAGAGGGTGTGGGTGAGAGGGTGTGAGTTTCCTTGTGGGTGAGAGGGTGAGAGGGTGAGAGGGTGTGGTTGAGAGGGTGTGGGTGAGAAAGTGTGTTTGAGAGGGTGAGAGGGTGTGGTTGAGAGGGTGTGGGTGAGAGGGTGTGGTTGAGAGGGTGTGGGTGAGAGGGTGTGGTTGAGAGGCTGTGGTTGAGAGAGTGTGGTTGAGAGGGTGTGGTTGAGAGGCTGTGGTTGAGAGAGTGTGGTTGAGAGGGTGTGGTTGAGAGGGTGTGGTTGAGAGGGTGTGGGTGAGAGGGTGTGGTTGAGAGGCTGTGGTTGAGAGAGTGTGGTTGAGAGGGTGTGGTTGAGAGGCTGTGGTTGAGAGAGTGTGGTTGAGAGGGTGTGGTTGAGAGGGTGTGGTTGAGAGGGTGTGGGTGACAGGGTGAGGGTGTGGGTGAGAGTCTGTGGGTGCGAGGGTGTAAAAATTTGTGGAAGAATTTATGGCGAGTCGAACTGAATAGAAATGAAGAGAGTCTTGGCACGGTTATGAGCTTTGCTTGACATACCAATTGGTGTCATTCAACACTGCAGACTTCCTTATTGTTTTTTTGTTAAAAATCAGGCAAAACAGCGTCCTCTTGTGTTAAAGAAAGCACTGAGCTTATTGCATTGAAAAGACAAAATAAAGACGATCCACACACCTGAAACAGTGAATAAGATCAGTTTAATGTGTTAATTAACGTAACCCGTCTTCAGATTTCATAACTTTTTTCTCTCTGGCAGTGAAGCTGTAAATTATGGTCAATCTCACAAAAATATATGAATCAAACAACTATGAATCAAACAACTATGAATCAAACAACTATGAATCAAACAACTATGAATGAAACGTCTATGAATGAAACGTCTATGAATCAAACGTCTATGAATCAAACGTCTATGAATCAAACGTCTATGAATCAAACGTCTATGACGGATGCCAAGGGAAGCCAGACCGCCCCCCTCCTCCCCCCCAAAAACAAAAAAATTACCAAGACAAAAATATGCAAAATAATCTCTCTTTGTGTTTCATAAATTTCCTTCAATTTGCAAGAAGCTGAATGTATCTCACCGGAGAAAACATCTGATGAACAAAACAGCGTCTGTCTATCCGTATCTATCCAATGGTGTCTGGTCAGAAAAGAGTATGACATTGTTGCCCCATGTAGCATTGAATGGAAGGGAAGCCAGTGAGCATTTGACCTCCTAAAAAAAAACGGTCAAATAATAGCCAATCAGCATTGAGATATACTGTGTGAGCTCAGCTGTGATTGGTCCTGGCGCACCAAAACAATGTGTCAAGGGAAGCCGGTTTGGATTTGGCTTCACACCAATCACATCACATCAGAAGCCAGTTTGGATTTGGCTTCAGTTGGGGAATAATCAGAATTGGTTGGTAACATAGGTAAGATGTTTTATATTCATCATATGTTTGTAAGTTACTTCTCATCAGAATGTTATTTTTGTATAATACTGTGGCGGGGTTGCAGTATCTGTTCTATGTCAAGACTAAGTTGTTTTGGGCCGGAGAGAGGGGAGAGGTCAAGCGTGTATCTCTTGGCTCCACAATGTCTGTGTGCCAGTCAGGGTGTCTCTGTGATCTTGTCAAGATAGGATGGATTTGATATATGCCTGTTGATATGGAGGATTGGTTTATGGTTCTGAGTTTGAGAAAGGAGACAAAGCTGAACGATTTATTACGTCTATGCTGTCTTATCCTGTGTGTGTCTTTACTATAAAGGACCTAATTTGAAATGTGGAAGGGGCTCTCAGAGAATTCATTGATAGACACTGAATTGATCTGAGAGTCACAGGGTTGTGATAGAGCTCATATAATTAAAGATGGACTTTGATAACTCTGACTTGTGTTGTGGTTTGCTCTCATGATTTGGTAAATAGAGGAAATTTCCACGACACTTCACACCAATCACATCACATTAGAAGCCAAACGTCATTGACAGAAAACAACTTGAATCGTTGCATCTTGTTGTGTTGTCCTCCAGTGGCTAGCTAGCTAGCTAAAATCGTCACTTGCCTAAAATAACCACGGATGAGGATGAGGATTTGTGGTTTTGCTTAATTCTCCGTACTGGCTAATGATTATATCGTCGATTCTGATCCAACCATTAATTCGTACATTGTTGTGTCCCTGGCCTGAGAGGATGGAAGTTCAATGTAGCTAGACGTAGAAGGCTAATGTTAACTAGATGGCCTGGTGTATCATTTACCATGAAGGGAAGACAGGCAGGCGAGCAAGTATTTTAGCCAGGTAGCCTAGGACAACAAAAAATAAAAGTGTGTACTGTATAACAGAGTCACAGACCGTTTGGTCAACATGAAAGAGAGGAGGATGGATTGGCGTTTCTCTACAAGTAGGGTGAGTAAACATGTTGTCTCTACTTGCACACACACACACACACACACACACACACACACACACACACACACACACACACACACACACACACACACACACACACACACACACACACACACACACACAGATAAGTCAGTACCATGGACAACCACGTCATATTGTTGATTGGACAAAAGCATTTTTGGTATAATTTAGTTATCTCTGTATGAGACTAAACATACAGTAGGTGATTTGATGATGTTGAAATGTTGAAGTTGAATTGGTGCTGGAACAGTGGAGGGAGCTCCTGTTGTTGAAATGGTGCTGGAACAGTGGAGGCAGCTCCTGTTGTTGAAATGGTACTGGAATAGTGGAGGCAGCTCCTGTTGTTGAAATGGTGCTGGAACAGTGGAGGCAGCTCCTGTTGTTGAAATGGTACTGGAATAGTGGAGGCAGCTCCTGTTGTTGAAATGGTACTGGAATAGTGGAGGCAGCTCCTGTTGTTGAAATGGTGCTGGAACAGTGGAGGGAGCTCCTGTTGTTGAAATGGTGCTGGAACAGTGGAGGCAGCTTCTGTTGTTGAAATGGTGCTGGAACAGTGGAGGCAGCTCCTGTTGTTGAAATGGTGCTGGAACAGTGGAGGCAGCTCCTGTTGTTGAAATGGTACTGGAATAGTGGAGGCAGCTCCTGTTGTTGAAATGGTGCTGGAATAGTGGAGGCAGCTCCTGTTGTTAAAATGGTGCTGGAGCAGTGGAGGCAGCTCCTGTTGTTGAAATGGTGCTGGAATATTGGAGGCAGCTCCTGTTGTTAAAATTGTGCTGGAGCAGTGGAGGCAGCTCCTGTTGTTAAAATGGTGCTGGAACAGTGGAGGCAGCTCCTGTTGTTGAAATGGTGCTGGAATAGTGGAGGCAGCTCCTGTTGTTGAAATGGTGCTGGAACAGTGGAGGGAGCTCCTGTTGTTGAAATGGTACTGGAATAGTGGAGGCAGCTCCTGTTGTTGAAATGGTGCTGGAACAGTGGAGGCAGCTCTTGTTTTCTCTGGGGTTTTCTCTGGGAAATCTCTGTAGTTTTAAATCCATAGTTGTTTAGTAGTCATTGTTTACTTGTCATTAACATTAACTTTCTTGACCATGCTATAGGTCATGTCTGTTACATGCAACATGCTTAGTGGACTTCACCATACAGAGGTTGCTCTCTGGTTCTGTGGACTTCACCAGACAGAAGTTGCTCTCTGGTTCTGTGGACTTCACCAGACAGAGGTTGCTGTCTGGTTCTGTGGACTTCACCGTACAGAGGTTGCTCTCTGATTCTGTGGACTTCACCGTACAAAGGTTGCTCTCTGGTTCTGTGGACTTCACCAGACAGAGGTTGCTCTCTGGTTCTGTGGACTTCACCAGACAGAGGTTGCTCTCTGGTTCTGTGGACTTCACCACACAGAGGTTGCTCTCTGGTTCTGTAGACTTCACCGAACAGAGGTTGCTGTCTAGTTCTGTTGACTTCACCGTACAGAGGTTGCTCTCTGGTTCTGTGGACTTCACCAGACAGAGGTTGCTCTCTGGTTCTGTGGACTTCACCAAACAGAGGTTGCTGTCTAGTTCTGTGGACTTCACCGTACAGAGGTTGCTCTCTGGTTCTGTGGACTTCACCAGACAGAGGTTGCTCTCTGGTTCTGTGGACTTCACCGTACAAAGGTTGCTCTCTGGTTCTGTGGACTTCACCAGACAGAGGTTGCTCTCTGGTTCTGTGGACTTCACCAGACAGAGGTTGCTCTCTGGTTCTGTGGACTTCACCACACAGAGGTTGCTCTCTGGTTCTGTAGACTTCACCGAACAGAGGTTGCTGTCTAGTTCTGTTGACTTCACCGTACAGAGGTTGCTCTCTGGTTCTGTGGACTTCACCAGACAGAGGTTGCTCTCTGGTTCTGTGGACTTCACCAAACAGAGGTTGCTGTCTAGTTCTGTGGACTTCACCGTACAGAGGTTGCTCTCTGGTTCTGTGGACTTCACCAGACAGAGGTTGCTCTCTGGTTCTGTGGACTTCACCGTACAGAGGTTGCTGTCTGGTTCTGTGGACTTCACCAGACAGAGGTTGCTCTCTGGTTCTGTGGACTTCACCGAACAGAGGTTGCTGTCTAGTTCTGTGGACTTCACCGTACAGAGGTTGCTCTCTGGTTCTGTGGACTTCACCGTACAGAGGTTGCTCTCTGGTTCTGTGGACTTCACCGTACAGAGGTTGCTCTCTGGTTCTGTGGACTTCACCGTACAGAGGTTGCTGTCTGGTTCTGTGGACTTCACCAGACAGATGTTTCTCTCCTCTTTCTTGCATTCTATACCGACTGGCATGAGGGTTTGTGCATCGCTGCGTTAGTTGTTTGTCACAGCCATCCAGAGGGATTGGGACGTGTAGAAATCACTGATGACAGCACACAGCATGTTCGTGTGAGATTTGTGTGTATGTACTTTTATTTCCGTGAGTCTAAGAAATGTGGGTCAGTGGGTGAGTAGTCACTGTAGCTGTCTGTGTGTGTGTGCTCGTACATGTGAGCGTGTGCCTATATGCCTCTTTCTGTCAGTGTGTTAGACTGTATTAGATTGGGGAGGAGCTGTAGCCTTGCAGTCAGAGGAGCTAGCTGCGTTAGATTGGCTGTGTTAGAGTGGGGAGGAGCTGTATCCTTGCAGTCAGAGGAGCTAGCTGCCTGGAATAGCTGTGCTGCCATGTGATTCCTCATGGTTCTATTTTAGAACAGCACTGGTCTCTACACCACCAGCACTCACACTGGAGGAGTTAACAGATATACCTACTAATCAATCTACTATGCTCTCTGTCCGTCTCTCTTCCTTCCTTTCTCTCTCTCTCTCTCTCTCTCTCTCTCCGTCCTCTCTTTCAAGTATAACTCCTGGCGGTTGGTTGTGAGTGAGTACATGCTTCCCTTCTGTTAATCTGTGTGTTAAGGAACTTGCTCTGTTAATCTGTGTGTGCAGGAACTTGTTCTGTTAATCTGTGTGTTAAGGAACTTGTTCTGTTAATCTGTGTGTTAAGGAACTTGTTCTGTTAATCTGTGTGTTTAGGAACTTGTTCTGTTAATCTGTGTGTTAAGGAACTTGTTCTGCTAACCTGTGTGTTTAGGAACTTGTTGCATCTAACTTCAGAATAGTCACTACAGAACTTGTAATACATGGTGTGACAGAGCTGAAGTCCATGGTGTGATAGAGCTGTAGTCCATGTGTGACAGAGCTGTAGTCCATGGTGTGACAGAGCTATAGTCCATGGTGTGACAGAGCTGAAGTCCATGGTGTGATAGAGCTGTAGTCCATGGGGTGACAGAGCTGTAGTCCATGGTGTGACAGAGTTGTAGTCCATGTGTGAAAAAGCTGTGGTCCATGGTGTGACAGAGCAGTAGTCCATGGTGTGACAGAGCTGTAGTCCATGGTTTGACAGAGTTGTAGTTCATGTGTGACAGAGCTGTAGTCCATGGTGCGACAGAGCTGTAGTCCATGGTGTGACAGAGCTATAGTCCATGGTGTGACAGAGCTGTAGTCCATGGTGTGACAGAGTTGTAGTCCATGGTGTGACTGAGCTGTAGTCCATGGTGTGATAGAGCTGTAGTCCATGTGTGACAGAGCTGTAGTCCATGGTGTGACAGAGCTGTAGTCTATGGTGTGACAGAGCTGAAGTCCATGGTGTGATAGAGCTGTAGTCCATTGTGTGACAGAGCTGTAGTCCAAGTCCATGGTGTGACATAGCTGTAGTCCATGGTGTGACAGAGTTGTAGTCCATGTGTGACAGAGCTGTGGTCCATGGTGTGACAGAGCTGTAGTCCATGGTGTGACAGAGCTGTAGTCCATGGTTTGAAAGAGTTGTAGTCCATGTGTGACAGAGCTGTAGTCCATGGTGTGACAGAGCTGTAGTCCATGGTGTGACAGAGCTATAGTCCATGGTGTGACAGAGCTGTAGTCCATGGTGTGATAGAGCTGTAGTCCATGGTGTGACAGAGTTGTAGTCCATGTTGTGACTGAGCTGTAGTCCATGGTGTGATAGAGCTGTAGTCCATGTGTGACAGAGCTGTAGTCCATGGTGTGAAAGAGCTGTAGTCCATGGTGTGACAGAGCTAAAGTCTATGGTGTGACAGAGCTGTAGTCCATGTGTGACAGAGCTGTAGTCCATAGTGTGACAGAGCTGTAGTCCATGGTGTGACAGAGCTGTAGTCCATGGTTTGACAGAGTTGTAGTCCATGTGTGACAGAGCTGTAGTCCATGGTGCGACAGAGCTGTAGTCCATGGTGTGACAGAGCTATAGTCCATGGTGTGACAGAGCTGTAGTCCATGGTGTGACAGAGTTGTAGTCCATGGTGTGACTGAGCTGTAGTCCATGGTGTGATAGAGCTGTAGTCCATGTGTGACAGAGCTGTAGTCCATGGTGTGACAGAGCTGTAGTCTATGGTGTGACAGAGCTGAAGTCCATGGTGTGATAGAGCTGTAGTCCATTGTGTGACAGAGCTGTAGTCCAAGTCCATGGTGTGACATAGCTGTAGTCCATGGTGTGACAGAGTTGTAGTCCATGTGTGACAGAGCTGTGGTCCATGGTGTGACAGAGCTGTAGTCCATGGTGTGACAGAGCTGTAGTCCAAAGGTGTGACAGAGCTATAGTCCATGGTGTGACAGAGCTGTAGTCCAAGGTGTGACAGAGCTGTAGTCCATGGTGTGACAGCGCTGCAGTCCAAGGTGTGACAGAGCTGTAGTCCATGGTGTGACAGAGCTGTAGTCCATGGTGTGACTGAGCTGTAGTCCATGTTGTGACTGAGCTGTAGTCCATGGTGTGACAGAGCTGCAGTCCATGGTGTGACAGAGCTGCAGTCCATGGTGTGACAGAGCTGTCATCCATGGTGTGACAGAGTTGTAGTCCATGGTGTGACTGAGCTGTAGTCCATGGTGTGACAGAGCTGTAGTCCATGGTGTGACAGAGCTGTAGTCCATGGTGTGACAGAGCTGTAGTCCATGGTGTGACAGAGCTGTAGTCCATGGTGCGACAGAGCTGTAGTCCATGGTGTGACAGCTGTAGTCCATGGTGCGACAGAGCTGTAGTCCATGGTGTGACAGAGCTGTAGTCCATGGTGTGACAGAGCTGTAGTCCATGGTGTGATAGAGCTGTAGTCCATGGTGTGACAGAGCTGTAGTCCATGGTGTGATAGAGCTGTAGTCCATGGTGTGACAGAGCTGTAGTCCATGGTGTGACAGAGCTGTAGTCCATGGTTTGAAAGAGTTGTAGTCCATGTGTGACAGAGCTGTAGTCCATGGTGTGACAGAGCTGTAGTCCATGGTGTGACAGAGCTATAGTCCATGGTGTGACAGAGCTGTAGTCCATGGTGTGATAGAGCTGTAGTCCATGGTGTGACAAAGTTGTAGTCCATGTTGTGACTGAGCTGTAGTCCATGGTGTGATAGAGCTGTAGTCCATGTGTGACAGAGCTGTAGTCCATGGTGTGAAAGAGCTGTAGTCCATGGTGTGACAGAGCTAAAGTCTATGGTGTGACAGAGCTGTAGTCCATGTGTGACAGAGCTGTAGTCCATAGTGTGACAGAGCTGTAGTCCAAGTCCATGGTGTGACAGAGCTGTAGTCCATGGTGTGACAGAGTTGTAGTCCATGGTGTGACAGAGCTGTAGTCCATGGTGTGACACAGCTGTAGTCCATGTGTGACAGAGCTGTAGTCCATGGTGTGACAGAGTTGTAGTCCATGGTGTGACTGAGCTGTAGTCCATGGTGTGATAGAGCTGTAGTCCATGTGTGACAGAGCTGTAGTCCATGGTGTGACAGAGCTGTAGTCTATGGTGTGACAGAGCTGAAGTCCATGGTGTGATAGAGCTGTAGTCCATAGTGTGACAGAGCTGTAGTCCATGGTGTGACAGAGCTGTAGTCCATGGTTTGACAGAGTTGTAGTCCATGTGTGACAGAGCTGTAGTCCATGGTGCGACAGAGCTGTAGTCCATGGTGTGACAGAGCTATAGTCCATGGTGTGACAGAGCTGTAGTCCATGGTGTGACAGAGTTGTAGTCCATGGTGTGACTGAGCTGTAGTCCATGGTGTGATAGAGCTGTAGTCCATGTGTGACAGAGCTGTAGTCCATGGTGTGACAGAGCTGTAGTCTATGGTGTGACAGAGCTGAAGTCCATGGTGTGATAGAGCTGTAGTCCATTGTGTGACAGAGCTGTAGTCCAAGTCCATGGTGTGACATAGCTGTAGTCCATGGTGTGACAGAGTTGTAGTCCATGTGTGACAGAGCTGTGGTCCATGGTGTGACAGAGCTGTAGTCCATGGTGTGACAGAGCTGTAGTCCATGGTTTGAAAGAGTTGTATTCCATGTGTGACAGAGCTGTAGTCCATGGTGTGACAGAGCTGTAGTCCATGGTGTGACAGAGCTATAGTCCATGGTGTGACAGAGCTGTAGTCCATGGTGTGATAGAGCTGTAGTCCATGGTGTGACAGAGTTGTAGTCCATGTTGTGACTGAGCTGTAGTCCATGGTGTGATAGAGCTGTAGTCCATGTGTGACAGAGCTGTCGTCCATGGTGTGAAAGAGCTGTAGTCCATGGTGTGACAGAGCTAAAGTCTATGGTGTGACAGAGCTGTAGTCCATGTGTGACAGAGCTGTAGTCCATAGTGTGACAGAGCTGTAGTCCAAGTCCATGATGTGACAGAGCTGTAGTCCATGGTGTGACAGAGTTGTAGTCCATGGTGTGACAGAGCTGTAGTCCATGGTGTGACACAGCTGTAGTCCATGGTGTGACAGAGCTGTAGTCCATGGTGTGACAGAGCTGTAGTCCATGGTGTGACAGAGCTGTAGTCCATGGTGTGACAGAGCTGTAGTCCAAGGTGTGACAGAGCTGTAGTCCATGGTGTGACAGAGCTGTAGTCCATGGTGTGACAGAGCTGTAGTCCATGGTGTGACAGAGCTGCAGTCCATGGTGTGACAGAGCTGTCATCCATGGTGTGACAGAGTTGTAGTCCATGGTGTGACTGAGCTGTAGTCCATGGTGTGACAGAGCTGTAGTCCATGGTGTGACAGAGCTGTAGTCCATGGTGTGACAGAGCTGTAGTCCATGGTGTGACAGAGCTGTAGTCCATGGTGTGACAGAGCTGCAGTCCATGGTGTGACAGAGCTGTCATCCATGGTGTGACAGAGTTGTAGTCCATGGTGTGACTGAGCTGTAGTCCAAAGGTGTGACAGAGCTATAGTCCATGGTGTGACAGAGCTGTAGTCCAAGGTGTGACAGAGCTGTAGTCCATGGTGTGACAGCGCTGCAGTCCAAGGTGTGACAGAGCTGTAGTCCATGGTGTGACAGAGCTGTAGTCCATGGTGTGACTGAGCTGTAGTCCATGGTGTGACAGAACTGTAGTCCATGGTGTGACAGAGCTGCAGTCCATGGTGTGACAGAGCTGCAGTCCATGGTGTGACAGAGCTGTCATCCATGGTGTGACAGAGTTGTAGTCCATGGTGTGACTGAGCTGTAGTCCATGGTGTGACAGAGCTGTAGTCCATGGTGTGACAGAGCTGTAGTCCATGGTGTGACAGAGCTGTAGTCCATGGTGTGACAGAGCTGTAGTCCATGGTGCGACAGAGCTGTAGTCCATGGTGTGACAGCTGTAGTCCATGGTGCGACAGAGCTGTAGTCCATGGTGTGACAGAGCTGTAGTCCATGGTGTGACAGAGCTGTAGTCCATGGTGTGATAGAGCTGTAGTCCATGGTGTGACAGAGCTGTAGTCCATGGTGTGATAGAGCTGTAGTCCATGGTGTGACAGAGCTGTAGTCCATGGTGTGACAGAGCTGTAGTCCATGGTTTGAAAGAGTTGTAGTCCATGTGTGACAGAGCTGTAGTCCATGGTGTGACAGAGCTGTAGTCCATGGTGTGACAGAGCTATAGTCCATGGTGTGACAGAGCTGTAGTCCATGGTGTGATAGAGCTGTAGTCCATGGTGTGACAGAGTTGTAGTCCATGTTGTGACTGAGCTGTAGTCCATGGTGTGATAGAGCTGTAGTCCATGTGTGACAGAGCTGTAGTCCATGGTGTGAAAGAGCTGTAGTCCATGGTGTGACAGAGCTAAAGTCTATGGTGTGACAAAGCTGTAGTCCATGTGTGACAGAGCTGTAGTCCATAGTGTGACAGAGCTGTAGTCCAAGTCCATGGTGTGACAGAGCTGTAGTCCATGGTGTGACAGAGTTGTAGTCCATGGTGTGACAGAGCTGTAGTCCATGGTGTGACACAGCTGTAGTCCATGTGTGACAGAGCTGTAGTCCATGGTGTGACAGAGCTGTAGTCCATGGTGTGACTGAGCTGTAGTCCATGGTGTGACAGAACTGTAGTCCATGGTGTGACACAGCTGCAGTCCATTGTGTGACAGAGCTGTCATCCATGGTGTGACAGAGTTGTAGTCCATGGTGTGACTGAGCTGTAGTCCATGGTGTGACAGAGCTGTAGTCCATGGTGTGACAGAGCTGTAGTCCATGGTGTGACAGAGCTGTAGTCCATGGTGTGACAGAGCTGTAGTCCATGGTGCGACAGAGCTGTAGTCCATGGTGTGACAGCTGTAGTCCATGGTGCGACAGAGCTGTAGTCCATGGTGTGACAGAGCTGTAGTCCATGGTGTGACAGAGCTGTAGTCCATGGTGTGACAGAGCTGTAGTCCATGGTGTGACAGAGCTGTAGTCCATGGTGTGACAGAGCTGTAGTCCATGGTGTGACTGAGCTGTAGTCCATGGTGTGACAGAGCTGTAGTCCATGGTGTGACAGAGCTGTAGTCCATGGTGTGACAGAGCTGTAGTCCATGGTGTGACAGAGCTGTAGTCCATGGTGCGACAGAGCTGTAGTCCATGGTGTGACAGCTGTAGTCCATGGTGCGACAGAGCTGTAGTCCATGGTGTGACAGAGCTGTAGTCCATGGTGTGACAGAGCTGTAGTCCATGGTGTGACAGAGCTGTAGTCCATGGTGTGACAGAGCTGTAGTCCATGGTGTGACAGAGCTGTAGTCCATGGTGTGATAGAGCTGTAGTCCATGGTGTGACAGAGCTGTAGTCCATGGTGTGATAGAGCTGTAGTCCATGGTGTGACAGAGCTGTAGTCCATGGTGTGACAGAGCTGTAGTCCATGGTGTGACAGAGCTGCCATCCATGGTGTGACAGAGTTGTAGTCCATGGTGTGACTGAGCTGTAGTCCAAGGTGTGACAGAGCTGTAGTCCATGGTGTGACAGAGCTGTAGTCCATGGTGTGACAGAGCTGTAGTCCAAGGTGTGACAGAGCTGTAGTCCATGGTGTGACAGAGCTGTAGTCCAAGGTGTGACAGAGCTGTAGTCCATGGTGTGACAGAGCTGTAGTCCATGGTGTGACAGAGCTGTAGTCCATGGTGTGACAGAGCTGTCATCCATGGTGTGACAGAGTTGTAGTCCATGGTGTGACTGAGCTGTAGTCCATGGTGTGGCAGAGCTGTAGTCCATGGTGTGACAGAGCTGTAGTCCATGGTGTGACTGAGCTGTAGTCCATGGTGTGACAGAGTTGTAGTTCATGGTGTGACTGATCTGTAGTCCATGGTGTGAATGAGCTGTAGTCCATGGTGTGACAGAGCTGTAGTCCATGGTGTGACAGAGCTGCAGTCCATGGTGTGACAGAGCTGTCATCCATGGTGTGACAGAGCTGTAGTCCATGGTGTGACTGAGCTGTAGTCCAAAGGTGTGACAGAGCTATAGTCCATGGTGTGACAGAGCTGCAGTCCAAGGTGTGACAGAGCTGTAGTCCATGGTGTGACACAGCTGTAGTCCATGGTGTGACAGAGCTGTAGTCCATGGTGTGACAGAGCTGTAGTCCATGGTGTGACAGAGCTGTAGTCCATGGTGCGACAGAGCTGTAGTCCATGGTGTGACAGCTGTAGTCCATGGTGCGACAGAGCTGTAGTCCATGGTGTGACAGAGCTGTAGTCCATGGTGTGACAGAGCTGTAGTCCATGGTGTGACAGAGCTGTAGTCCATGGTGTGACAGAGCTGTAGTCCATGGTGTGACAGAGCTGTAGTCCATGGTGTGATAGAGCTGTAGTCCATGGTGTGACAGAGCTGTAGTCCATGGTGTGATAGAGCTGTAGTCCATGGTGTGACAGAGCTGTAGTCCATGGTGTGACAGAGCTGTAGTCCATGGTGTGACAGAGCTGCCATCCATGGTGTGACAGAGTTGTAGTCCATGGTGTGACTGAGCTGTAGTCCAAGGTGTGACAGAGCTGTAGTCCATGGTGTGACAGAGCTGTAGTCCATGGTGTGACAGAGCTGTAGTCCAAGGTGTGACAGAGCTGTAGTCCATGGTGTGACAGAGCTGTAGTCCAAGGTGTGACAGAGCTGTAGTCCATGGTGTGACAGAGCTGTAGTCCATGGTGTGACAGAGCTGTAGTCCATGGTGTGACAGAGCTGTCATCCATGGTGTGACAGAGTTGTAGTCCATGGTGTGACTGAGCTGTAGACCATGGTGTGGCAGAGCTGTAGTCCATGGTGTGACAGAGCTGTAGTCCATGGTGTGACTGAGCTGTAGTCCATGGTGTGACAGAGTTGTAGTTCATGGTGTGACTGATCTGTAGTCCATGGTGTGAATCAGCTGTAGTCCATGGTGTGACAGAGCTGTAGTCCATGGTGTGACAGAGCTGCAGTCCATGGTGTGACAGAGCTGTCATCCATGGTGTGACAGAGTTGTAGTCCATGGTGTGACTGAGCTGTAGTCCAAAGGTGTGACAGAGCTATAGTCCATGGTGTGACAGAGCTGTAGTCCAAGGTGTGACAGAGCTGTAGTCCATGGTGTGACAGAGCTGCAGTCCAAGGTGTGACAGAGCTGTAGTCCATGGTGTGACAGAGCTGTAGTCCATGGTGTGACAGAGCTGTAGTCCATGGTGTGACAGAGCTGTAGTCCATGGTGTGACAGAGCTGTAGTCCATGGTGTGACAGAGCTGTAGTCCATGGTGTGACAGAGCTGTAGTCCATGGTGTGACAGAGCTGTAGTCCATGGTGTGACAGAGCTGTAGTCCATGGTGTGACAGAGCTGTAGTCCATGGTGTGATAGAGCTGTAGTCCATGGTGTGACAGAGCTGTAGTCCATGGTGTGATAGAGCTGTAGTCCATGGTGTGACAGAGCTGTAGTCCATGGTGTGACAGAGCTGTAGTCCATGGTGTGACTGAGCTGTAGTCCATGGTGTGACAGAGCTGTAGTCCATGGTGTGACAGAGCTGTAGTCCATGGTGTGACAGAGCTGTAGTCCATGGTGTGACAGAGCTGTAGTCCATGGTGTGACAGAGCTGTAGTCCATGGTGTGACAGAGCTGTAGTCCATGGTGTGATAGAGCTGTAGTCCATGGTGTGACAGAGCTGTAGTCCATGGTGTGATAGAGCTGTAGTCCATGGTGTGACAGAGCTGTAGTCCATGGTGTGACAGAGCTGTAGTCCATGGTGTGACAGAGCTGTCATCCATGGTGTGACAGAGTTGTAGTCCATGGTGTGACTGAGCTGTAGTCCAAGGTGTGACAGAGCTGTAGTCCATGGTGTGACAGAGCTGTAGTCCATGGTGTGACAGAGCTGTAGTCCAAGGTGTGACAGAGCTGTAGTCCATGGTGTGACAGAGCTGTAGTCCAAGGTGTGACAGAGCTGTAGTCCATGGTGTGACAGAGCTGTAGTCCATGGTGTGACAGAGCTGTAGTCCATGGTGTGACACAGCTGTAGTCCATGGTGTGACAGAGCTGTAGTCCATGGTGTGACAGAGCTGTAGTCCAAGGTGTGACAGAGCTGTAGTCCATGGTGTGACAGAGCTGTAGTCGAAGGTGTGACAGAGCTGTAGTCCATGGTGTGACAGAGCTGTAGTCCATGGTGTGACAGAGCTGTAGTCCATGGTGTGACACAGCTGTAGTCCATGGTGTGACTGAGCTGTAGTCCATGGTGTGACAGAGCTGTAGTCCATTGTGTGACAGAGCTGTAGTCCATGGTGTGACAGAGCTGTAGTCCAAGGTGTGACAGAGCTGTAGTCCCTGGTGTGACAGAGCTGTAGTCCATGGTGTGACAGAGCTGTAGTCCATGGTGTGATAGAGCTGCAGTCCATGGTGTGACAGAGCTGTCATCCATGGTGTGAAAGAGTTGTAGTCCATGGTGTGACTGAGCTGTAGTCTATGGTGTGACAGAGCTGTAGTCCATGGTGTGACAGAGCTGTAGTCCATGGTGTGACTGAGCTGTAGTCCATGGTGTGACAGAGTTGTAGTCCATGGTGTGACTGAGCTGTAGTCCAAGGTGTGACAGAGCTGTAGTCCAAGGTGTGACAGAGCTGTAGTCCATGGTGTGACAGAGCTGTAGTCCATGGTGTGACAGAGCTGTAGTCCAAGGTGTGACAGAGCTGTAGTCCATGGTGTGACAGAGCTGTAGTCCATGGTGTACCAGAGCTGTAGTCCATGTTGTGACAGAGTTGTAGTCCATGGTGTGACAGAGCTGTAGTCCATGGTGTGACAGAGCTGTAGTCCATGGTGTGACAGAGCTGTAGTCCAAGGTGTGACAGAGCTGTAGTCCATGGTGTGACAGAGCTGTAGTCCATGGTGTGACAGAGCTGTAGTCCATGGTGTGACACAGCTGTAGTCCATGGTGTGACAGAGCTGTAGTCCATGGTGTGACAGAGCTGTAGTCCATGGTGTGACAGAGCTGTAGTCCATGGTGTGACATAGCTGTAGTCCAAGGTGTGACAGAGCTGTAGTCCTTGGTGTGACAGAGATGTAGTCCATGGTGTGACAGAGCTGTAGTCCATGGTGTGACAGAGCTGTAGTCCATGGTGTGACAGAGCTGCAGTCCATGGTGTGACAGAGCTGTCATCCATGGTGTGACAGAGTTGTAGTCCATGGTGTGACTGAGCTGTAGTCCATGGTGTGACAGAGCTGTAGTCCATTGTGTGACAGAGCTGTAGTCCATGGTGTGACTGAGCTGTAGTCCATGGTGTGACAGAGTTGTAGTTCATGGTGTGACTGATCTGCAGTCCATGGTGTGACTGAGCTGTAGTCCATGGTGTGACAGAGCTGTCGTCCATGGTGTGACACAGCTGTAGTCCATGGTGTGACAGAGCTGTAGTCCATGGTGTGACAGAGCTGCAGTCCAAGGTGTGACAGAGCTGTAGTCCATGGTGTGACAGAGCTGTAGTCCATGGTGTGACAGAGCTGTAGTCCATGGTGTGACAGAGCTGTAGTCCATGGTGTGACTGAGCTGTAGTCCATGGTGTGACAGAGCTGTAGTCTATGGTGTGACAGAGCTGCAGTCCATGGTGTGACAGAGCTGTCATCCATGGTGTGACAGAGTTGTAGTCCATGGTGTGACTGAGCTGTAGTCCAAGGTGTGACAGAGCTGTAGTCCATGGTGTGACAGAGCTGTAGTCCATGGTGTGACAGCGCTGTAGTCCAAGGTGTGACAGAGCTGTAGTCCATGGTTTGACAGAGCTGTAGTCCATGGTGTGACAGAGCTGTAGTCCATGTTGTGACAGAGCTGTAGTCCATGGTGTGACAGAGCTGTAGTCCATGGTGTGACAGAGCTGTAGTCCATGGTGTGACAGAGCTGTAGTCCAAGGTGTGACAGAGCTATAGTCCATGGTGTGACAGAGCTGTAGTCCATGGTGTGACAGAGCTGTAGTCCATGGTGTGACAGAGCTGTAGTCCATGGTGTGACAGAGCTGTAGTCCATGGTGTGATAGAGCTGTAGTCCATGGTGTGACAGAGCTGTAGTCCATGGTGTGATAGAGCTGTAGTTGTAGCAAAGCTGAAACCGTGGATCTACACATCTTAACGATCATTAAAAACAGATTACACCCATAATACATATTAAAATACCAAGTATTAGTAATCACAAAACTCTTATAATGGTGTGACAGAGCTGTAGTCCATGGTGTGACAGAGCTGTTGTCCATGGTGTGACACAGCTGTAGTCCATGGTGTGATAGAGCTGTAGTCCATGGTGTGACAGAGCTGTAGTCCATGGTGTGATAGAGCTGTAGTCCATGGTGTGACAGAGCTGTAGTCCATGGTGTGATAGAGCTGTAGTCCATGGTGTGACAGAGCTGTAGTCCATGGTGTGACAGAGCTGTAGTCCATGGTGTGACAGAGCTGTCATCCATGGTGTGACAGAGTTGTAGTCCATGGTGTGACTGAGCTGTAGTCCAAGGTGTGACAGAGCTGTAGTCCATGGTGTGACAGAGCTGTAGTCCATGGTGCGACAGAGCTGTAGTCCATTGTGTGACAGCTGTAGTCCATGGTGTGACAGAGCTGTAGTCCATGGTGTGACAGAGCTGTAGTCCATGGTGTGACAGAGCTGTAGTCCATGGTGTGACAGAGCTGTAGTCCATGGTGTGACAGAGCTGTAGTCCATGGTGTGACAGAGCTGTAGTTGTAGCAAAGCTGAAACCATGGATCTACACATCTTAACGATCATTAAAAACAGATTACACCCATAATACATATTAAAATACCAAGTATTAGTAATCACAAAACTCTTATAACACACACACACACACACACACACACACACACACACACACACACACACACACACACACACACACACACACACACACACACACACACACACACACACACACACACCCACATACACACACGTTTGCGGAATATGAACTGAACGACCTTACCCCGAGTAAAGAGCTATCACCAGGACAACACATGTTATATTATGACAGCAGAGTAAACAGCTATTATTATCAGCTGTGTTATTATGTAATTATTACCGGTTTAAATTAGCTGTGTTGTTCTGTTATTATTACCAGTTCATTGTGCGGCGCACAGTTGGCCTCTCGTCGTCTGGGATAGTGGAGGGTTTTGCCGGGGTATGTCATCATTGTAAAATAAGAATTTGTTCTTAAGTTACATGCCTAGCTAAATAAAAGTGTAAAAGAGGGCCTGTGTTGTTGTGCAATTATTACCAGTTTAAATGAGTTGTGCTGTTGTGACCTGGAGACATGATCATTCTGGTGGACCGTCTCTTATCCCTATAAAGGGTCTCCTGCTGTCTTCATCACTCTAGGGACAGGAAATCCCTGACTAGCCCACCTACCAACCACTCAACACAAACTTTATGTAAACATTGGACACAGAGAAGTGAAACACAGAAACATACGGACGTACACACAACAACGTACACAGCACAACACATCACAACACATCATAATGCAACACAATGCTCGAAAAACACACAACACCAGGAGCAGGCATATAAACAACTTGCACAAGTCCTATTTAAAGTAGTTTTTCTCAGAGTTGACTGGATGGCAAGTGCCTCCACTTATATGAGGAGATCATAACAACATGACCGTTCTGAAGCTGCTGTACGATGTCCTGTCACTTCCTCTTCCTCTCTGTTTACATCTGTACATTGTCCTGTCACTTCCTCTTCCTCTCTGTTTACATCTGTACGTTGTCCTGTCACTTCCTCTTCCTCTCTGTTTACATCTGTACGTTGTCCTTTCACTTCCTCTTCCTCTCTGTTTACATCTGTACGTTGTCCTGTCACTTCCTCTTCCTCTCTGTTTACATCTGTACGTTGTCCTGTCACATCCTCTTCCTCTCTGTTTACATCTGTACGTTGTCCTGTCACTTCCTCTTCCTCTCTGTTTACATTTGTACGTTGTCCTGTCACTTCCTCTTCCTCTATGTTTATATCTGTACGTTGTCCTGTCACTTCCTCTTCCTCTCTGTTTGCCTACTGTTGCCTCAGTGAATACCAATATATAGTATTGGTGGAAGGCGGGGGTAGGAGAAAGAGGGGTTAGAGGTGGAAGGGGGGGAGTGACAGGAGGAGCATGTAAACAGTCCCTACATTGGAGGGCTGCAGTTCTGCTACTGTGTTCTTATCAGCATTCTAATCTGTCCCATCCTCTTTCTCGTCCTCTCTCGTGCTCAGGTGTATGTGACCTCTCCCCTCTGACCTTTGACCTCCGTCTGACTGTGACCCCTCAGCATGGCCCTGGAGAAGCTGCTAGGCTTTGGGAAGCAGCTGCTGCGTGTCAAGGTTGTGGACTGTAACAGTGAAGATTCCCGTCTGTCCCGATGTCTCAACACCTTCGACCTGGTGGCTTTGGGGGTGGGCAGTACTCTGGGAGCTGGGGTCTACGTCCTGGCTGGGGCCGTGGCCAGAGAGAATGCAGGTAATGTACTGCAGTAGTAGTAGCAGTAATAGGAGTTTTAGTAGTTGTAATAGTAGTTGTAGTAGTAGTTATAGTAGTGGTAGTAGTGGTAGTAGTACTAATAGTAGCAAAATAGTTGTAGTAGTAGTAGTGTAGTTGTATAGTAGCAGTACTGTAGTAGCAGTAGTAGTATAGTGTACTATAATAGTAGTAGTAGTAGTAGTAGTAGTAGTGGTAGTAGTACTGTAGAAGTGGTATTATTAGTCTAATAGTAGTAGTATAATAGTAGTAGTATAGCAGTAGTAAAATAGTAGTAGTTTAGTGGTAGTAAAATAGTAGTAGTATAGGGGTAGTATAATAGTAGTAGTATAGTGGTAGTATAGTGATGGTATAATAGTAGTAGTATAGTGGTAGTATAATAGTAGTAGTATAGTGGTAGTATAGTAGTAGTAGTATAATAGTAGTAGTATAGTGGTAGTATAATAGTAGTAGTATAATAGTAGTAGTATAGCGGTAGTATAATAGTAGTAGTATAGTGGTAGTATAATAGTAGTAGTATAATGGTAGTAGTATAGTGGTAGTATAATAGTAGTATTATAATAGTAGTAGTATAGCCGTAGTATAATAGCAGTAGTATGGCGATAGTATAATAGTAGTAGTATAGTGGTAGCATAGTAGTAGTATAATAGTAGTAGTATAGTTGTAGTATAATAGTAGTAGTATAATAGTAGTAGTATAGTGGTAGTATAATATCGGCAGTAAGGTGGTAGTACAAAATATGTAGTATAGTGGTATCATAATAGTAGTAGTACAATAGTAGTATAATAGTAGTATAATAGTAGTAGTATAATAGTAGTAGTATAGTAGTAGTATAATAGTAGTAGTATAGCGGTAGTATAATAGTAGTAGTATAGTGGTAGTATAATAGTAGTAGTATAATAGCAGTAGTATAGTGGTAGTATAATAGTAGTAGTATAATAGCAGTAGTATAGTGGTAGTATAATAGTAGTAGTATAATAGTAGTAGCATAGTGGTAGTATAATAGTAGCAGTATAGTGGTAGTATAATAGTAGTAGTGTAATAGTCGTAGTATAGTGGTTGTACAATAGTAGTAGTATAATAGTAGTAGTATAGTGGCAGTATAATAGTAGTAGTATAGTGGTAGTATAATATTAGTAGTATAGTGGTAGTATAAGAGTAGTAGAATAGTGGTAGTATAGTCGTAGTATAATAGTAGTAGTATGGTGGTAGTGTAATAGTAGTGGTATGGTGGTAGTATAATAATATTAATATAGTGGTAGTATAATATCGGTAGTATAGTGGTAGTATAAAATATGTAGTGTAGTGGTAGTATAACAGTAGTAGTATTGTGTTAGAATATTAGTAGTAGTATAGTAGTAGTATTATAGTGGTAGTATAATGGTAGTATAGTGGTAGTATGATGGTAGTATAATAGTAGTAGTATAGTGGTAGTATAATAGTAGTAGTATAGTAGTAGTATAATAGTAGTAGTGCTGTAGTAGTGTAGAGTAGTATAGTGGTAGTGTAATTGTAGTGGTGTAGAGTAGCATAGTGGTAGTATAATAGTAATAGTACTGTAGTAGTATAGCCTTAGTATATCAGTAGTATAGTAGTAGTATAATATTAGTATAGCAGTAGTATAGTAGTAGTATAGTAGTAGTATAGTAGTAGTATGTATGGTGGTAGTATAATAGTAGTAATACTGTAGCAGTGTGGAGTGGTATAGTAGTACTACAGTATTAGTATGGCAGTAGTATAGTTGTAGTAAAATAGTAGTAGTATGTATGGTGGTAGTATAATAGTAGTAATACTGTAGCAGTGTGGAGTGGTATAGTAGTACTACAGTATTAGTATGGCAGTAGTATAGTTGTAGTAAAATAGTAGTAGTATGTATGGTGGTAGTATAATAGTAGTAATACTGTAGCAGTGTGGAGTAGTATAGTAGTAGTATAATATTAGTATAGCAGTAGTATAGTAGTAGTATAATAGTAGTAGTATAGTAGTATAGTGGTAGTATAGTAGTAGTATAATATTAGTATAGCAGTAGTATAGTAGTAGTAAAATAGTAGTAGTATAGTAGTATAGTGGTAGTATACGGGTAACAATCCTTCATTGAAGGGCTTATATTATTATGCGTATTATTTGTCAATTGTGGGAATAAATTAAGATAATCAAGTTTGTATTTTTTAATAGCTAGATGGAGTACAACTGAGGTGAAGTAAGTAGAACAAAACACACATCACGACAAGAGACAACACACCACTTCATAAAGAGAAACCTAAGACAACAACATAGAGTAATTGGAAAGATTTGTTTGTTCTATTAATAATGTCAAATGAACATCTGTAGAGAAAGACTCATGTGAAAGCCAAAATACAGAGGTACTTCTTGATGCAATTAAAATCTTTAAGTCCTGGAAAACTCCAGGGCTGGATGTCATAGCAGTTGACCAAACCTTGTTTTAATGTACTCATGTTTTAACCACTCCTATAAAATGGCAGACTATCAGATGCTCAGCAAGAAGAACAGTAACAGGACCCAGGTGGTACATATACAGATCCAGTCCATTTAAAAACAACTGGGGACCCCTTACACATCAGTGTAGTGATGCAAATATTCTTGCAAAATGTAGAAAACATTGAATTAAAAAGGTATTGTCAGATATTATGTATCCTAATCAGACATGGACGATACATTGGAGATAATATAAGTGGGGTGGTAGCCTAGTGGTTAGAGCATTGGGCCAGTAATCAGCAGGTAGCCTAGAGGTTAGAGCATTGGGCCAGTAATCAGCAGGTAGCCTAGTGGTTAGAGCATTGGGCCAGTAATCAGCAGGTAGCCTAGTGGTTAGAGCATTGGGCCAGTAATCAGCAGGTAGCCTAGTGGTTAGAGCATTGGGCCAGTAACCAGCAGGTAGCCTAGTGGTTAGAGCATTGGGCCAGTAACCAGCAGGTAGCCTAGTGGTTAGAGCGTTGGGCCAGTAACCAGCAGGTAGCCTAGTGGTTAGAGCATTGGGCCAGTAATCAGCAGGTAGCCTAGTGGTTAGAGCGTTGGGCCAGTAACCAGCAGCGTAGCCTAGTGGTTAGAGTATTGGGCCAGTAATCAGCAGGTAGCCTAGTGGTTAGAGCATTGGGCCAGTAATCAGCAGATAGCCTAGTGGTTAGAGCATTGGGCCAGTAATCAGCAGGTAGCCTAGTGGTTAGAGCATTGGGCCAGTAATCAGCAGGTAGCCTAGTGGTTAGAGCATTGGGCCAGTAATCAGCAGATAGCCTAGTGGTTAGAGCATTGGGCCAGTAATCAGCAGGTAGCCTAGTGGTTAGAGCATTGGGCCAGTAATCAGCAGGTAGCCTAGTGGTTAGAGCATTGGGCCAGTAATCAGCAGGTAGCCTAGTGGTTAGAGCATTGGGCCAGTAATCAGCAGGTAGTCTAGTGGTTAGAGCGTTGGGCCAGTAACCAACAGCGTAGCCTAGTGGTTAGAGCATTGTGCCAGTAATCAGCAGGTAGCCTAGTGGTTAGAGCATTGGGCCAGTAATCAGCAGGTAGACTAGTGGTTAGAGCATTGGGCCAGTAATCAGCAGGTAGACTAGTGGTTAGAGCATTGGGCCAGTAATCAGCAGGTAGCCTAGAGGTTAGAGCATTGGGCCAGTAATCAGCAGGTAGCCTAGTGGTTAGAGCATTGGGCCAGTAATCAGCAGGTAGCCTAGTGGTTAGAGCATTGGGCCAGTAATCAGCAGGTAGCCTAGTGGTTAGAGCATTGGGCCAGTAACCAGCAGGTAGCCTAGTGGTTAGAGCATTGGGCCAGTAACCAGCAGGTAGCCTAGTGGTTAGAGCGTTGGGCCAGTAACCAGCAGGTAGCCTAGTGGTTAGAGCATTGGGCCAGTAATCAGCAGGTAGCCTAGTGGTTAGAGCGTTGGGCCAGTAACCAGCAGCGTAGCCTAGTGGTTAGAGCATTGGGCCAGTAATCAGCAGGTAGCCTAGTGGTTAGAGCATTGGGCCAGTAATCAGCAGATAGCCTAGTGGTTAGAGCATTGGGCCAGTAATCAGCAGGTAGCCTAGTGGTTAGAGCATTGGGCCAGTAATCAGCAGGTAGCCTAGTGGTTAGAGCATTGGGCCAGTAATCAGCAGATAGCCTAGTGGTTAGAGCATTGGGCCAGTAATCAGCAGGTAGCCTAGTGGTTAGAGCATTGGGCCAGTAATCAGCAGGTAGCCTAGTGGTTAGAGCATTGGGCCAGTAATCAGCAGGTAGCCTAGTGGTTAGAGCATTGGGCCAGTAATCAGCAGGTAGTCTAGTGGTTAGAGCGTTGGGCCAGTAACCAACAGCGTAGCCTAGTGGTTAGAGCATTGTGCCAGTAATCAGCAGGTAGCCTAGTGGTTAGAGCATTGGGCCAGTAATCAGCAGGTAGACTAGTGGTTAGAGCATTGGGCCAGTAATCAGCAGGTAGACTAGTTGTTAGAGCATTGGGCCAGTAATCAGCAGGTAGACTAGTGGTTAGAGCATTGGGCCAATAATCAGCAGGTAGACTAGTGGTTAGACCATTGGGCCAGTAATCAGCAGGTAGCCTAGTGGTTAGAGCATTGGGCCAGTAACTGAAAGGTTGCTAAATCGAATCCCCGAGTTGACAAGGTAAAAATCTGTCGTTCTACCCCTGAACAAGGCAGTTAACCCATTGTTCCCCGGTAGGCCGTCATTGTAAATAAGAATTTGTTCTTAACTTGTCTAGTTAAATATAGGTTCAATCAAATTATTGGAAACAATAGAACACTATGAACAATCTGTGAAACTAGGCCTGGTGTTCATAGATGACTTTGAAAAGGCCTTTAATAAAGTAGGACTGGAGTTTCTATATATACGTAATTGCCTGGAATACTTTGATTTTGGAGAATCTCTTACACAATAGGGTAAAGTTATGTACAGTATTAAACTGTCAAGAAAAGTAAAAACAAGGTTTTTCACTTTTAGCATATTTATTTACCATGGCCATCAAAATGTCAGCTGTTAAATTAGATCCAACAGTAGCATCAATGGGCTTAAAAACAAAGGTGTTGACGATTGATATTTTCCCTTAAATCCTCAATTTGGATCCCTCCACAGCCTCATAGAGGATCTAGATAATTTTTCTAACCTCTCTGGATTACAACCCAAAGTATATATTACTTATATATATATATAAGTATATATTGTATCATATTACATATTGATTCACAAAAAAATACAAGTGGACAAACTCAGTATTCATATCCAAAAATAAATAAATAATCTCACTACAATATATTTTAATAGAAAGTTAGCCAAATTAGATCAAATCTTGCTACCGTGGAAATGACAACACCTGTCTATTTGTGGAAAAAAATCACCCTGATTAATTCTATAGTCATGTCACAGTTAACCTATTTACTTATGGCCCAGCCTACACCTAACGATTAGTTTTAATAATTTTATGAGCAAAGAATATTCCACTTTATTTGGAACAGCAAGCCAGACAAAATTAAACAGAATACCTGAATACGAATTCGGAGGGCAGAAATGATTCAATATTAAAGCATTGGACCTCTCACTAAAGGCTTCAGTCTTACAAAAAAATATTCTTTAATCCGACTGGATCTGTAGCAGATTAGTAAGAATGGCTTACCCCATGTTTTCCCTTTATTCAGATAACAACCTCTCACTTTGAATTATTTTAAAATAAAAACAGCTCCAAATATCGCAATTTTTAAAACAAGCGATAGAAAGTTGGTTGCAATTTCAGTTTAATCCACCAGAAAAGACAGAACAAATATTACCACAAATATTGTGGTTCAACTCAAATATACTAATTGACAAAAAAAAAAAGTTATTGTATAATGTATAAATATGTAAAGGATATAACCAATAGGATTGGTGGACTTATGTCATACAAGCAGCTAACAAAAATATATGGAAATATCTGCTCTATCCAAAAGTAAAACCAACTGATTGCAGGATTACAGGCAAGTGGGAGTAGGTAAGGAACTTGTCTGTCGGCATTAAATAGCAAAATTGACTAAAGAAAATTGTGATAAATAAAAAAGTATACCAGTTTAATTTAAGGACCCAAAAACAGCTGTTCCATACAAGTTGACAGTTGTGCCATACAGGTTGACAGCTGTTCCATGCAGGTTGACAGCTGTTCCATACAGGTTGACAGCTGTTCCATACAGGTTGACAGCTGTTCCATACAGGTTGACAGCTGTTCCATACAGGTTGACAGCTGTTCCATACAGGTTGACAGCTGTTCCATACAGGTTGACAGCTGTTCCATGCAGGTTGACAGCTGTTCCATACAGGTTGACAGCTGTTCCATACAGGTTGACAGCTGTTCCATGCAGGTTGACAGCTGTTCCATACAGATTGACAGCTGTTCCATACAGGTTGACAGCTGGTCCATACAGGTTGACAGCTGGTCCATACAGGTTGACAGCTGTTCCATACAGGTTGACAGCTGTTCCATACAGGTTGACAGCTGGTCCATACAGGTTGACAGCTGTTCCATACAGGTTGACAGCTGTTCCATACAGGTTGACAGCTGTTCCATATAGGTTGACAGCTGTTCCATACAGGTTGACAGCTGTTCCATACAGGTTGACAGCTGTTCCATACAAGTTGACAGCTGGTCCATACAGGTTGACAGCTGTTCCATACAGGTTGACAGCTGTTCCATATAGGTTGACAGCTGTTCCATACAGGTTGACAGCTGTTCCATACAGGTTGACAGCTGTTCCATACAGGTTGACAGCTGGTCCATACAGGTTGACAGCTGTTCCATGCAGGTTGACAGCTGTACAATACAGGTTGACAGCTGTTCCATACTGGTTGACAGCTGTTCCATACAGGTTGACAGCTGTTCCATACAGGTTGACAGCTGTTCCATACAGGTTGACAGCTGTTCCATACAGGTTGACAGCTGTTCCATACAGATTGACAGCTGTACAATACAGGTTGACAGCTGTTCCATACTGGTTGACAGCTGTTCCATACAGGTTGACAGCTGTTCCATACAGGTTGACAGCTGGTCCATACAGGTTGACAGCTGTTCCATACAGGTTGACAGCTGTTCCATACAGGTTGACAGCTGTTCCATACAGGTTGACAGCTGTTCCATACAGGTTGACAGCTGGTCCATACAGGTTGACAGCTGGTCCATACAGGTTGACAGCTGTTCCATGCAGGTTGACAGCTGTTCCATACAGGTTGACAGCTGTTCCATACAGGTTGACAGCTGTTCCATACAGGTTGACAGCTGGTCCATACTGGTTGACAGCTGTTCCATACAGGTTGACAGCTGTTCCATACAGGTTGACAGCTGTTCCATGCAGGTTGACAGCTGTTCCATACAGGTTGACAGCTGTTCCATACAGGTTGACAGCTGTTCCATACAGGTTGACAGCTGTTCCATACAGGTTGACAGCTGTTCCATACAGGTTGACAGCTGGTCCATACAGGTTGACAGCTGTTCCATACAGGTTGACAGCTGTTCCATACAGGTTGACAGCTGTTCCATACAGGTTGACAGCTGTTCCATACAGGTTGACAGCTGGTCCATACAGGTTGACAGCTGTTCCATACAGGTTGACAGCTGGTCCATACTGGTTGACAGCTGTACAATACAGGTTGACAGCTGTTCCATACAGGTTGACAGCTGTTCCATACAGGTTGACAGCTGTTCCATACAGGTTGACAGCTGTTCCATACAGGTTGACAGCTGTTCCATACAGGTTGACAGCTGTTCTATACAGGTTGACAGCTGTTCCATACAGGTTGACAGCTGTTCCATACAGGTTGACAGCTGGTCCATACAGGTTGACAGCTGTTCCATACAGGTTGACAGCTGGTCCATACAGGTTGACAGCTGTTCCATACAGGTTGACAGCTGGTCCATACTGGTTGACAGCTGTACAATACAGGTTGACAGCTGTTCCATACAGGTTGACAGCTGTTCCATACAGGTTGACAGCTGTTCCATACAGGTTGACAGCTGGTCCATACAGGTTGACAGCTGTTCCATACAGGTTGACAGCTGGTCCATACTGGTTGACAGCTGTACAATACAGGTTGACAGCTGTTCCATACAGGTTGACAGCTGTTCCATACAGGTTGACAGCTGTTCCATACAGGTTGACAGCTGGTCCATACAGGTTGACAGCTGTTCCATACAGGTTGACAGCTGGTCCATACTGGATGACAGCTGTACAATACAGGTTGACAGCTGTTCCATACAGGTTGACAGCTGTTCCATACAGGTTGACAGCTGGTCCATACTGGTTGACAGCTGTACAATACAGGTTGACAGCTGTTCCATACAGGTTGACAGCTGTTCCATACAGGTTGACAGCTGTTCCATACAGGTTGACAGCTGGTCCATACAGGTTGACAGCTGTTCCATACAGGTTGACAGCTGGTCCATACTGGATGACAGCTGTACAATACAGGTTGACAGCTGTTCCATACAGGTTGACAGCTGTTCCATACAGGTTGACAGCTGTTCCATACATGTTGACAGCTGTTCCATACAGGTTGACAGCTGTTCCATACAGGTTGACAGCTGTTCCATACAGGTTGACAGCTGTTCCATACAGGTTGACAGTTGTACCATACAGGTTGACAGTTGTTCCATACAGGTTGACAGTTGTACCATACAGGTTGACAGTTGTACCATACAGGTTGACAGCTGTTCCATACAGGTTGACAGCTGGTCCATACAGGTTGACAGCTGTTCCATACAGGTTGACAGCTGGTCCATACAGGTTGACAGCTGTTCCATACAGATTGACAGCTGTTCCATACAGGTTGACAGCTGTTCCATACAGGTTGACAGCTGTTCCATACAGGTTGACAGCTGTTCCATACAGGTTGACAGCTGTTCCATACAGGTTGACAGCTGTTCCATACAGGTTGACAGCTGTTCCATACAGGTTGACAGCTGGTCCATACAGGTTGACAGCTGGTCCATACAGGTTGACAGCTGTTCCATACAGGTTGACAGCTGGTCCATACAGGTTGACAGCTGTTCCATACAGGTTGACAGCTGTTCTATACAGGTTGACAGCTGTTCCATACAGGTTGACAGCTGTTCCATGCAGGTTGACAGCTGTTCCATACAGGTTGACAGCTGTTCCATACAGGTTGACAGCTGTTCCATACAGGTTGACAGCTGGTCCATACAGGTTGACAGCTGTTCCATACAGGTTGACAGCTGTTCCATACAGGTTGACAGCTGGTCCATACAGGTTGACAGCTGTTCCATACAGGTTGACAGCTGTTCCATACAGGTTGACAGCTGTTCCATACAGGTTGACAGCTGTTCCATACAGGTTGACAGCTGTTCCATACAGGTTGCCAGCTGGTCCATACAGGTTGACAGCTGTTCCATACAGGTTGACAGCTGGTCCATACAGGTTGACAGCTGTTCCATACAGGTTGACAGCTGTTCCATACAGGTTGACAGCTGTTCCATACAGGTTGACAGCTGTTCCATACAGGTTGACAGCTGGTCCATACAGGTTGACAGCTGTTCCATACAGGTTGACAGCTGGTCCATACTGGTTGACAGCTGTACAATACAGGTTGACAGCTGTTCCATACAGGTTGACAGCTGTTCCATACAGGTTGACAGCTGTTCCATACAGGTTGACAGCTGGTCCATACAGGTTGACAGCTGTTCCATACAGGTTGACACCTGGTCCATACTGGATGACAGCTGTACAATACAGGTTGACAGCTGTTCCATACAGGTTGACAGCTGTTCCATACAGGTTGACAGCTGTTCCATACAGGTTGACAGCTGTTCCATACAGGTTGACAGCTGTTCCATACAGGTTGACAGCTGTTCCATACAGGTTGACAGTTGTACCATACAGGTTGACAGTTGTTCCATACAGGTTGACAGTTGTACCATACAGGTTGACAGCTGTTCCATACAGGTTGACAGCTGGTCCATACAGGTTGACAGCTGTTCCATACAGGTTGACAGCTGGTCCATACAGGTTGACAGCTGTTCCATACAGATTGACAGCTGTTCCATACAGGTTGACAGCTGTTCCATACAGTTTGACAGCTGTTCCATACTGGTTGACAGCTGGTCCATACTGGTTGACAGCTGTTCCATACAGGTTGACAGCTGTTCCATACAGGTTGACAGCTGTTCCATACAGGTTGACAGCTGGTCCATACTGGTTGACAGCTGTACAATACAGGTTGACAGCTGGTCCATACAGGTTGACAGCTGTTCCATACAGGTTCTACATTGTAGAATAATGGTGAAGACATCAAAACTATGAAATAACACATATGGAATCATGTAGTAACCAAAAAAGAAAAACTGTGGAATGAGTAGGTGTGTCCAAACTTCTCTATATGGGGGATGCAACCTTTCCAGCTCTGTAGATTTCGCTGTGAAGAGACAGAATCATTAGATCATTTGTTTTGGTACCGTCCTTATGTAGTTATTTTTTGGATCGATGTTCAGGAATGGCTGAATAATTGTAATATTTACCTGGAGCTAACTCTGCAGATAACACTCTTGAAAATCAATAACATAATAATACACTTTGTAAATGAAATGTTTTTTTTTGTTGCTATCTGTAGAAACTATTAGAATAGAAAGGTTCAGAACGTTTGTGAAACATCACAGCACAGTGGGAAAATATATGGCAAATAGAAACTGTATGGTCTTCAGAGATAGATGGGAGGGGCTGAGGGTTAGGTGTAGAGTAGTAGTAGTAGTGGTAGTATGGTTTATTGTAGTAGTAGTAGTACTGTATTAGTGTAGTAGTAGTATAGTAGTAGTAGTACTAATAGTAGTAGTTGTAGTAGTAGTGGTATAGTGTTGTATAGTAGTAGTAATACTGTATCAGTATAGTAGTAGTATAGTAGTAGTAGTACTAATAGTAGTAGTTGTAGTAGTGGTGGTCGAGTGTTGTATAGTAGTAATAATACTGTATTAGTATAGCAGTAGTAGTAGTGGTAGTGTAGTATATTAACGGTAGTGGTAGTGTGGTTTAGTATAGTACTAGTAGTAGTGTAGTATAGTAACGGTAGTGGTAGTGTGGTTTAGTATAGCAGTAGTAGTAGTAGTGGTAGTGTGGTTTAGTATAGTAGTAGTAGTAGTAGTGTAGTATAGTAACAGTAGTGGTAGTGGTAGTGTGGTTTAGTATAGTAGTAGTAGTAGTGTAGTATAGTAACAGTAGTGGTAGTGTTATAATGTTGTATAGTAGTAGTAATACTGTATTAGTATAGCAGTAGTAGTAGTAGTGTAGTATAGTAGTGGTAGTTGTAGTGTGGTTTAGTATAGTAGTAGTAGTAGTAATGGTAGTGTGGTTTAGTATAGTAGTAGTAGTAGTAGTAGTGGTAGCAATACTGTATTAATATAGTAGTAGTATAGTAATATTATATTAGCAGTAGTACCGCATTAGTGTAGAAGTAGTAGTAGCAGTGGTAGTGTGATTTAGTGTAGTAGTAGTGGTAGTAGTAGTGGTAGTACTGTATTAATATAGTAGCAGTATCATAGGAGTAGTAGTACTGTATTAATATAGTAGCAGTATTATAGTAGTAGTAGTACCGCGTTAGTGTAGTAGTAGTAATAGCAGTAGTAGTAGTAGTAATAATATAGTGTAGTAGAAGTAGTACTGCGTTAGTATAGCAATAGTATTATAGTGTGGCACAGTAGTAGTAGTGATGTATTAGTATAGTGGTAGTACTGGTGGTAGTATAGTGTAGTATAGTAGTACAGTTGTACTGTATTAGTATAATAATAGTATAGTAGTACTATTTTGGTGGTGGGAGGTACTCTGGGAGTTGGGATTTAAGTACTATCTGGAGCCGTGGCCAGAGAAAATGCAGGTAATGCACTGTAGTAGTATACTAGTAATATAGTAGTAATATAGTAGTAATATATTAATAATATAGTAGTAATATAGTAGTAATATATTGGTAGTAATATAGTAGTAAAATAGTAGTAATATATTAGTAATATATTAGTAATATAGTAGTAATATAGTAGTAATATATTAGTAATATAGTAGTAATATATTAGTAATATAGTGGTAATATAGTAATAATATATTAGTAATATGGTGGTAATATATTAGTAATGTAGTGGTAATATATTAGTAATATAGTGGTAATATAGTAGTAATATAGTGGTAATATAGTAGTAATATAGTGGTAATATAGTAGTACTATAGTAGTGATATAGTAGTAATATAGTGGCAATATATGGGGCGGCAGGGTAGCCTAGTGGTTAGAGCGTTGGACTAGTAACCGGAAGGTTGTGAGTTCAAACCCCCGAGCTGACAAGGTACAAATCTGTCGTTCTGCCCCTGAACAGGCAGTTAACCCACTGTTCCCAGGCCGTCATTGAAAATAAGAATTTGTTCTTAACTGACTTGCCTGGTTAAATAAAGGTAAAAAAAAAAAAATATATATATTAGTAATATAGTAGTAATATAGTAGTAATATAGTGGTAATATAGTAGTAATATACTAGTAATATAGTGGTAATATATTAGTAATATATTAGTGATATATTAGTGATATATTAGTGATATAGTAGTAATATATTAGTAATATAGTAGTAATATATTAGTAATATAGTAGTAATATATTAGTAATATAGTAGTAATATAGTAGTAATATAGTGGTAATATAGTAGTAATATATTAGTAATATAGTGGTAATATAGTAGTAATATAGTGGTAATATAGTAGTAATATAGTGTTAATATATTAGTAATATAGTAGTAATATAGTGGTAATATATTAGTAATATAGTGGCAATATAGTAGTAATATATTAGTAATATAGTGGTAATATATTAGTAATATAGTAGTTATATATTAGTAATATAGTGGTAATATAGTAGTAATATAGTAGTAATATAGTGGTAATATATTAGCAATATAGTAGCAATAAATTAGTAATATAGTAGTAATATAGTAGTAATATATTAGTAATATAGTGGTACTATAGTGGTAATATAGTAGTAATATAGTGGTAATATAGTAGTAATATATTAGTAATATAGTAGTAATATAGTGGTAATATAGTAGCAATATAGTAGCAATATATTAGTAATATAGTGGTAATATATTAGTAATATATTAGTGATATATTAGTGATATAGTAGTAATATATTAGTAATATAGTAGTAATATATTAGTAATATAGTAGTAATATATTAGTACTGTAGTAGTAATATAGTGGTAATATATTAGTAATATAGTAGTAATATATTAGTAATATATTGGTAATATAGTAGTAATATTTTAGTAGTAATATAGTGGTAATATATTAGTAATATAGTAGTAATATATTAGTAATATAGTGGTAATATATTAGTAATATAGTGGCAATATAGTAGTAATATATTAGTAATATAGTGGTAATATAGTAGTAATATAGTAGTAATATAGTGGTAATATATTAGCAATATAGTAGCAATATATTAGTAATATAGTAGTAATATAGTAGTAATATATTAGTAATATAGTGGTACTATAGTGGTAATATAGTAGTAATATAGTGGTAATATATTAGTAATATATTAGTAATATAGTAGTAATATAGTGGTAATATAGTAGCAATATAGTAGCAATATATTAGTAATATAGTGGTAATATATTAGTAATATATTAGTGATATATTAGTGATATAGTAGTAATATATTAGTAATATAGTAGTAATATATTAGTAATATAGTAGTAATATATTAGTACTGTAGTAGTAATATAGTGGTAATATATTAGTAATATAGTAGTAATATATTAGTAATATATTGGTAATATAGTGGTAATATATTAGTAATATATTGGTAATATAGTAGTAATATATTAGTAGTAATATAGTGGTAATATATTAGTAATATAGTAGTAATATATTAGTAATATATTAGTAATATAGTAGTAATATATTAGTAATATAGTAGTAATATATTAGTAATATAGTAGTAATATATTAGTACTATATTAGTAATATAGTGGTAATATATTAGTAATATAGTAGTAATATATTAGTAATATAGTGGTAATACGTGGGGGTATTACTCTGGAAGCTGAAGTATATTTACTGGATTTGACTAAACCTGATGATCATCCCAACCCTCTCCCTGTCCCCAGGTCCTGCCATTGTCCTATCCTTCTTCATCGCAGCGCTGGCCTCTGTGATGGCTGGTCTGTGTTATGCTGAGTTTGGGGCCCGCGTCCCCAAGACGGGCTCAGCCTACCTGTACAGCTACGTCACAGTGGGAGAACTCTGGGCCTTCATCACGGGATGGAACCTCATCCTTTCTTACGTTATCGGTGAGACAGGCAGACATTGGTATTATTAAAAGGTAGACTAAGCAAGGTGCTGTTGTATGCACAAAGTAAACACAAAGCGGATTAATTTCCACAACAACTAAGAGTGTTGAAGAAAGAGGCTAAACTTGTCCTCTGTTTTCGTCCCGTCCCGTAACAGCATGAAGCGCACCACAGACACCGTATGAAGGAATGTGGAAGTCAAGCATCAAGCTGATCTCAATATTTGTGGTGCTTTGTGTCCATTTATTTTCACCTTTATTTTCACCAGATTTGAAAATGTTTATCAGCTACAAGCTGGGCAATGAAACTCAAATCAAATGTATTTATAAAGCCCTTCGTACATCAGCTGATATCTCAAAGTGCTGTACAGAAACCCAGCCTAAAACCCTAAACAGCAAGCAATGCAGGTGTAGAAGCACGGTGGCTAGGAAAAACTCCTTAGAAAGGCCAGAACCTAGGAAGAAACATAGAGATGAACCAGGCTATGTGGGGTGGCCAGTCCTCTTCTGGCTGTGCCGGGTGGAGATTATAACAGAACATGGCCAAGATGTTCAAATGTTCATAAATGACCAGCATGGTCAAATAATAATAATCACAGGCAGAACAGTTGAAACTGGAGCAGCAGCACGGCCAGGTGGACTGGGGACAGCAAGGAGTCATCATGTCAGGTAGATCATTCTTGATACACACAGGAAACTGTTGAACATGAAACGCCCAGCAGAGTTGTTGTTCCTGACACAAACCGGTGCACCTGGCACCTACTACCATACCCCGTTCAAAGGCCCTTTTATAGTCTTGCCCATTCACCCTATGAATGGCACACTAACACCATCCATGTTTAAATTCTATCAAGACTTTACAATCCTTCTTTAACCCGTCTCCTCCCTTTCATCTACACTGATTTAAGGGGATTTATCAATAAGGGATCATATATTTCACCTGGATTCACCTGGTCAGTCAATGTCATGGTGCTCCTAACGCTTTGTATACTCAGTGTAAAGACAGAGCTTTTATTGTTAGATCACTAACTTGCTTCATATGTGGTGACGGTTGGGTAGAGACTTGGGTAGAGAGTTGGGTAGAGAGTTGGGTAGAGTGTTGGGTAGAGAGTTTGGTAGGGTGTTGGGTAGAGAGTTGGGTAGAGACTTGGGTAGAGAGTTGGGTAGAGTGTTGGGTAGAGAGTTGGGTAGAGTGTTGGGTAGAGAGTTGGGTAGAGAGTTGGGTAGAGAGTTAAGTAGTTTAGAAAGGGCTAGGGGTTGAGTTGGTTCTTTAAATAAATTCTATATGCAAATGTTTGGTTCATACATTTCACTCTCTTTTCATCTCTCTGTCTCTCCCTCTATCTGTCTCTGTCTCCGTCTCTCCCTGTCTCTGTCTCTACCTCTATCTGTCTCTCCCTCTATCTGTCTCTGTCTCCGTCTCTCTTTGTCTCTGTCTCTACCTCTATCTGTCTCTGTCTGTCTGTCTCTCCCTCTATCTGTCTCTGTCTCTCCCTCTATCTGTCTCTCCCTCTATCTGTCTCTGTCTCTCCCTCTCTGTCTCTCCCTCTATATGTCTCTGTCTCTCTCCCTCTCTGTCTCTCCCTCTATCTGTCTCTCCCTCTATCTGTCTCTCTGTTTGTCTCTGTCTCTGTCTCTCCCTCTCTGTCTCTCCCTCTCTGTCTCTCCCTCTATCTGTCTCTGTCTCTCCCTCTATCTGTCTCTCCCTCTATCTGTCTCTGTCTCTCCCTCTGTCTGTCTCTGTCTCTCCCTCTATCTTTCTCTGTCTCTCCCTCTCTGTCTCCCCCTCTCTGTCTCTCCCTCTATCTGTCTCTCTGTTTGTCTCTGTGTCTGTCCCTCCCTCCCCAGGTACCTCCAGTGTAGCACGGGCATGGAGCGCAACGTTTGATGAGTTGACAGGGAAACATATAGAGGCGTTCTGCAGACAGTACATGACCATGAAAGCACCTGGGATACTGGCAGAGTACCCTGACATGTTCGCTGTGCTCATCATCATTACCCTCACAGGTACACACACACACACACACACACACACACACACACACACACACACACACACACACACACACACACACACACACACACACACACACACACACACACACACACACACACACACACACACATACACACACACACACACCTTCACCCGTCTTTTCAGCTCTAATCTTCAACTCTCTTTTCTACCCTTTTTCCTATCTTATTATAAACGTTCTCTCCCTCTAGGTCTGTTGTCGTTTGGAGTGAAGGAGTCAGCTGTTGTCAACAAGGTGTTTACGTGTATCAACGTCCTGGTGTTGTTGTTTATGGTGGTCTCTGGACTGGTCAAAGGAACCCTGAAGAACTGGCATCTGGACCCTGATGTCATCTTACACAACAACTCCAGCCAAAAGTAAACACACACACACACACACACACACACACACACACACACACACACAGAGTATACTAGTGTGTATTTAATGATCTCTCTTTCTCTCAGCATGACAGAGCCCTTGCTGTCGGCGGAGAGTCTAGGAGTGGGCGGGTTCATGCCATTTGGCTTCACCGGTGTCCTATCAGGCGCTGCCACCTGTTTCTACGCCTTCGTGGGATTTGACTGCATCGCCACGACAGGTCAGTGTGGGAGGGGCCAACTTACATCACCAGTGGAGGTAAACACACGTCGCTGGTGAAACCTCCACAGTCTTCAAATTACATCTAAAAGGGATTGTTCTTTACTATCGATCTACACAACTTACTAAACATTTTCAAAAGAGAAATAAAACGTTGTGAACATTTTATTCATTTCTAAGACATGTAAAATGAAGATGAATTGATTGCATATGTCTTCACCCCCCTGAGGTATTACTTGGTGGAAACACCTTTGGCAGCCATTACAGCTGGGAATCATTTGGAATATGATTCTACCAACTTGAATCAACTCTTAGGGAGACATTCAGTCTCTTCAGAATGTTTTCTACCAACCTGAATCAACTCTTAGGGAGACATTCAGGCTCTTCAGAACGTATTCTACCAACCTGAATCAACTCTTAGGGAGACATTCAGGCTCTTCAGAAAGTATTCTAACCAACCGGAATCAACTCTTAGGGAGACATTCAGGCTCTTCAGAACGTATTCTACCAACCTGAATCAACTCTTAGGGAGACATTCAGGCTCTTCAGAACGTATTCTACCAACCTGAATCAACTCTTAGGGAGACAATCAGGCTCTTCAGAAAGTATTCTACCAACCTGAATCAACTCTTAGGGAGACATTCAGGCTCTTCAGAACGTATTCACACCACTTCACATTTTCTACAGTTTGTTGAGTTACAGCCTGAATTTAAAACATTGAGAGTTGTTGTGACTGACCTCCTCACAATACCCCATTATGTCTAAGTGGAATTACATTTTTCTAAACATTACCAAATTTATAAAAAATTAAAATCTGAAATATCTTGAGTCAAGTATTCAACCTCTTTGTTGTTATGGCCTAAATAAGTTCAGGAGTAAAAATGTGCTGAACAAGTCACGTCATGTTTGAATGACGACCTAATCTCAGTAGCCCACAAATACAATTATATCTAGGGTCCTCAGTGAAGCAGTGAATTTAAAACCGATTGTTCCACGAAGACGGTGTGGATAAGGGGGTGATTGAGGTCATGGGCTAAGCTGCTGTCCAGTCAGACAGTCACAGGGTTTAGGGTTAGGGTTAAGGTTAGGGATAGGGTTTAGGGTCAGGAGGTTCTACAGGGGTCAGAGGTCATTGAGGTCATGGGCTAAGCTGCTGTCCAGTCAGACAGTCACAGGGTTTAGGGTTAGGAGGTTCTACAGGGGTCAGAGGTCATTGAGGTCATGGGTTAGGGTTAGGGTTCTTAGCTCTCAGTCAAATTCCACAAAAGTGAAACTAAAACTTTAGTTTAGGTATTAATTCTGAGTGGTTAAGTTAAGGGTTAAGGTTAGGGATAGGGTTTAGGGTTAGGGTTGGGGATAGGGTTTAGGGTTAGGGATAGGGTTTAGGGTTAGGGTTAAGGTTAGGGATAGGGTTTAGGGTTAGGGTTAGGGATAGGGTTTAGGGTTAGGGTTAAGGTTAGGGATAGGGTTTAGGGTTAGGAGGTTCTACAGGGGTCAGAGGTCATTGAGGTCATGGGTTAGGGTTAGGGTTAACCCTACATTTCCACTGCCTCTAAATCAGTTGAACCAGGCTGTTTTACCTGTGGACAGTGGATACGGAAAGTTTTCAGACCCCTTTGGCTTTTTACACATTTTGTAATGTTACAAAATTACTATTTAAGTTTATTTTCCTCATCAATCTGCACACCATACCCCATGAAGACAAAGGAAAAACAGGTTTTTAGATTTTTTTTCAAAAGTATATAAAAAAATGTATCTATCACATTTACATAAGTATTCAGACCCTTTACTCAGTACTCTGTGCCTCGACACAATCCTGTCTCAGAGCACTATGGACAATCCCTTCAACCTAATAGCTTGGTTTTTGCTCTGATATGCACTGTCAACTATAGGACCTTATATAGAGAGGTGTGGGAATTTCCAAATCATGACCAATCAATTGAATTTACCACAGGTGGACGGACTCCAATCAAGTATTTTTTTATTTCAGCTTTATTTAACCAGGTTGGCCAGTTGAGAACACCTTTATTTAACCAGGTAGGCCAGTTGAGAACACCTTTATTTAACCAGGTAGGCCAGTTGAGAACACCTTTCATTTAACCAGGTAGGCCAGTTGAGAACACCTTTATTTAACCAGGTAGGCCAGTTGAGAACAAGTTCTCATTTACAACTGCGACCTGGCCAAGATAAAGCAAAGCAGTGTGACACAAACAACAGCACAGAGTTACACATAAACAAACATACAGTCAATAACACAATAGAACAATCTATATACAGTGTGTGTAAATGAGGTAAGAGTAGGGAGGTAGGCAATACATACACCATAGAGGATAATAATAAATACAATTTAGCAAATTAAACACTGGAGTGATAGATGTGCAGATGATGATGTGCAAGTAGAGATAGTGAGCAAGAAGATAAATAACAATATGGGGATGAGGTAGTTGGATGGGCTATTTATAGATTGGCAGTGTACAGGTACAGTCATCGGTTAGCTGCTCTGACAGCTGATGCTTAAAGTTAGTGAGGGATATATAAGTCTTCAGCTTCAGTGATTTTTGCAATTCGTTCCAGTCATTGGCAGCAGAGAACTGGAAGGAAAGGGGGCCAAGGCCTTTGGGAAAGACCAGTGAAATATACCTGCTGGAGAACGTGCTACAGGTGGGTGTTACTATGGTGACCAGTGAAATATACCTGCTGGAGAACGTGCTACAGGTGGGTGTTACTATGGTGACCAGTGAGATATACCTGCTGGAGAGCATGCTACAGGTGGGTGTTGCTATGGTGACCAGTGAAATATACCTGCTGGAGAGCATGCTACAGGTGGGTGTTGCTATGGTGACCAGTCAGCTGAGATAAGGCGGGGCTTTACCTAGCAGAGACTTATAGATGACCTGGAGCTTGTGGGTTTGGTGACAAATATGTGGTGAAGGCCAGTCAACGAGAGCATACAGGTCGCAGTGGTGGGTATATTGGTTCCTAACTGACTGAGTAAATTGGTTCCTGACTCGCAGGGGCTATTTGATGCTAATGCAGTAAGCCACAGGATGTTTTTGTGCTGGTTGAGGGCAGTCAAGTCTGGGGTGAACCAAGGGCTATATCTGTTCTTAGTTCTAAATTTTTTGAATGTGGAATGCTTATTTAAGATGGTGAGGAAAGCACTTTTAAAGAGCAACCAGGCATCTTCTACTGATGGAATGAGGTCAATATCCTTCCAGGATATCCGGGACAGGTCGATTAGAAAGGCCTGCTCGCTGAAGTGTTTTAGGGAGCGTTTGACAGTGATGAGGGGTGGTCGTTTGACCGTGGATCCATTATGCACGCAGGCAATGAATGATCGCTGAGATCCTGGTTGAAGACAGCAGAGGTGTATTTAGAGGGCAAGTTGGTCAGGATGATATCTAAGAGGGTGCCCATGGTTACGGATTTAGGGTTCTACCTGGTAGGTTCCTTGATTATCAGTGTGAGATTGAGGGCATCTAGCTTAGATTGTAGGACGGCCGGGGTGTTAAGCATGTCCCAGTTTAGGTAACCTAACAGTACGACCTCTGTAAATAGATGGGGGGCGATCAATTCACATATGGTGTCCAGGGCACAGCTGGGGGCTGAAGGGAGTCTATAACAAGCAGCAACGGTGAGAGACTTGTTTCTGAAAAGGTGAATTTTTTTGAAAGTTAAAGCTCGAACTGTTTGGGCACTGACCTGGATAGTATGACAGAACTCTGCAGGCTCTCTCTGCAGCAGATTGCAACTCCGCCCCCTTTGGCAGTTCTATCTTGTCGGAAAATGTTACAGTTAGGGATGGAAATTTCAGGATTTTTGGTGGCCTTCCTAAGGCAGGATTGAGACACGGCTAGTAAATCCGGGTTGATGGAGTGTGCTAAAGCAATCGATAAAACAAACTTAGGGAGGTGGCTTCTAAGGCTTTTACAGTTTCAGAAGTCAACAAAAGAGAGCGCCTGGGGAATAGAAGTGGTGCTGGGGGCTGCAGGGCCTGGATTAACCTCTTCATTACCAGAGGAACAGAGGAGGAGTAGGATAAGGACACGACTAAAGGCTATAAGAACTGGTCGTCTAGTGCGCTCGGAACAGAGAGTAAAAAGAGCAGAATTCTCGCCACGGGAGAAAAATTCAAGGCATAATGTTTAGACTATGGAAGGATATAAGTACAATGGAGGTAAACCTTGGCATTGAGTGACAATGAGAGAGGTTTTGTCTCTAGAGGCACCATTTAAGCCAGGTGAGGTCACGCATGTGTGGGGGGTGGAATTAAAGGGCTAGCCAAGGAATATTGGGCAGGGCTGGAGGCTCTACAGTGAAATAAGACAATCACTAACAAAAACAGCTATGGACAATGTAGTGCACTAATAATAATCAGTAACCAAAACAGCAATAGGCATACTGGCATTAGGGCGAGGCATGTGTATCCGAGTGATCATAGGGTCCAGTGAGTAGCAATACCTGAGTCAGGGAGCCAATTCAGTACCATGCTAGGCGAGCTGGAGACACAGCGATTCAGACAGCGGGCAGATGGGCATGGGACGGAAGAGTTTAAACCTCATCGAATGGTCGGCAGACCAGCTGCAGTGTGTGCAAACCTGGTCAAGAACTACAGTATTTTTGTTTTAGATTCCGTCTCTCACAGTTGAAGTGTACCTATAATAGAAATGACAGACCTCTAAATGCTTTGTAAGTAGGAAAACCTGCAAAACCGACAGTGTATCAAACACTTGTTCTCCCCACTGTATGATGAAAATGATATATACACGGGACGGGACAAGGCCAAGACTTCTACGCCATCTTGGAATCTAAAGTCATAGAAACATCTCAAGGATGATCAATGGAAACAGGATGCACCTGAGCTGAATTTCAAGTCTCATAGCAAAGGGTCTGAATACTTATGTAAATAAGGTATCTGTTTTTTATTTTTAATAAATGTGCAAAACAATTATCCAAACCGGTTTTCGCTTTGTTATTATGGGGTATTGTGAGGATAAAAAAAAATATATATATATGTAAGGCTGTAAATGTAACAAAACGTGGAATAAATGAGTAGTTCTGAATACTTTCTGAAGGCACTGTTGTGTCGGTAGAATATTATTCAACACGACAACCTGGGGTTCAATCCCAAGCTGTGTCATTACCGGCCGTGACCAGCAGTCCCAATTGGCCCAGCATCGTCCGGGTTAGGGGAGGGTTTGGCCGGAGGGGCTTTACTTGGCTCTAGCGACTCCTTGGGTTGGCTGGGAAAGTGCAGGCTGACTTCGGTCGTCAGTTAAACGGTGCCTCCGACACATTGGTGCAGCTTCCTGGTTAAGCGGATAGGTGATATTATTAAGAAGTACGGTTTGGTCATGTTCCGGAGAACGCATGACTCGACATACTCCTCTCCCGAGCACGTTGGGGAGTTGCAGAGATGAGACAAGATCGTAATCACGAAATTGGGGAGGAAAAGGGGGGTAAAAATTACAACAACTAAAAATATATACATATTTTTTGAATATCAAAATGATTGACAGCTGCCCAAGGTGCTCCCACCAATAATTAATTGTAATTCTGGGGTGTGAAGACCTACGCAACGAAGACGTCTTCATTCATTTAGAACATTAACTTTCTTTCTCTTTGAAATAGGTTGTGTAGATCTTGAGGAACCTTTGACATCTAACCCCTGACATCTGACCTCTGACCTCTAACTCCTGACCTCTGCCCCCAGGTGAGGAGGTGAAGAACCCTCAGAAGGCCATTCCCATAGGCATCGTGTCGTCTCTCCTCATCTGCTTCGTGGCCTACTTCGGAGTGTCTGCTGCTCTCACCATGATGATGCCCTACTACCTCATAGACAACAACAGTCCTCTGCCCGCAGCCTTTAAATATGTAGGCTGGGAGGGAGCCACTTACGCTGTGGCTGTAGGGTCACTGTGTGCTCTGTCCACCAGGTTAGTACACATACTGTACATCTATGTATAGAAGGTGATTCAACACACACACCTAGCCTCACCTAGACAAACTAACCTGTATGTACACACACACACCCTGCTGATGTGATCAGTGAGTTTAGCTCACACCACCAGGTGTGTGCGTGTGTGTGTCTCTTAGTGAGTATATATTTAACCATGGGGGTATTTGATTCCCCAGCTGTCTATTAATATCAGTAGAGAGATCTGTCATATTGTCCCATAAATCTAACAGGTATATCATGTTCATTATAAACTGGGTGGTTCGAGCCCTGAATGCTGATTGGCTAACAGACGTGGTATATGAAATCAATCAATCAAATGTATTTATAAAGCCCTTCTTACATCAGCTGATGTCACAAAGTGCTGTACAGAAACCCAGCCTAAAACCCCAAACAGCAAGCAATGCAGGTGTAGAAGCACGGTGGCTAGGAAAAACTCCCTAGAAAGGCCAAAACCTAGGAAGAAACCTAGAGAGGAACCAGGCTATGTGGGGTGGACAGTCTCTTCTGGCTGTGCCGGGTGGAGATTATAACAGAACATGGCCAAGATGTTCAAATGTTCATAAATGACCAGCATGGTCAAATAATAATAATCACAGGCAGAACAGTTAAAACTGGAGCAGCAGCATGGCCAGGTGGACTGGGGACAGCAAGGAGTCATCATGCCAGGTAGTCCTGAGGCATGGTCCTAGGGCTCAGGTCCTCCAAGAGAGAGAGAGAGAATTAGAGAGAGCATACTTAAATTCACACAGGACACCGGATAGGACAGGAGAAGTACTCCAGATATAACAAACTGACCCTAGCCCCCATGACACAAACTATTGCAGCACAAGTACTGGAGGCTGAGACAGGAGGGGTTGGGAGACACTGTGGCCCCGTCTGATGACACCCCCGGATAGGGCCAAACAGGCAGGATTTACTGTACATCAGACCGTATACCACGGGTATGACAAAACATGTAGTTTTCCTGCTCTAATTTAGTTGATAACCAGTTTATAGTAGCAATAAGGCTCTCGGGGGGTTGTGATATATTGCCAATATACCACTGCTAAGGGCTCTGTCCAGGCACTCCACATTGCGTCGTGCTTAAGAACAGCCCTTAGCCTTGGTATATTGGCCACATACCACACCCCCTCGGCCTTATTGGTTAAGTATGACAAACCTATACACTCTTACTTCCTATTTCAACTATTAAAAATGTAAAATTATTGAAAAACAGAAATGAAATGTATTATTATTCAGCCCGTTCGCGGTTCTAAAGGCATTGAGTTGTATTCATTTGTAGACTTCTAATTTGATTCCCAGACGTTAGGGAAAAAAAGTATTTCAAAAGGGTTCTCCGGCTGTCCCCGTAAGAAAACCCTTGTTGGTTCCAGGAAGAACCATTTTGGGTACCATGTAAAATGCTGTGTAAAAAGGATTCTACATTGAAGCCAAAACAGCTCTACTTAAACCCAAAAAGGTTCTACCTGGAACCAACAAGTGTTCTTCAAAGGGTTCCTCTATGGGGACAGTCGAATAACCCTTTTAGGTTCTAGAGGGCACCTTTTTCCCCTGAGGGTGTAGTTCCATTCCGTGTCTGTGATAAGATGTCTAAATGATTAGCGTCTCCTGATATTCCAATATGAAATGTGTTTTATTTCAACCTTGATCTCTCTGTCTGAATTGCCTGTTTCGTGATTATGGGTTTGTCCCACACGGCATCCTATTCTCATTATAGTGCACTACATTACACCAGGGTCCATAGGGCTTTATAGTGCACTACATTACACCAGGGTCCATAGGGCTTTATAGTGCACCACATTACACCAGGGTCCATAGGGCGTTATAGTGCACTACATTACACTAGGGTCCATAGGGCTTTATAGTGCACTACATTGCACTAGGGTCCATAGGGGTCTTGTCTAAAGAAGTGTGCAATATAGGGAGTACGATGCCATTTGGGATTGAGCCTCTAACTCTGTGTTTATGCATGAAGGAATATGAACTATTTTAAATGGTTATTGCTCTCACTAACACCCTTCATCACTATCGTAACCCCCCCGCCTGCTAACACTTTCAGTCCTGTGATCGGATGCCCCAGCCTTCAGTCAAATCTCAGCACCCTGCTCATACGTCGTAAGTGCGGGAAAATCACACCCCTTTGGAAATAAAAGTCCAATCAAACCAAAATGTTCAAATGATACTGTCTTTCCAAAACTCCATCCATGGACCTTCAACATAAAAAAAATCTACTCCAACCTTCCAAAAGAACATAAGCCTAAAACAATTATGAAACATGTTCATTTATCTACTATTTGGAATCAATTGAATGTGTTAGCTGCTCTGTGATTAACTCCCAACGTGACTGGCCTGCGTGGCATTGCCTGTATTCTGTCTGTATGTGTCCGGCTGTCCATCTGTGTGTGTGTGTGTGTGTGTGCATGCATGCGTCTGTGTGATCGTCCATCTTGTGCCTGTATGTGTCTGTGTGTGTGCAGCCTGTTGGTGTGCTATGTTCCCTCTGCCTCGTGTGATCAGGGCCATGGCGAATTATGTTCTGCTGTTCAAGAACATAGCAGAGATCATAGCACCAAAACACCCCTAATCCCCACCCTGACCTCTGGCTTTATGGCAGAGATCAGCCCTCTCACCAAAATACCATGGTACAACATGGTTATCACTAACAACATGGTTATCACTAACAACAAGGTTATCGCTAACAACATGTTATCACTAACAGCATGGTTATTTCTAACAACATGGTTATCTCTAACAACATGGTTATCACTAACAACATGGTTATCTCTAACATCATGTTATCACTAACAAAATGGTTATCTCTAACAACATGGTTATCGATAACAACATGGTTATCACTAACAGCATGGTTATCGATAACAACATGTTATCTCTAACAACATGGTTATCTCTAACAACATGTTATCACTAACAACATGGTTATCTCTAACAACATGTTATCACTAACAACATGGTTATCACTAAAACCATGGTTATCACTAACAACATGGTTATCTCTAACAACATGGTTATCTCTAACAACATGGTTATCTCTAACAACATGGTTATCGATAACAACATGTTATCACTAACAACATGTTATCTCTAACAACATGGTTATCTCTAACAACATGGTTATCTCTAACAACATGGTTATCTCTAACAACATGGTTATCTCTAACAACATGTTATCACTAACAACATGGTTATCTCTAACAACATGTTATCTCGAACAACATGGTTATCGATAACATGGTTATAACTAACAACATGGTTATCACTAACAACATGCTTATAACTAACAACATGGTTATCACTAACGACACGGTATAGCTAACAACATGGTTATCACTAACAACATGCTTATAACTAACAACATGGTTATCACTAACATGGTTATCACTAAAACCATGGTTATCACTAACACCATGGTTATCACTAACAACATGGTTATCACTAACAACATGCTTATAACTAACAACATGGTTATCACTAACATCATGTTATCACTAACATGCTTATAACTAACAACATGCTTATCACTAACGACACAGATTAGCTAACAACATGGTAATCACTAACATCATGGTTATCGCTAAGAACATGGTTATCACTAACAACATGCTTATAACTAACAACATGGTTATCACTAACAACATGGTTATCACTAACAACATGCTTATAACTAACAACATGCTTATCACTAACGACACAGATTAGCTAACAACATGGTAATCACTAAGAACATGGTTATCACTAACAACATGGTTATCAATAACACCATGGTTATCACTAACAACATGGTTATCGTTAACAACATGGTTATCACTAGCGACAAGGTTATCGCTAACAACAGGGTTATCGCTAACACCATGGTTATCGTCAGAAACAAGGTTATCACTAACAACATGGTTGTAGCTAACACCATGGTTATCGCTAACAACAAGGTTGTCCCAAACAACATGGTTATCACTAACAACATGGTTATGACTAACAACAAGGTTATCGATAACAACAAGGTTATCACTAACACATGGTTATCGCTAACAACATGCTAACCACTAACAACATGCTTATCACTAATGACATGGTTATCACTAACGGCATGGTTATCACTAACACCATGGTTATCACTAACAACATGGTTATCACTAACAACATGGTTATCGCTAACAACATGGTTATCGCTAACAACATGGTTATCGCTAGCTACAAGGTTATCGCTAACTCCATGGTTATCGCTGGCAACAAGGTTATCGCTAACGACATGGTTATCGCTAGCGACAAGGTTATTGCTAACAACAAGGTTATCTCTAACTGCAAGGTTATCTCTAACGGCAAGGTTATCGCTAGCGCGGTTATCGCTAGCGCAGTTATCGCTAACAACAAGGTTATCGCTAACGGCAAGGTTATCGCTAGCAAGGTTATCGCTAACAACAAGGTTATCGATAGCAACAAGGTTATAGCTAACAACACGGTTATCACTAACAACAAGGTTATCACTAACGACATGGTTATCGCTAACAACAAGGTTATCGCTAACAACCTGGTTATCGCTAACAGCAAGATTATCGCTAACAGCCTGGTTATTACTAACAACATGGTTATAGCTAACGGCATGGTTATCGCTAACAACATGGTTATCGCTAACGACATGGTTATCGCTAACAACAAGGTTATCGCTAACAACCTGGTTATCGCTAACAGCAAGATTATCGCTAACAGCCTGGTTATTACTAACAACATGGTTATAGCTAACGGCATGGTTATCGCTAACAACATGGTTATCGCTAACGACATGGTTATCGCTAACAACATGGTTGTCGCTAACAACAAGGTTGTCGCTAACAACATGGTTGTCGCTAACAACAAGGTTGTCGCTAACAGCAAGGTTGTCACTGACAACATGGTTATCACTAACAACATGGTTATCGCTAACAACATGGTTATCGCTAGCAACATGGTTATCGCTAACAACATGGTTATCACTAACAACATGATTGTCGCTAACAACATGGTTATCGCTTGCAACATGGTTATCGCTAACAACAAGGTGGTACCCAGACAGAGGGACATCAATAACGGAAGCCAAGATCATGATATGCTGAAACAGACTGGCACCCACTCTAGACACAAGAGGTTAATGGTGGAAGGGTCAGGTCTGGTAAGGGAGCTACATTACAGCTAAATTACAGGGAGCAACATTACAGCTACATTACAGGGAGCTACGTTACATGGAGCTACATTCCTGGGAGCTACATTATAGGGAGCTACATTACAGCTACATTACATGGACCTACATTACAGCTACATTACAGGGAGCTAGCTACATTACAGGGAGCTATGTTACATGGAGCTACATTACAGGGAACTACATTCCTGAGAGCTACATTACACCTACTTTACAGGGTGGATTTTGTTGTTTGACTCCTTGTCTCTTCTTGCTCTATACTAGTTTGACCCTCTATTAAGCCGTCACCCTCCTCCTCCCTTGACTGTCACTTCACCCTATCTCCTAGCGAATATCTCCCTCTCAACCCTTCCTCCTCCCCTCTATCAAATCTCCCCCTCATCCCTTCCTCCTCTCCTCTATCAAGTCTCTCTTCTCTCAACCCTTCCTCCCCCCCTCAAGCCTTCCTCCTCCCCTCTATCAAGTCTCTCTCCCATCAACCCTTCCTCCTTCCCACAACCCTTCCTCCTCTCCTCTATCAAATCTCTCCCCTCAACCCTTCCTCCTCCCCTCAGCCCTTCCTCCTTCCTCATTCCTTCCTCCGCCCCTCAAACCTTCCTCCTCTCCTCTTTCAAGTCTTTCTTCTCTCAACCCTTCCTCCTCCCCTCAACACTTCCTCCTCTCCTGTATCAAGTCTCTCTTCTCTCAACCCTTCCTCCCCCCTCAACCCTTCCCCCTCCCCTCTATGAAATCTCTTCCCTCAACCCTTCCTCCACCCCTCAACCCTTCCTCCTCTCCCCTATCAAGTCTTGCCCTCAACCCTTCCTCCTCCCCTCAACCCTTCCTTCTCTCCTCTATCAAGTCTTTCCTCTCAACACTTCCTCCGCCCCTCAACCCTTCCTCCACCCCTCAACCCTTTCTCCTCTATCAAGTCTCTCTCCCCTCAAATCTTCCTCCCCCTCAACCCTTCCTCCCCCCCTCAACTCTTCCTCCCCTCAACTCTTCCTCCCCCTCAACCCTTCTTCCTCTCCTCTATCAAGTCTCTCTCCCCTCAACCCTTCCTCCTTCCCACTACTCTTCCTCCCCCCTCAACCCTTCCTCCTCTCCTCTATCAAGTCTCTCTCCCCTCAACTCTTCCTCCTCCCTCAACCCTTCCTCCTCCCTCAACCCTTCCTCCTCCCCTCCCCTCAACTCTTCCTCCCCCCCTCAACCCTTCCTCCTCCCCTCAACTCTTCCTACTCCCCTCAACTCTTCCTCCTTCCCACAACTCTTCCTCCTTCCCACAACCCTTCCTCCTCCCCTCAACCCTTCCTCCTCCCCTCAACCCCTCCTCCTCTCCTCTATCAAGTCTCTCTCCCCTCAACCCTTCCTCCTCCCCTCAACCCCTCCTCCTCTCCTCTATCAAGTCTCTCTCCCCTCAACCCTTCCTCCTTCCCACAACCCTTCCTCCTCTCCTCTATCAAGTCTCTCTCCCCTCAACCCTTCCTCCTCCCCTCAGCCCTTCCTCCTCCCTCAACCCCTCAACCCTTCCTCCTCTCCTCTATCAAGTCTCTCTTCTCTCAACCCTTCCTCCACCCCTCAACCCTTCCTCCTCTCCTGTATCAAGTCTCTCTTCTCTCAACCCTTCCTCCCCCCTCAACCCTTCCTCCTCCCCTCCCCTCAACTCTTCCTCCTCCCCTCAACCCTTCCTCCTCCCCTCAACTCTTCCTACTCCCCTCAACTCTTCCTCCTTCCCACAACCCTTCCTCCACCCCTCAACCCTTCCTCCTCCCCTCAACCCCTCCTCCTCTCCTTTATCAAGTCTCTCTCCTCTTAACCCTTCCTCCTTCCCACAACCCTTCCTCCTCTCCTCTATCAAGTCTCTCTCCCCTCAACCCTTCCTCCTCCCCTCAGCCCTTCCTCCTCCCTCAACCCCTCCTCCACCCCTCAACCCTTCCTCCTCTCCTCTATCAAGTCTCTCTTCTCTCAACCCTTCCTCCCTCCCTCAACCCTTCCTCCTCTCCTGTATCAAGTCTCTCTTCTCTCAACCCTTCCTCCCCCCTCAACCCTTCCTCCTCCCCTCTATCAAATCTCTTCTCTCAACCCTTCCTCCACCCCTCAACCCTTCCTCCTCTCCTCTATCAAGTTTCCCCTCAACCCTTCCTCCTCTCCACAACCCTTCCTCCCCCCTCATCCCTTCCTCCTCCCCTCAACCCTTCCTCCTCCCCTCAGCCCTTCTTCTCCCCTCAACCCTTCCTCCGCCCCTCAACCCTTCCTCCTCCCCTCAACTCTTCCTTCTTCCCTCAACACTTCCTCCTTCCCGCAACTCTTCCTACCCCCCTCAACCCTTCCTCCTCTCCTCTATCAAGTCTCTCTCCCATCAACCCTTCCTCCTTCCCACAACCCTTCCTCCTCCCCTCAACCCTTCTTCCTCTTCTCTACCAAATTCTCCTCCCCTGTTCCCCCACTTTACCCTCACCCCTCATACCTACTATTCTACCAAAATATCCCTTTCTCATCCCTTTCCTCTCCCTCCCTTCCTCCCCCCAGTCTCCTGGGCTTTATGTTCCCTCTCTCCTCAACCCTCTCCCCTCACTTCCTTCCTCCCCCCAGTCTCCTGGGGTTTATGTTCCCTCTCTCCTCATCCCTTTCCTCTCCCTCCCTTCCTCCCCCCAGTCTCCTGGGCTCGATGTTCCCTCTCCCTCGTATAATATTTGCCATGTCTCGCGACGGCCTCCTCTTCTCCTTCTTGGCCCGCATCAGTGAGAGGAAGACACCCATCATGTCCACCATGGCTGCTGGAGTCATGTCTGGTAAGCAGCGTCAGGGGTTAGGGGTTAGAGGTTAGAGGTTAGGGAAGACACCCATCATGTCCACCATGGCTGCTGGAGTCATGTCTGGTAAGCAGCGTCAGGGGTTAGGGGTTAGAGGTTAGAGGTTAGGGAAGACACCCATCATGTCCACCATGGCCGCTGGGGTCATGTCTGGTAAGCAGCGTCAGGGGTTAGGGGTTAGAGGTTAGAGGTTAGGGAAGACACCCATCATGTCCACCATGGCTGCTGGAGTCATGTCTGGTAAGCAGCGTCAGGGGTTAGGGGTTAGAGGTTAGAGGTTAGGGAAGACACCCATCATGTCCACCATGGCCACTGGGGTCATGTCTGGTAAGCAGCGTCAGGGGTTAGGGGTTAGAGGTTAGAGGTTAGGGAAGACACCCATCATGTCCACCATGGCCACTGGGGTCATGTCTGGTAAGCAGCGTCAGGGGTTAGGGGTTAGAGGTTAGAGGTTAGGGAAGACACCCATCATGTCCACCATGGCTGCTGGAGTCATGTCTGGTAAGCAGCGTCAGGGGTTAGGGGTTAGAGGTTAGAGGTTAGGGAAGACACCCATCATGTCCACCATGGCTGCTGGAGTCATGTCTGGTAAGCAGCGTCAGGGGTTAGGGGTTAGAGGTTAGAGGTTAGGGAAGACACCCATCATGTCCACCATGGCTGCTGGAGTCATGTCTGGTAAGCAGCGTCAGGGGTTAGGGGTTAGAGGTTAGAGGTTAGGGAAGACACCCATCATGTCCACCATGGCCACTGGGGTCATGTCTGGTAAGCAGCGTCAGGGGTTAGGGGTTAGAGGTTAGAGGTTAGGGAAGACACCCATCATGTCCACCATGGCTGCTGGAGTCATGTCTGGTAAGCAGCGTCAGGGGTTAGGGGTTAGAGGTTAGAGGTTAGGGAAGACACCCATCATGTCCACCATGGCTGCTGGAGTCATGTCTGGTAAGCAGCGTCAGGGGTTAAATTACAAGAGTTAGAGGTGGGAAGACAGTGGTAGAGCGAGCAGCTGCATGGTGTCGTTGTTTACCTAGCTGTGATTACCTAGCTGTCATCTCCTCGAAGAGAGAAGTTAAAGTTAATAAATACATAATAATAAATCAACCTGGTGTTCAGAGTGCTGTGACCCAGTTAGTCACCTGAGGACCTTCAGTCAGATTGGACCCCAGCTCTGTGGATGATGTGGCCAAGCTGTTCTGTGTTTGAACCACACATCATCAGTTTGTAGTGTTGTTGTCACTCTTTCAGAAGTCTCGGGCCAGTGATATTTACTTATCTGACAACTATTATCAAGCATACGACTGAAAAGAGTGGAGGGAGAGCAGAGAGCGTAGTGAAAGGAGAGAGTAGAGAGAGTAGGGAGAGGAGAGAGAGTAGGGGGAGGAGAGATTGTAGGGGAAGGAGAGATTGTAGGGGGAGGAGATAGAGTAGGGAGAGGAGAGAGGAGATAGAGGGGTTAGTGTAGACAGAGGAGATAGAGGGGTTAGTGTAGATAGAGGAGATAGAGGGGTAAGTGTAGACAGAGGAGATAGCGGGGTTAGTGTAGACAGAGGAGATAGAGGGGTTAGTGTAGACAGAGGAGATAGAGGGGACTTATGGCCTTTCTGTCTCTCCCCCAGCTATCAATGCCTCATGGCCTTTCTGTCTCTCCCCCAGCTATCATGGCCTTTCTGTCTCTCCCCCAGCTATCATGGTCTTTCTGTCTCTCCCCCAGCTGTCATGGCCTTTCTGTCTCTCCCCCAGCTATCATGGCCTTATGGCCTTTCTGTCTCTCCCCCAGCTATCATGGCCTTATGGCCTTTCTGTCTCTCCCAAAGCTATCATGGCCTTATGGCCTTTCTGTCTCTCCCCCAGCTATCATGGACTTTCTGTCTCTCCCCCAGCTATCATGGCCTTTCTGTCTCTCCCCCAGCTATCATGGCCTTTCTGTCTCTCCCCCAGCTATCATGTCCTTTCTGTCTCTCCCCCAGCTATCATGGCCTTTCTGTCTCTCCCCCAGCTATCATGGCCTTTCTGTCTCTCCCCCAGCTATCATGGCCTTTCTGTCTCTCCCCCAGCTATCATGGCCTTTCTGTCTCTCCCCCAGCTATCATGGCCTTATGGCCTTTCTGTCTCTCCCCCAGCTATCATGGCCTTACGGCCTTTCTGTCTCTCCCCCAGCTATCATGGCCTTATGACTTTTCTGTCTCTCCCCCAGCTGTCATGGCCTTTCTGTCTCTCCCTCAGCTATCATGGCCTTTCTGTCTCTCCCCCAGCTATCATGGCCTTTCTGTCTCTCCCCCAGCTCTCATGGCCTTTCTGTCCCTCCCTCAGCTCTCAAGGCCTTTCTGTCTCTCCCCCAGCTATCATGGCCTTATGGCCTTTCTGTCTCTCCCCCAGCTATCATGGCCATTTGGCCTTTCTGTCTCTCCCAAAGCTATCATGGCCTTATGGCCTTTCTGTCTCTCCCCCAGCTATCATGGACTTTCTGTCTCTCCCCCAGCTATCATGGCCTTTCTGTCTCTCCCCCAGCTATCATGGCCTTATCGCCTTTCTGTCTCTCCCACAGCTATCATGGCCTTTCTGTCTCTCCCCCAGCTATCATGGCCTTATGGCCTTTCTGTCTCTCCCCCAGCTATCATGGCCTTTCTGTCTCTCCCCCAGCTATCATGGCCTTTCTGTCTCTCCCCCAGCTATCATGGCCTTTCTGTCTCTCCCCCAGCTATCATGGCCTTATGGCCTTTCTGTCTCTCCCCCAGCTATCATGGCCTTATGGCCTTTCTGTCTCTCCCCCAGCTATCATGGCCTTATGGCCTTTCTGTCTCTCCCCCAGCTATCATGGCCTTATGGCCTTTCTGTCTCTCCCAAAGCTATCATGGCCTTATGGCCTTTCTGTCTCTCCCCCAGCTATCATGGCCTTTCTGTCTCTCCCCCAGCTATCATGGCCTTTCTGTCTCTCCCCCAGCTATCATGGCCTTTCTGTCTCTCCCCCAGCTATCATGGCCTTTCTGTCTCTCCCCCAGCTATCATGGCCTTTCTGTCTCTCCCCCAGCTATCATGGCCTTTCTGTCTCTCCCCCAGCTATCATGGCCTTTCTGTCTCTCCCCCAGCTATCATGGCCTTTCTGTCTCTCCCCCAGCTATCATGGCCTTATGGCCTTTCTGTCTCTCCTCCAGCTATCATGGCCTTTCTGTCTCTCCCTCAGCTATCATGGCCTTTCTGTCTCTCCCCCAGCTATCATGGCCTTTCTGTCTCTCCCCCAGCTCTCATGGCCTTTCTGTCCCTCCCTCAGCTCTCAAGGCCTTTCTGTCTCTCCCCCAGCTATCATGGCCTTATCGCCTTTCTGTCTCTCCTCCAGCTATCATGGCCTTTCTGTCTCTCCCCCAGCTATCATGGCCTTATGGCCTTTCTGTCTCTCCCCCAGCTATCATGGCCTTATGGCCTTTCTGTCTCTCCCCCAGCTATCATGGCCTTTTGGCCTTTCTGTCTCTCCCAAAGCTATCATGGCCTTATGGCCTTTCTGTCTCTCCCCCAGCTATCATGGCCTTTCTGTCTCTCCCCCAGCTATCATGGCCTTTCTGTCTCTCCCCCAGCTATCATGGCCTTATCGCCTTTCAGTCTCTCCCACAGCTATCATGGCCTTTCTGTCTCTCCCCCAGCTATCATGGCCTTATGGCCTTTCTGTCTCTCCCCCAGCTATCATGGACTTTCTGTCTCTCCCCCAGCTATCATGGCCTTTCTGTCTCTCCCCCAGCTATCATGGCCTTTCTGTCTCTCCCCCAGCTATCATGGCCTTTCTGTCTCTCCCCCAGCTATCATGGCCTTTCTGTCTCTCCCCCAGCTCTCATGGCCTTTCTGTCCCTCCCTCAGCTCTCAAGGCCTTTCTGTCTCTCCCCCAGCTATCATGGCCTTATCACCTTTCTGTCTCTCCCACAGCTATCATGGCCTTTCTGTCTCTCCCCCAGCTATCATGGCCTTTCTGTCTTTCCCCCAGCTATCATGGCCTTTCTGTCTCTCCCCCAGATATCATGGCCTTACTGTCTCTCCCCCAGCTATCTTGGCCTTTCTGTCTCTCCCCCAGCTATCATGGCCTTTCTTTCTCTCCCCCAGCTATCATGGCCTTTCTGTCTCTCCCCCAGCTATCTTTGGCTTTCTGTCTCTCCCCCAGCTATCATGGCCTTATCGCCTTTCTGTCCCTCCCTCAGCTATCATGGCCTTTATGTATCTCCCCCAGCTATCATGGCCTTTCTGTCTCTCCCCCAGCTATCATGGCCTTTCTGTCTCTCGCCCAGCTATCATGGCCTTTCGGTCTCTCCCCCAGCTATCATGGCCTTTCTGTCTCTCCCCCAGCTATCATGACCTTTCTGTCTCTGCCCCAGCTATCATGGCCTTTCTGTCTCTGCCCCAGCTATCATGGCCTTCCTGTCTCTCCCCCAGCTATCATGGCCTTTCTATCTCTCCCCCAGCTATCATGGCCTTATCGCCTTTCTGTCTCTCCCCCAGCTATCATGGCAATTTCTGTCTCTCCCCTAGCTATAATGGCCTTTCTGTCTCTCCCCCAGCTCTCATGGCCTTTCTGTCTCTCCCCCAGCTATCATGGCCTTTCTGTCTCTCCCACTGCTATCATGGCCTTTCTGTCTCTCCCCCAGCTATCATGGCCTTTCTGTCTCTCCCCCAGCTCTCATGGCCTTTCTGTCTCTCCCCCAGCTATAATGGCCTTTCTGTCTCTCCCACTGCTATCATGGCCTTTCTGTCTCTCCCACTGCTATCATGGCCTTTCTGTCTCTCCCCCAGCTATCATAGCCTTTCTGTCTCTCCCCCAGCTAGCATGGCCTTTCTGTCTCTCCCACAGCTATCATGGCCTTTCTGTCACTCCCCCAGCTATCATGGCCTTTCTGTCTCTCCCCCAGCTATCATGGCCGTATCGCCTTTCTGTCTCTCCCCCAGCTATCATGGCAATTTCTGTCTCTCCCCCAGCTATATTGGCCTTTCTGTCTCTCCCCCAGCTCTCATGGCCTTTCTGTCTCCCCCCCAGCTCTCATGGCCTTTCTGTCTCTCCCACTGCTATCATGGCCTTTCTGTCTCTCCCCCAGCTATCATGGCCTTTATGTCTCTCCCCCAGCTATCATGGCCTTTCTGTCTCACCTCCAGCTATCATGGCCTTTCTGTCTCTCCCCCAGCTATCATGGCCTTTCTGTCTCTCCCCCAGCTATCATGGCCTTTCTGTCTCTCCCCCAGCTATCATGGCCTTTCTGTCTCTCCTCCAGCTATCATGGCCTTTCTGTCTCTCCCCCAGCTATCTTTGGCTTTCTGTCTCTCCCCCAGCTATCATGGCCTTATCGCCTTTCTGTCCCTCCCTCAGCTATCATGGCCTTTATGTATCTCCCCCAGCTATCATGGCCTTTCTGTCTCTCCCCCAGCTATCATGGCCTTTCTGTCTCTCGCCCAGCTATCATGGCCTTTCGGTCTCTCCCCCAGCTATCATGGCCTTTCTGTCCCTCCCCCAGCTATCATGGCCTTTCTGTCTCTGCCCCAGCTATCATGGCCTTTCTGTCTCTGCCCCAGCTATCATGGCCTTCCTGTCTCTCCCCCAGCTATCATGGCCTTATCGCCTTTCTGTCTCTCCCCCAGCTATCATGGCAATTTCTGTCTCTCCCCCAGCTATAATGGCCTTTCTGTCTCTCCCCCAGCTCTCATGGCCTTTCTGTCTCTCCCCCAGCTATCATGGCCTTTCTGTCTCTCCCACTGCTATCATGGCCTTTCTGTCTCTCCCCCAGCTATCATGGCCTTTCTGTCTCTCCCCCAGCTCTCATGGCCTTTCTGTCTCTCCCCCAGCTATAATGGCCTTTCTGTCTCTCCCACTGCTATCATGGCCTTTCTGTCTCTCCCACTGCTATCATGGCCTTTCTGTCTCTCCCCCAGCTATCATAGCCTTTCTGTCTCTCCCCCAGCTAGCATGGCCTTTCTGTCTCTCCCACAGCTATCATGGCCTTTCTGTCACTCCCCCAGCTATCATGGCCTTTCTGTCTCTCCCCCAGCTATCATGGCCGTATCGCCTTTCTGTCTCTCCCCCAGCTATCATGGCAATTTCTGTCTCTCCCCCAGCTATATTGGCCTTTCTGTCTCTCCCCCAGCTCTCATGGCCTTTCTGTCTCCCCCCCAGCTCTCATGGCCTTTCTGTCTCTCCCACTGCTATCATGGCCTTTCTGTCTCTCCCCCAGCTATCATGGCCTTTATGTCTCTCCCCCAGCTATCATGGCCTTTCTGTCACTCCCCCAGCTATCATGGCCTTTCTGTCTCTCCCCCAGCTATCATGGCCGTATCGCCTTTCTGTCTCTCCCCCAGCTATCATGGCAATTTCTGTCTCTCCCCCAGCTATATTGGCCTTTCTGTCTCTCCCCCAGCTCTCATGGCCTTTCTGTCTCCCCCCCAGCTCTCATGGCCTTTCTGTCTCTCCCACTGCTATCATGGCCTTTCTGTCTCTCCCCCAGCTATCATGGCCTTTATGTCTCTCCCCCAGCTATCATGGCCTTTCTGTCTCACCTCCAGCTATCATGGCCTTTCTGTCTCTCCCCCAGCTATCATGGCCTTTCTGTCTCTCCCCCAGCTATCATGGCCTTTCTGTCTCTCCCCCAGCTATCATGGCCTTTCTGTCTCTCCTCCAGCTATCATGGCCTTTCTGTCTCTCCCCCAGCTATCTTTGGCTTTCTGTCTCTCCCCCAGCTATCATGGCCTTATCGCCTTTCTGTCCCTCCCTCAGCTATCATGGCCTTTATGTATCTCCCCCAGCTATCATGGCCTTTCTGTCTCTCCCCCAGCTATCATGGCCTTTCTGTCTCTCGCCCAGCTATCATGGCCTTTCGGTCTCTCCCCCAGCTATCATGGCCTTTCTGTCCCTCCCCCAGCTATCATGGCCTTTCTGTCTCTGCCCCAGCTATCATGGCCTTTCTGTCTCTGTCCCAGCTATCATGGCCTTCCTGTCTCTCCCCCAGCTATCATGGCCTTTCTATCTCTCCCCCAGCTATCATGGCCTTATCGCCTTTCTGTCTCTCCCCCAGCTATCATGGCAATTTCTGTCTCTCCCCCAGCTATAATGGCCTTTCTGTCTCTCCCCCAGCTCTCATGGCCTTTCTGTCTCTCCCCCAGCTATCATGGCCTTTCTGTCTCTCCCACTGCTATCATGGCCTTTCTGTCTCTCCCCCAGCTATCATGGCCTTTCTGTCTCTCCCCCAGCTCTCATGGCCTTTCTGTCTCTCCCCCAGCTATAATGGCCTTTCTGTCTCTCCCACTGCTATAATGGCCTTTCTGTCTCTCCCACTGCTATCATGGCCTTTCTGTCTCTCCCCCAGCTATCATAGCCTTTCTGTCTCTCCCCCAGCTAGCATGGCCGTTCTGTCTCTCCCACAGCTATCATGGCCTTTCTGTCACTCCCCCAGCTATCATGGCCTTTCTGTCTCTCCCCCAGCTATCATGGCCGTATCGCCTTTCTGTCTCTCCCCCAGCTATCATGGCAATTTCTGTCTCTCCCCCAGCTATATTGGCCTTTCTGTCTCTCCCCCAGCTCTCATGGCCTTTCTGTCTCCCCCCCAGCTCTCATGGCCTTTCTGTCTCTCCCACTGCTATCATGGCCTTTCTGTCTCTCCCCCAGCTATCATGGCCTTTATGTCTCTCCCCCAGCTATCATGGCCTTTCTGTCTCACCTCCAGCTATCATGGCCTTTCTGTCTCTCCCCCAGCTATCATGGCCTTTCTGTCTCTCCCCCAGCTAGCATGGCCTTTCTGTCTCTCCCACAGCTATCATGGCCTTTCTGTCTCTCCTCCAGCTATCATGGCCTTTCTGTCTCTCCCCCAGCTATCATGGCCTTTCTGTCTCTCCCCCAGCTATCATGGCCTTATGGCCTTTCTGTCTCTCCCCCAGCTGTCATGGCCTTACGGCCTTTCTGTCTCTCCCCCAGCTATCATGGCCTTATGTCCTTTCTGTCTCTCCCCCAGCTGTCATGGCCTCTCTGTCTCTCCCCCAGCTATCAAGGCCTTTCTGTCTCTCCCTCAGCTATCATGGCCTTTCTGTCTCTACTCCAGCTATCATGGCCTTTCTGTCTCTCCCTCAGCTATCATTGCCTTTCTGTCTCTCCCTCAGCTATCATGGCCTTTCTGTCTCTCCCCAGCTATCATGGCCTTTCTGTCTCTCCCCCAGCTATCTTGGACTTATGGCCTTTCCGTCTCTCCTCCAGCTATCATGGCCTTTCTGTCTTTCCCCCAACTATCATGGCCTTTCTGTCTCTCCCCCAGCTATCATGGCCTTTCTGTCTCTCCCCCAACTATCATGGCCTTTCTGTCTGTCCCCCAGCTATCATGGCCTTTCTGTCTTTCCCCCAGCTATCATGGCCTTTCTGTCTCTCCCCCAGCTATCATGGCCTTTCTGTCTCTCCCCCAGCTATCATGGCCTTTCTGTCTCTCCCCCAGCTATCATGGCCTTTCTGTCTCTCCCCCAGTTATCATGGCCTTTCTGTCTCTCCCCCAGCTATCATGGCCTTTCTGTCTCTCCCCCAGCTATCATGGCCTTTCTGTCTCTCATCCAGCTATCATGGCCTTTCTGTCTCTCCCCCAGCTATCATGGCCTTTCTGTCCCTCCCTCAGCTATCATGGCCTTTATGTCTCTCCCCCAGCTATCATGGCCTTTCTGTCTCTCCCCCAGCTATCATTGCCTTATCGCCTTTCTGTCCCTCCCTCAGCTATCATGGCCTTTATGTCTCTCCCCCAGCTATCATGGCCTTTCTGTCTCTCCCCCAGCTATCATGGCCTTTCTGTCTCTGGCCCAGCTATCATGGCCTTTCTGTCTCTCCCCAAGCTATCATGGCCTTTCTGTCTCTCCCCCAGCTATCATGGCCTTATCGCCTTTCTGTCTCTCCCCCAGCTATCATGGCAATTTCTGTCTCTCCCCCAGCTATAATGGCCTTTCTGTCTCTCCCCCAGCTCCCATGGCCTTTCTGTCTCTCCCCCAGCTCTTGTGGCCTTTCTGTCTCTCCCACAGCTATCATGGCCATTCTGTCTCTCCCCCAGCTATCATGGCCTTTCTGTCTCTCCCCAAGCTATCATGGCCTTTCTGTCTCTCCCCCAGCTATCATGGCCTTATGGACTTTCTGTCTCTCCACAGCTATCATGGCCTTATGGACTTTCTGTCTCTCCCCCAGCTTTCATGGCCTTAAGGCCTTTCTGTCTCTCCCCAGCTATCATGGCCTTATGGCCTTTATGTCTCTCCTCCAGCTATCATGGCCTTATGGCCTTTCTGTCTCTCCTCCAGCAATCATAGCCTTATTGCCTTTCTGTCTCTCCCCCAGCTATCATGGCCTTTCTGTCTCTCCTCCAGCAATCATGGCCTTTCTGTCTCTCCCCAAGCTATCATGGCCTTTCTGTCTCTCCCCCAGCTATCATGGCCTTATGGACTTTCTGTCTCTCCCCAGCTATCATGGCCTTATGGACTTTCTGTCTCTCCCCCAGCTATCATGGCCTTTCTGTCTCTCCCCCAGCTATCATTGCCTTATCGCCTTTCTGTCCCTCCCTCAGCTATCATGGCCTTTATGTCTCTCCCCCAGCTATCATGGCCTTTCTGTCTCTCCCCCAGCTATCATGGCCTTTCTGTCTCTGGCCCAGCTATCATGGCCTTTCTGTCTCTCCCCAAGCTATCATGGCCTTTCTGTCTCTCCCCCAGCTATCATGGCCTTATCGCCTTTCTGTCTCTCCCCCAGCTATCATGGCAATTTCTGTCTCTCCCCCAGCTATAATGGCCTTTCTGTCTCTCCCCCAGCTCCCATGGCCTTTCTGTCTCTCCCCCAGCTCTTGTGGCCTTTCTGTCTCTCCCACAGCTATCATGGCCATTCTGTCTCTCCCCCAGCTATCATGGCCCTTCTGTCTCTCCCCAAGCTATCATGGCCTTTCTGTCTCTCCCCCAGCTATCATGGCCTTATGGACTTTCTGTCTCTCCACAGCTATCATGGCCTTATGGACTTTCTGTCTCTCCCCCAGCTTTCATGGCCTTAAGGCCTTTCTGTCTCTCCCCAGCTATCATGGCCTTATGGACTTTATGTCTCTCCTCCAGCTATCATGGCCTTATGGCCTTTCTGTCTCTCCTCCAGCAATCATAGCCTTATTGCCTTTCTGTCTCTCCCCCAGCTATCATGGCCTTTCTGTCTCTCCTCCAGCAATCATGGCCTTTCTGTCTCTCCCCAAGCTATCATGGCCTTTCTGTCTCTCCCCCAGCTATCATGGCCTTATGGACTTTCTGTCTCTCCCCAGCTATCATGGCCTTATGGACTTTCTGTCTCTCCCCCAGCTTTCATGGCCTTAAGGCCTTTCTGTCTCTCCCCAGCTATCATGGCCTTATGGCCTTTATGTCTCTCCTCCAGCTATCATGGCCTTATGGCCTTTCTGTCTCTCCTCCAGCAATCATGGCCTTATTGCTTTTCTGTCTCTCCCCCAGCTATCATGGCCTTTCTGTCTCTCCTCCAGCAATCATGGCCTTTCTGTCTCTCCCCAGCTTTCATGGCCTTTATGTCTCTCTCCCAGCTATCATGGCCTTTATGTCTCTCCCCCAGCCATCATGGCCTTATGGCATTCCTGTCTCTCCTCATCTATCATGGCCTTTCTGTCTCTCCCCAGCTATCATGGCCTTCTGTCTCTCCCCCAGCTATCATGGCCTTTCTGTCTCTCCCCCAGCTATCATGGCCTTTCTGTCTCTCCCCCAGCTATCATGGCCTTTCTGTCTCTCCCCAGCTATCATGGCCTTTCTGTCTCTCCCCAGCTATCATGGCCTTTCTGTCTCTCCCTCAGCTTTCATGGCCTTTCTGTCTCTCCCTCAGCTATCATGGCCTTTCTGTCTCTCCCTCAGTTATCATGGCCTTTCTGTCTCTCCCTCAGCTATCATGGCCTTTCTGTCTCTCCCTCAGCTATCATGGCCTTTCTGTCTCTCCCCAGCTATCATGGCCTTATGGCCTTTCTGTCTCTCCTCCAGCTATCATGGCATTTCTTTTCTCTCTCCTCCAGCTATCATGGCCTGCCTGTCTCTCCTCCAGCTATCATGGCCTTTCTGTCTCTCCCCCAGCTATCATGGCCTTATGGCCTTTCCGTCTCTCCTCCAGCAATCATGGCCTCATGGCCTTTCTGTCTCTCCCCCAGCTATCATGGCCTTTCTGTCTCTCCCCCAGCTATCATGGCCTTATCGCCTTTCTGTCCCTCCCTCAGCTATCATGGCCTTTATGTCTCTCCCCCAGCTATCATGGCCTTTCTGTCTCTCCCCCAGCTATCATGGCCTTATCGCCTTTCTGTCCCTCCCTCAGCTATCATGGCCTTGATGTCTCTCCCCCAGCTATCATGGCCTTTCTGTCTCTCCCCCAGCTATCATGGCCTTTCTGTCTCTGCCCCAGCTATCATGGCCTTTCTGTCTCTCCCCAAGCTATCATGGCCTTTCTGTCTCTCCCCCAGCTATCATGGCCTTATCGCCTTTCTGTCTCTCCCCCAGCTATCATGGCAATTTCTGTCTCTCCCCCAGCTATAATGGCTTATGGCCTTTCTGTCTCTCCCCCAGCTATCATGGCCTTTCTGTCTCTCCCCCAGCTATCATGGCCTTATCGCCTTTCTGTCTCTCCCACAGCTATCATGGCCTTTCTGTCTCTCCCCCAGCTATCATGGCCTTATGGCCTTTCTGTCTCTCCCCCAGCTATCATGGCCTTTCTGTCTCTCCCCCAGCTATCATGGCCTTTCTGTCTCTCCCCCAGCTATCATGGCCTTTCTGTCTCTCCCCCAGCTATCATGGCCTTATGGCCTTTCTGTCTCTCCCCCAGCTATCATGGCCTTATGGCCTTTCTGTCTCTCCCCCAGCTATCATGGCCTTATGGCCTTTCTGTCTCTCCCCCAGCTATCATGGCCTTATGGCCTTTCTGTCTCTCCCAAAGCTATCATGGCCTTATGGCCTTTCTGTCTCTCCCCCAGCTATCATGGACTTTCTGTCTCTCCCCCAGCTATCATGGCCTTTCTGTCTCTCCCCCAGCTATCATGGCCTTTCTGTCTCTCCCCCAGCTATCATGTCCTTTCTGTCTCTCCCCCAGCTATCATGGCCTTTCTGTCTCTCCCCCAGCTATCATGGCCTTTCTGTCTCTCCCCCAGCTATCATGGCCTTTCTGTCTCTCCCCCAGCTATCATGGCCTTTCTGTCTCTCCCCCAGCTATCATGGCCTTATGGCCTTTCTGTCTGTCCCCCAGCTATCGTGGCCTTACAGCCTTTCTGTCTCTCCCCCAGCTATCATGGGCTTATGGCTTTTCTGTCTCTCCCCCAGCTGTCATGGTCTTTCTGTCTCTCCCTCAGCTATCATGGCCTTTCTGTCTCTCCCCCAGCTATCATGGACTTTCTGTCTCTCCCCCAGCTCTCATGGCCTTTCTGTCCCTCCCTCAGCTCTCAAGGCCTTTCTGTCTCTCCCCCAGCTATCATGGCCTTATCGCCTTTCTGTCTCTCCTCCAGCTATCATGGCCTTTCTGTCTCTCCCCCAGCTATCATGGCCTTATGGCCTTTCTGTCTCTCCCCCAGCTATCATGGCCTTATGGCCTTTCTGTCTCTCCCCCAGCTATCATGGCCTTTTGGCCTTTCTGTCTCTCCCAAAGCTATCATGGCCTTATGGCCTTTCTGTCTCTCCCCCAGCTATCATGGCCTTTCTGTCTCTCCCCCAGCTATCATGGCCTTTCTGTCTCTCCCCCAGCTATCATGGCCTTATCGCCTTTCTTTCTCTCCCACAGCTATCATGGCCTTTCTGTCTCTCCCCCAGCTATCATGGCCTTATGGCCTTTCTGTCTCTCCCCCAGCTATCATGGCCTTTCTGTCTCTCCCCCAGCTATCATGGCCTTTCTGTCTCTCCCCCAGCTATCATGGCCTTTCTGTCTCTCCCCCAGCTATCATGGCCTTTCTGTCTCTCCCCCAGCTATCATGGCCTTTCTGTCTCTCCCCCAGCTCTCATGGCCTTTCTGTCCCTCCCTCAGCTCTCAAGGCCTTTCTGTCTCTCCCCCAGCTATCATGGCCTTATCACCTTTCTGTCTCTCTCACAGCTATCATGGCCTTTCTGTCTCTCCCCCAGCTATCATGGCCTTTCTGTCTTTCCCCCAGCTATCATGGCCTTTCTGTCTCTCCCCCAGATATCATGGCCTTACTGTCTCTCCCCCAGCTATCATGGCCTTTCTGTCTCTCCCCCAGCTATCATGGCCTTTCTGTCTCTCCCCCAGCTATCATGGCCTTTCTGTCTCTCCCCCAGCTATCTTTGGCTTTCTGTCTCTCCCCCAGCTATCATGGCCTTATCGCCTTTCTGTCCCTCCCTCAGCTATCATGGCCTTTATGTATCTCCCCCAGCTATCATGGCCTTTCTGTCTCTCCCCCAGCTATCATGGCCTTTCTGTCTCTCCCCCAGCTATCATGGCCTTTCTGTCTCTGCCCCAGCTATCATGGCCTTTCTATCTCTCCCCCAGCTATCATGGCCTTATCGCCTTTCTGTCTCTCCCCCAGCTATCATGGCAATTTCTGTCTCTCCCCCAGCTATAATGGCCTTTCTGTCTCTCCCCCAGCTCTCATGGCCTTTCTGTCTCTCCCCCAGCTCTCATGGCCTTTCTGTCTCTCCCACTGCTATCATGGCCTTTCTGTCTCTCCCCCAGCTATCATGGCCTTTCTGTCTCTCCCCCAGCTCTCATGGCCTTTCTGTCTCTCCCCCAGCTATAATGGCCTTTCTGTCTCTCCCACTGCTATCATGGCCTTTCTGTCTCTCCCACTGCTATCATGGCCTTTCTGTCTCTCCCCAAGCTATCATGGCCTTTCTGTCTCTCCCCCAGCTATCATGGCCTTATGGACTTTCTGTCTCTCCCCAGCTATCATGGCCTTATGGACTTTCTGTCTCTCCCCCAGCTTTCATGGCCTTAAGGCCTTTCTGTCTCTCCCCAGCTATCATGGCCTTATGGCCTTTATGTCTCTCCTCCAGCTATCATGGCCTTATTGCCTTTCTGTCTCTCCTCCAGCAATCATGGCCTTATTGCCTTTCTGTCTCTCCCCCAGCTATCATGGCCTTATCGCCTTTCTTTCTCTCTCCCAGCTATCATGGCCTTTATGTCTCTCCCCCAGCCATCATGGCCTTATGGCATTCCTGTCTCTCCTCATCTATCATGGCCTTTCTGTCTCTCCCCAGCTATCATGGCCTTTCTGTCTCTCCCCTAGCTATCATGGCCTTTCTGTCTCTCCCCTAGCTATCATGGCCTTTCTGTCTCTCCCCCAGCTATCATGGCCTTTCTGTCTCTCCCCAGCTATCATGGCCTTTCTGTCTCTCCCCAGCTATCATGGCCTTTCTGTCTCTCCCTCAGCTTTCATGGCCTTTCTGTCTCTCCCTCAGCTATCATGGCCTTTCTGTCTCTCCCTCAGTTATCATGGCCTTTCTGTCTCTCCCTCAGCTATCATGGCCTTTCTGTCTCTCCCTCAGCTATCATGGCCTTTCTGTCTCTCCCCAGCTATCATGGCCTTATGGCCTTTCTGTCTCTCCTCCAGCTATCATGGCATTTCTTTTCTCTCTCCTCCAGCTATCATGGCCTGCCTGTCTCTCCTCCAGCTATCATGGCCTTTCTGTCTCTCCCCCAGCTATCATGGCCTTATGGCCTTTCCGTCTCTCCTCCAGCAATCATGGCCTCATGGCCTTTCTGTCTCTCCCCCAGCTATCATGGCCTTTCTGTCTCTCCCCCAGCTATCATGGCCTTATCGCCTTTCTGTCCCTCCCTCAGCTATCATGGCCTTTATGTCTCTCCCCCAGCTATCATGGCCTTTCTGTCTCTCCCCCAGCTATCATGGCCTTTCTGTCTCTGCCCCAGCTATCATGGCCTTTCTGTCTCTCCCCAAGCTATCATGGCCTTTCTGTCTCTCCCCCAGCTATCATGGCCTTATCGCCTTTCTGTCTCTCCCCCAGCTATCATGGCAATTTCTGTCTCTCCCCCAGCTATAATGGCCTTATGGCCTTTCTGTCTCTCCCCCAGCTATCATGGCCTTTCTGTCTCTCCCCCAGCTATCATGGCCTTATCGCCTTTCTGTCTCTCCCACAGCTATCATGGCCTTTCTGTCTCTCCCCCAGCTATCATGGCCTTATGGCCTTTCTGTCTCTCCCCCAGCTATCATGGCCTTTCTGTCTCTCCCCCAGCTATCATGGCCTTTCTGTCTCTCCCCCAGCTATCATGGCCTTTCTGTCTCTCCCCCAGCTATCATGGCCTTATCGCCTTTCTGTCTCTCCCCCAGCTATCATGGCAATTTCTGTCTCTCCCCCAGCTATCATGGCCTTATCGCCTTTCTGTCTCTCCCCCAGCTATCATGGCCTTCTGTCTCTCCCCCAGCTATCATGGCCTTTCTGTCTCTCCCCTAGCTATCATGGCCTTTCTGTCTCTCCCCCAGCTATCATGGCCTTTCTGTCTCTCCCCAGCTATCATGGCCTTTCTGTCTCTCCCCAGCTATCATGGCCTTTCTGTCTCTCCCTCAGCTTTCATGGCCTTTCTGTCTCTCCCTCAGCTATCATGGCCTTTCTGTCTCTCCCTCAGTTATCATGGCCTTTCTGTCTCTCCCTCAGCTATCATGGCCTTTCTGTCTCTCCCTCAGCTATCATGGCCTTTCTGTCTCTCCCCAGCTATCATGGCCTTATGGCCTTTCTGTCTCTCCTCCAGCTATCATGGCATTTCTTTTCTCTCTCCTCCAGCTATCATGGCCTGCCTGTCTCTCCTCCAGCTATCATGGCCTTTCTGTCTCTCCCCCAGCTATCATGGCCTTATGGCCTTTCCGTCTCTCCTCCAGCAATCATGGCCTCATGGCCTTTCTGTCTCTCCCCCAGCTATCATGGCCTTTCTGTCTCTCCCCCAGCTATCATGGCCTTATCGCCTTTCTGTCTCTCCCCCAGCTATCATGGCAATTTCTGTCTCTCCCCCAGCTATAATGGCCTTATGGCCTTTCTGTCTCTCCCCCAGCTATCATGGCCTTTCTGTCTCTCCCCCAGCTATCATGGCCTTATCGCCTTTCTGTCTCTCCCACAGCTATCATGGCCTTTCTGTCTCTCCCCCAGCTATCATGGCCTTATGGCCTTTCTGTCTCTCCCCCAGCTATCATGGCCTTTCTGTCTCTCCCCCAGCTATCATGGCCTTTCTGTCTCTCCCCCAGCTATCATGGCCTTTCTGTCTCTCCCCCAGCTATCATGGCCTTATGGCCTTTCTGTCTCTCCCCCAGCTATCATGGCCTTATGGCCTTTCTGTCTCTCCCCCAGCTATCATGGCCTTATGGCCTTTCTGTCTCTCCCCCAGCTATCATGGCCTTATGGCCTTTCTGTCTCTCCCAAAGCTATCATGGCCTTATGGCCTTTCTGTCTCTCCCCCAGCTATCATGGACTTTCTGTCTCTCCCCCAGCTATCATGGCCTTTCTGTCTCTCCCCCAGCTATCATGGCCTTTCTGTCTCTCCCCCAGCTATCATGTCCTTTCTGTCTCTCCCCCAGCTATCATGGCCTTTCTGTCTCTCCCCCAGCTATCATGGCCTTTCTGTCTCTCCCCCAGCTATCATGGCCTTTCTGTCTCTCCCCCAGCTATCATGGCCTTTCTGTCTCTCCCCCAGCTATCATGGCCTTATGGCCTTTCTGTCTGTCCCCCAGCTATCGTGGCCTTACAGCCTTTCTGTCTCTCCCCCAGCTATCATGGGCTTATGGCTTTTCTGTCTCTCCCCCAGCTGTCATGGTCTTTCTGTCTCTCCCTCAGCTATCATGGCCTTTCTGTCTCTCCCCCAGCTATCATGGACTTTCTGTCTCTCCCCCAGCTCTCATGGCCTTTCTGTCCCTCCCTCAGCTCTCAAGGCCTTTCTGTCTCTCCCCCAGCTATCATGGCCTTATCGCCTTTCTGTCTCTCCTCCAGCTATCATGGCCTTTCTGTCTCTCCCCCAGCTATCATGGCCTTATGGCCTTTCTGTCTCTCCCCCAGCTATCATGGCCTTATGGCCTTTCTGTCTCTCCCCCAGCTATCATGGCCTTTTGGCCTTTCTGTCTCTCCCAAAGCTATCATGGCCTTATGGCCTTTCTGTCTCTCCCCCAGCTATCATGGCCTTTCTGTCTCTCCCCCAGCTATCATGGCCTTTCTGTCTCTCCCCCAGCTATCATGGCCTTATCGCCTTTCTTTCTCTCCCACAGCTATCATGGCCTTTCTGTCTCTCCCCCAGCTATCATGGCCTTATGGCCTTTCTGTCTCTCCCCCAGCTATCATGGCCTTTCTGTCTCTCCCCCAGCTATCATGGCCTTTCTGTCTCTCCCCCAGCTATCATGGCCTTTCTGTCTCTCCCCCAGCTATCATGGCCTTTCTGTCTCTCCCCCAGCTATCATGGCCTTTCTGTCTCTCCCCCAGCTCTCATGGCCTTTCTGTCCCTCCCTCAGCTCTCAAGGCCTTTCTGTCTCTCCCCCAGCTATCATGGCCTTATCACCTTTCTGTCTCTCTCACAGCTATCATGGCCTTTCTGTCTCTCCCCCAGCTATCATGGCCTTTCTGTCTTTCCCCCAGCTATCATGGCCTTTCTGTCTCTCCCCCAGATATCATGGCCTTACTGTCTCTCCCCCAGCTATCATGGCCTTTCTGTCTCTCCCCCAGCTATCATGGCCTTTCTGTCTCTCCCCCAGCTATCATGGCCTTTCTGTCTCTCCCCCAGCTATCTTTGGCTTTCTGTCTCTCCCCCAGCTATCATGGCCTTATCGCCTTTCTGTCCCTCCCTCAGCTATCATGGCCTTTATGTATCTCCCCCAGCTATCATGGCCTTTCTGTCTCTCCCCCAGCTATCATGGCCTTTCTGTCTCTCCCCCAGCTATCATGGCCTTTCTGTCTCTGCCCCAGCTATCATGGCCTTTCTATCTCTCCCCCAGCTATCATGGCCTTATCGCCTTTCTGTCTCTCCCCCAGCTATCATGGCAATTTCTGTCTCTCCCCCAGCTATAATGGCCTTTCTGTCTCTCCCCCAGCTCTCATGGCCTTTCTGTCTCTCCCCCAGCTCTCATGGCCTTTCTGTCTCTCCCACTGCTATCATGGCCTTTCTGTCTCTCCCCCAGCTATCATGGCCTTTCTGTCTCTCCCCCAGCTCTCATGGCCTTTCTGTCTCTCCCCCAGCTATAATGGCCTTTCTGTCTCTCCCACTGCTATCATGGCCTTTCTGTCTCTCCCACTGCTATCATGGCCTTTCTGTCTCTCCCCAAGCTATCATGGCCTTTCTGTCTCTCCCCCAGCTATCATGGCCTTATGGACTTTCTGTCTCTCCCCAGCTATCATGGCCTTATGGACTTTCTGTCTCTCCCCCAGCTTTCATGGCCTTAAGGCCTTTCTGTCTCTCCCCAGCTATCATGGCCTTATGGCCTTTATGTCTCTCCTCCAGCTATCATGGCCTTATTGCCTTTCTGTCTCTCCTCCAGCAAACATGGCCTTATTGCCTTTCTGTCTCTCCCCCAGCTATCATGGCCTTTCTGTCTCTCCTCCAGCAATCATGGCCTTTCTGTCTCTCCCCAGCTTTCATGGCCTTTATGTCTCTCTCCCAGCTATCATGGCCTTTATGTCTCTCCCCCAGCCATCATGGCCTTATGGCATTCCTGTCTCTCCTCATCTATCATGGCCTTTCTGTCTCTCCCCAGCTATCATGGCCTTTCTGTCTCTCCCCTAGCTATCATGGCCTTTCTGTCTCTCCCCTAGCTATCATGGCCTTTCTGTCTCTCCCCCAGCTATCATGGCCTTTCTGTCTCTCCCCAGCTATCATGGCCTTTCTGTCTCTCCCCAGCTATCATGGCCTTTCTGTCTCTCCCTCAGCTTTCATGGCCTTTCTGTCTCTCCCTCAGCTATCATGGCCTTTCTGTCTCTCCCTCAGTTATCATGGCCTTTCTGTCTCTCCCTCAGCTATCATGGCCTTTCTGTCTCTCCCTCAGCTATCATGGCCTTTCTGTCTCTCCCCAGCTATCATGGCCTTATGGCCTTTCTGTCTCTCCTCCAGCTATCATGGCATTTCTTTTCTCTCTCCTCCAGCTATCATGGCCTGCCTGTCTCTCCTCCAGCTATCATGGCCTTTCTGTCTCTCCCCCAGCTATCATGGCCTTATGGCCTTTCCGTCTCTCCTCCAGCAATCATGGCCTCATGGCCTTTCTGTCTCTCCCCCAGCTATCATGGCCTTTCTGTCTCTCCCCCAGCTATCATGGCCTTATCGCCTTTCTGTCCCTCCCTCAGCTATCATGGCCTTTATGTCTCTCCCCCAGCTATCATGGCCTTTCTGTCTCTCCCCCAGCTATCATGGCCTTTCTGTCTCTGCCCCAGCTATCATGGCCTTTCTGTCTCTCCCCAAGCTATCATGGCCTTTCTGTCTCTCCCCCAGCTATCATGGCCTTATCGCCTTTCTGTCTCTCCCCCAGCTATCATGGCAATTTCTGTCTCTCCCCCAGCTATAATGGCCTTATGGCCTTTCTGTCTCTCCCCCAGCTATCATGGCCTTTCTGTCTCTCCCCCAGCTATCATGGCCTTATCGCCTTTCTGTCTCTCCCACAGCTATCATGGCCTTTCTGTCTCTCCCCCAGCTATCATGGCCTTATGGCCTTTCTGTCTCTCCCCCAGCTATCATGGCCTTTCTGTCTCTCCCCCAGCTATCATGGCCTTTCTGTCTCTCCCCCAGCTATCATGGCCTTTCTGTCTCTCCCCCAGCTATCATGGCCTTATCGCCTTTCTGTCTCTCCCCCAGCTATCATGGCAATTTCTGTCTCTCCCCCAGCTATCATGGCCTTATCGCCTTTCTGTCTCTCCCCCAGCTATCATGGCCTTCTGTCTCTCCCCCAGCTATCATGGCCTTTCTGTCTCTCCCCTAGCTATCATGGCCTTTCTGTCTCTCCCCCAGCTATCATGGCCTTTCTGTCTCTCCCCAGCTATCATGGCCTTTCTGTCTCTCCCCAGCTATCATGGCCTTTCTGTCTCTCCCTCAGCTTTCATGGCCTTTCTGTCTCTCCCTCAGCTATCATGGCCTTTCTGTCTCTCCCTCAGTTATCATGGCCTTTCTGTCTCTCCCTCAGCTATCATGGCCTTTCTGTCTCTCCCTCAGCTATCATGGCCTTTCTGTCTCTCCCCAGCTATCATGGCCTTATGGCCTTTCTGTCTCTCCTCCAGCTATCATGGCATTTCTTTTCTCTCTCCTCCAGCTATCATGGCCTGCCTGTCTCTCCTCCAGCTATCATGGCCTTTCTGTCTCTCCCCCAGCTATCATGGCCTTATGGCCTTTCCGTCTCTCCTCCAGCAATCATGGCCTCATGGCCTTTCTGTCTCTCCCCCAGCTATCATGGCCTTTCTGTCTCTCCCCCAGCTATCATGGCCTTATCGCCTTTCTGTCCCTCCCTCAGCTATCATGGCCTTTATGTCTCTCCCCCAGCTATCATGGCCTTTCTGTCTCTCCCCCAGCTATCATGGCCGTTCTGTCTCTGCCCCAGCTATCATGGCCTTTCTGTCTCTCCCCAAGCTATCATGGCCTTTCTGTCTCTCCCCCAGCTATCATGGCCTTATCGCCTTTCTGTCTCTCCCCCAGCTATCATGGCAATTTCTGTCTCTCCCCCAGCTATAATGGCCTTATGGCCTTTCTGTCTCTCCCCCAGCTATCATGGCCTTTCTGTCTCTCCCCCAGCTATCATGGCCTTATCGCCTTTCTGTCTCTCCCACAGCTATCATGGCCTTTCTGTCTCTCCCCCAGCTATCATGGCCTTATGGCCTTTCTGTCTCTCCCCCAGCTATCATGGCCTTTCTGTCTCTCCCCCAGCTATCATGGCCTTTCTGTCTCTCCCCCAGCTATCATGGCCTTTCTGTCTCTCCCCCAGCTATCATGGCCTTATGGCCTTTCTGTCTCTCCCCCAGCTATCATGGCCTTATGGCCTTTCTGTCTCTCCCCCAGCTATCATGGCCTTATGGCCTTTCTGTCTCTCCCCCAGCTATCATGGACTTTCTGTCTCTCCCCCAGCTATCATGGCCTTTCTGTCTCTCCCCCAGCTATCATGGCCTTTCTGTCTCTCCCCCAGCTATCATGTCCTTTCTGTCTCTCCCCCAGCTATCATGGCCTTTCTGTCTCTCCCCCAGCTATCATGGCCTTTCTGTCTCTCCCCCAACTATCATGGCCTTTCTGTCTCTCCCCCAGCTATCATGGCCTTTCTGTCTCTCCCCCAGCTATCATGGCCTTATGGCCTTTCTGTCTCTCCCCCAGCTATCGTGGCCTTACAGCCTTTCTGTCTCTCCCCCAGCTATCATGGGCTTATGGCTTTTCTGTCTCTCCCCCAGCTGTCATGGTCTTTCTGTCTCTCCCTCAGCTATCATGGCCTTTCTGTCTCTCCCCCAGCTATCATGGACTTTCTGTCTCTCCCCCAGCTCTCATGGCCTTTCTGTCCCTCCCTCAGCTCTCAAGGCCTTTCTGTCTCTCCCCCAGCTATCATGGCCTTATCGCCTTTCTGTCTCTCCTCCAGCTATCATGGCCTTTCTGTCTCTCCCCCAGCTATCATGGCCTTATGGCCTTTCTGTCTCTCCCCCAGCTATCATGGCCTTATGGCCTTTCTGTCTCTCCCCCAGCTATCATGGCCTTTTGGCCTTTCTGTCTCTCCCAAAGCTATCATGGCCTTTCTGTCTCTCCCCCAGCTATCATGGCCTTTCTGTCTCTCCCCCAGCTATCATGGCCTTTCTGTCTCTCCCCCAGCTATCATGGCCTTATCGCCTTTCTTTCTCTCCCACAGCTATCATGGCCTTTCTGTCTCTCCCCCAGCTATCATGGCCTTATGGCCTTTCTGTCTCTCCCCCAGCTATCATGGCCTTTCTGTCTCTCCCCCAGCTATCATGGCCTTTCTGTCTCTCCCCCAGCTATCATGGCCTTTCTGTCTCTCCCCCAGCTATCATGGCCTTTCTGTCTCTCCCCCAGCTATCATGGCCTTTCTGTCTCTCCCCCAGCTCTCATGGCCTTTCTGTCCCTCCCTCAGCTCTCAAGGCCTTTCTGTCTCTCCCCCAGCTATCATGGCCTTATCACCTTTCTGTCTCTCTCACAGCTATCATGGCCTTTCTGTCTCTCCCCCAGCTATCATGGCCTTATGGCCTTTCTGTCTCTCCCCCAGCTATCATGGACTTTCTGTCTCTCCCCCAGCTATCATGGCCTTTCTGTCTCTCCCCCAGCTATCATGGCCTTTCTGTCTCTCCCCCAGCTATCATGTCCTTTCTGTCTCTCCCCCAGCTATCATGGCCTTTCTGTCTCTCCCCCAGCTATCATGGCCTTTCTGTCTCTCCCCCAACTATCATGGCCTTTCTGTCTCTCCCCCAGCTATCATGGCCTTTCTGTCTCTCCCCCAGCTATCATGGCCTTATGGCCTTTCTGTCTCTCCCCCAGCTATCGTGGCCTTACAGCCTTTCTGTCTCTCCCCCAGCTATCATGGGCTTATGGCTTTTCTGTCTCTCCCCCAGCTGTCATGGTCTTTCTGTCTCTCCCTCAGCTATCATGGCCTTTCTGTCTCTCCCCCAGCTATCATGGACTTTCTGTCTCTCCCCCAGCTCTCATGGCCTTTCTGTCCCTCCCTCAGCTCTCAAGGCCTTTCTGTCTCTCCCCCAGCTATCATGGCCTTATCGCCTTTCTGTCTCTCCTCCAGCTATCATGGCCTTTCTGTCTCTCCCCCAGCTATCATGGCCTTATGGCCTTTCTGTCTCTCCCCCAGCTATCATGGCCTTATGGCCTTTCTGTCTCTCCCCCAGCTATCATGGCCTTTTGGCCTTTCTGTCTCTCCCAAAGCTATCATGGCCTTATGGCCTTTCTGTCTCTCCCCCAGCTATCATGGCCTTTCTGTCTCTCCCCCAGCTATCATGGCCTTTCTGTCTCTCCCCCAGCTATCATGGCCTTATCGCCTTTCTTTCTCTCCCACAGCTATCATGGCCTTTCTGTCTCTCCCCCAGCTATCATGGCCTTATGGCCTTTCTGTCTCTCCCCCAGCTATCATGGCCTTTCTGTCTCTCCCCCAGCTATCATGGCCTTTCTGTCTCTCCCCCAGCTATCATGGCCTTTCTGTCTCTCCCCCAGCTATCATGGCCTTTCTGTCTCTCCCCCAGCTATCATGGCCTTTCTGTCTCTCCCCCAGCTCTCATGGCCTTTCTGTCCCTCCCTCAGCTCTCAAGGCCTTTCTGTCTCTCCCCCAGCTATCATGGCCTTATCACCTTTCTGTCTCTCTCACAGCTATCATGGCCTTTCTGTCTCTCCCCCAGCTATCATGGCCTTTCTGTCTTTCCCCCAGCTATCATGGCCTTTCTGTCTCTCCCCCAGATATCATGGCCTTACTGTCTCTCCCCCAGCTATCATGGCCTTTCTGTCTCTCCCCCAGCTATCATGGCCTTTCTGTCTCTCCCCCAGCTATCATGGCCTTTCTGTCTCTCCCCCAGCTATCTTTGGCTTTCTGTCTCTCCCCCAGCTATCATGGCCTTATCGCCTTTCTGTCCCTCCCTCAGCTATCATGGCCTTTATGTATCTCCCCCAGCTATCATGGCCTTTCTGTCTCTCCCCCAGCTATCATGGCCTTTCTGTCTCTCGCCCAGCTATCATGGCCTTTCGGTCTCTCCCCCAGCTATCATGGCCTTTCTGTCTCTCCCCCAGCTATCATGGCCTTTCTGTCTCTGCCCCAGCTATCATGGCCTTTCTATCTCTCCCCCAGCTATCATGGCCTTATCGCCTTTCTGTCTCTCCCCCAGCTATCATGGCAATTTCTGTCTCTCCCACAGCTATAATGGCCTTTCTGTCTCTCCCCCAGCTCTCATGGCCTTTCTGTCTCTCCCCCAGCTATCATGGCCTTTCTGTCTCTCCCACTGCTATCATGGCCTTTCTGTCTCTCCCCCAGCTATCATGGCCTTTCTGTCTCTCCCCCAGCTCTCATGGCCTTTCTGTCTCTCCCCCAGCTATAATGGCCTTTCTGTCTCTCCCACTGCTATCATGGCCTTTCTGTCTCTCCCACTGCTATCATGGCCTTTCTGTCTCTCCCCCAGCTATCATAGCCTTTCTGTCTCTCCCCCAGCTATCATGGCCTTTCTGTCTCTCCCACAGCTATCATGGCCTTTCTGTCACTCCCCCAGCTATCATGGCCTTTCTGTCTCTCCCCCAGCTATCATGGCCGTATCGCCTTTCTGTCTCTCCCCCAGCTATCATGGCAATTTCTGTCTCTCCCCCAGCTATATTGGCCTTTCTGTCTCTCCCCCAGCTCTCATGGCCTTTCTGTCTCCCCCCCAGCTCTCATGGCCTTTCTGTCTCTCCCACTGCTATCATGGCCTTTCTGTCTCTCTCCCAGCTATCATGGCCTTTATGTCTCTCCCCCAGCTATCATGGCCTTTCTGTCTCACCTCCAGCTATCATGGCCTTTCTGTCTCTCCCCCAGCTATCATGGCCGTATCGCCTTTCTGTCTCTCCCCCAGCTATCATGGCAATTTCTGTCTCTCCCCCAGCTATATTGGCCTTTCTGTCTCTCCCCCAGCTCTCATGGCCTTTCTGTCTCCCCCCCAGCTCTCATGGCCTTTCTGTCTCTCCCACTGCTATCATGTCCTTTCTGTCTCTCTCCCAGCTATCATGGCCTTTATGTCTCTCCCCCAGCTATCATGACCTTTCTGTCTCACCTCCAGCTATCATGGCCTTTCTGTCTCTCCCCCAGCTATCATGGCCTTTCTGTCTCTCCACCAGCTAGCATGGCCTTTCTGTCTCTCCCACAGCTATCATGGCCTTTCTGTCTCTCCTCCAGCTATCATGGCCTTTCTGTCTCTCCCCCAGCTATCATGGCCTTTCTGTCTCTCCCACAGCTATCATGGCCTTTCTGTCACTCCCCCAGCTATCATGGCCTTTCTGTCTCTCCCCCAGCTATCATGGCCGTATCGCCTTTCTGTCTCTCCCCCAGCTATCATGGCAATTTCTGTCTCTCCCCCAGCTATATTGGCCTTTCTGTCTCTCCCCCAGCTCTCATGGCCTTTCTGTCTCCCCCCCAGCTCTCATGGCCTTTCTGTCTCTCCCACTGCTATCATGGCCTTTCTGTCTCTCTCCCAGCTATCATGGCCTTTATGTCTCTCCCCCAGCTATCATGGCCTTTCTGTCTCACCTCCAGCTATCATGGCCTTTCTGTCTCTCCCCCAGCTATCATGGCCGTATCGCCTTTCTGTCTCTCCCCCAGCTATCATGGCAATTTCTGTCTCTCCCCCAGCTATATTGGCCTTTCTGTCTCTCCCCCAGCTCTCATGGCCTTTCTGTCTCCCCCCCAGCTCTCATGGCCTTTCTGTCTCTCCCACTGCTATCATGTCCTTTCTGTCTCTCTCCCAGCTATCATGGCCTTTATGTCTCTCCCCCAGCTATCATGACCTTTCTGTCTCACCTCCAGCTATCATGGCCTTTCTGTCTCTCCCCCAGCTATCATGGCCTTTCTGTCTCTCCACCAGCTAGCATGGCCTTTCTGTCTCTCCCACAGCTATCATGGCCTTTCTGTCTCTCCTCCAGCTATCATGGCCTTTCTGTCTCTCCCCCAGCTATCATGGCCTTTCTGTCTCTCCCCCAGCTATCATGGCCTTTCTGTCTCTCCTCCAGCTATCATGGCCTTTCTGTCTCTCCCCCAGCTATCTTTGGCTTTCTGTCTCTCCCCCAGCTATCATGGCCTTATCGCCTTTCTGTCCCTCCCTCAGCTATCATGGCCTTTATGTATCTCCCCCAGCTATCATGGCCTTTCTGTCTCTCCCCCAGCTATCATGGCCTTTCGGTCTCTCCCCCAGCTATCATGGCCTTTCTGTCTCTCCCCCAGCTATCATGGCCTTTCTGTCTCTGCCCCAGCTATCATGGCCTTTCTGTCTCTGCCCCAGCTATCATGGCCTTCCTGTCTCTCCCCCAGCTATCATGGCCTTTCTATCTCTCCCCCAGCTATCATGGCCTTATCGCCTTTCTGTCCCTCCCTCAGCTATCATGGCCTTTATGTATCTCCCCCAGCTATCATGGCCTTTCTGTCTCTCGCCCAGCTATCATGGCCTTTCGGTCTCTCCCCCAGCTATCATGGCCTTTCTGTCTCTCCCCCAGCTATCATGGCCTTTCTGTCTCTGCCCCAGCTATCATGGCCTTTCTGTCTCTGCCCCAGCTATCATGGCCTTCCTGTCTCTCCCCCAGCTATCATGGCCTTTCTATCTCTCCCCCAGCTATCATGGCCTTATCGCCTTTCTGTCTCTCCCCCAGCTATCATGGCAATTTCTGTCTCTCCCCCAGCTATAATGGCCTTTCTGTCTCTCCCCCAGCTCTCATGGCCTTTCTGTCTCTCCCCCAGCTATCATGGCCTTTCTGTCTCTCCCACTGCTATCATGGCCTTTCTGTCTCTCCCCCAGCTATCATGGCCTTTCTGTCTCTCCCCCAGCTCTCATGGCCTTTCTGTCTCTCCCCCAGCTATAATGGCCTTTCTGTCTCTCCCACTGCTATCATGGCCTTTCTGTCTCTCCCACTGCTATCATGGCCTTTCTGTCTCTCCCCCAGCTATCATAGCCTTTCTGTCTCTCCCCCAGCTAGCATGGCCTTTCTGTCTCTCCCACAGCTATCATGGCCTTTCTGTCACTCCCCCAGCTATCATGGCCTTTCTGTCTCTCCCCCAGCTATCATGGCCGTATCGCCTTTCTGTCTCTCCCCCAGCTATCATGGCAATTTCTGTCTCTCCCCCAGCTATATTGGCCTTTCTGTCTCTCCCCCAGCTCTCATGGCCTTTCTGTCTCCCCCCCAGCTCTCATGGCCTTTCTGTCTCTCCCACTGCTATCATGGCCTTTCTGTCTCTCCCCCAGCTATCATGGCCTTTATGTCTCTCCCCCAGCTATCATGGCCTTTCTGTCTCACCTCCAGCTATCATGGCCTTTCTGTCTCTCCCCCAGCTATCATGGCCTTTCTGTCTCTCCCCCAGCTAGCATGGCCTTTCTGTCTCTCCCACAGCTATCATGGCCTTTCTGTCTCTCCTCCAGCTATCATGGCCTTTCTGTCTCTCCCCCAGCTATCATGGCCTTTCTGTCTCTCCCCCAGCTATCATGGCCTTATGGCCTTTCTGTCTCTCCCCCAGCTATCATGGCCTTACGGCCTTTCTGTCTCTCCCCCAGCTATCATGGCCTTATGTCCTTTCTGTCTCTCCCCCAGCTATCAAGGCCTTTCTGTCTCTCCCTCAGCTATCATGGCCTTTCTGTCTCTCCTCCAGCTATCATGGCCTTTCTGTCTCTCCCTCAGCTATCATGGCCTTTCTGTCTCTCCCTCAGCTATCATGGCCTTTCTGTCTCTCCCCAGCTATCATGGCCTTTCTGTCTCTCCCCCAGCTATCATGGCCTTATGGCCTTTCCGTCTCTCCTCCAGCTATCATGGCCTTTCTGTCTCTCCCCCAGCTATCATGGCCTTTCTGTCTCTCCCCCAGCTATCATGGCCTTTCTGTCTTTCCCCCAACTATCATGGCCTTTCTGTCTCTCCCCCAGCTATCATGGCCTTTCTGTCTCTCCCCCAACTATCATGGCCTTTCTGTCTGTCCCCCAGCTATCATGGCCTTTCTGTCTTTCCCCCAGCTATCATGGCCTTTCTGTCTCTCCCCCAGCTATCATGGCCTTTCTGTCTCTCCCCCAGCTATCATGGCCTTTCTGTCTCTCCCCCAGCTATCATGGCCTTTCTGTCTCTCCCCCAGTTATCATGGCCTTTCTGTCTCTCCCCCAGCTATCATGGCCTTTCTGTCTCTCCCCCAGCTATCATGGCCTTTCTGTCTCTCATCCAGCTATCATGGCCTTTCTGTCTCTCCCCCAGCTATCATGGCCTTTCTGTCCCTCCCTCAGCTATCATGGCCTTTATGTCTCTCCCCCAGCTATCATGGCCTTTCTGTCTCTCCCCCAGCTATCATTGCCTTATCGCCTTTCTGTCCCTCCCTCAGCTATCATGGCCTTTATGTCTCTCCCCCAGCTATCATGGCCTTTCTGTCTCTCCCCCAGCTATCATGGCCTTTCTGTCTCTGCCCCAGCTATCATGGCCTTTCTGTCTCTCCCCAAGCTATCATGGCCTTTCTGTCTCTCCCCAAGCTATCATGGCCTTTCTGTCTCTCCCCCAGCTATCATGGCCTTATCGCCTTTCTGTCTCTCCCCCAGCTATCATGGCAATTTCTGTCTCTCCACCAGCTATAATGGCCTTTCTGTCTCTCCCCCAGCTCCCATGGCCTTTCTGTCTCTCCCCCAGCTCTTGTGGCCTTTCTGTCTCTCCCACAGCTATCATGGCCATTCTGTCTCTCCCCCAGCTATCATGGCCTTTCTGTCTCTCCCCAAGCTATCATGGCCTTTCTGTCTCTCCCCCAGCTATCATGGCCTTATGGACTTTCTGTCTCTCCCCAGCTATCATGGCCTTATGGACTTTCTGTCTCTCCCCCAGCTTTCATGGCCTTAAGGCCTTTCTGTCTCTCCCCAGCTATCATGGCCTTATGGCCTTTATGTCTCTCCTCCAGCTATCATGGCCTTATGGCCTTTCTGTCTCTCCTCCAGCAATCATGGCCTTATTGCCTTTCTGTCTCTCCCCCAGCTATCATGGCCTTTCTGTCTCTCCTCCAGCAATCATGGCCTTTCTGTCTCTCCCCAGCTTTCATGGCCTTTATGTCTCTCTCCCAGCTATCATGGCCTTTATGTCTCTCCCCCAGCCATCATGGCCTTATGGCATTCCTGTCTCTCCTCATCTATCATGGCCTTTCTGTCTCTCCCCAGCTATCATGGCCTTCTGTCTCTCCCCCAGCTATCATGGCCTTTCTGTCTCTCCCCCAGCTATCATGGCCTTTCTGTCTCTCCCCCAGCTATCATGGCCTTTCTGTCTCTCCCCAGCTATCATTGCCTTTCTGTCTCTCCCCAGCTATCATGGCCTTTCTGTCTCTCCCTCAGCTTTCATGGCCTTTCTGTCTCTCCCTCAGCTATCATGGCCTTTCTGTCTCTCCCTCAGCTATCATGGCCTTTCTGTCTCTCCCTCAGCTATCATGGCCTTTCTGTCTCTCCCTCAGCTATCATGGCCTTTCTGTCTCTCCCCAGCTATCATGGCCTTATGGCCTTTCTGTCTCTCCTCCAGCTATCATGGCATTTCTTTTCTCTCTCCTCCAGCTATCATGGCCTGCCTGTCTCTCCTCCAGCTATCATGGCCTTTCTGTCTCTCCCCCAGCTATCATGGCCTTATGGCCTTTCCGTCTCTCCTCCAGCTATCATGGCCTCATGGCCTTTCTGTCTCTCCCCCAGCTATCATGGCCTTTCTGTCTCTCCCCCAGCTATCATGGCCTTATCGCCTTTCTGTCCCTCCCTCAGCTATCATGGCCTTTATGTCTCTCCCCCAGCTATCATGGCCTTTCTGTCTCTCCCCCAGCTATCATGGCCTTATCGCCTTTCTGTCCCTCCCTCAGCTATCATGGCCTTTATGTCTCTCCCCCAGCTATCATGGCCTTTCTGTCTCTCCCCCAGCTATCATGGCCTTTCTGTCTCTGCCCCAGCTATCATGGCCTTTCTGTCTCTCCCCAAGCTATCATGGCCTTTCTGTCTCTCCCCCAGCTATCATGGCCTTATCGCCTTTCTGTCTCTCCCCCAGCTATCATGGCAATTTCTGTCTCTCCCCCAGCTATAATGGCCTTTCTGTCTCTCCCCCAGCTCCCATGGCCTTTCTGTCTCTCCCCCAGCTCTTGTGGCCTTTCTGTCTCTCCCACAGCTATCATGGCCATTCTGTCTCTCCCCCAGCTATCATGGCCTTTCTGTCTCTCCCCCAGCTATCATGGCCTTTCTGTCTCTCCCCCAGCTATCATGGCCTTATGGACTTTCTGTCTCTCCCCCAGCTCTTGTGGCCTTTCTGTCTCTCCCACAGCTATCATGGCCTTTCTGTCTCTCCCCCAGCTATCATGGCCTTTCTGTCTCTCCCCCAGCTATCATGGCCTTTCTGTCTCTCCCCAGCTATCATGGCCTTTCTGTCTCTCCCCAGCTATCATGGCCTTTCTGTCTCTCCCTCAGCTATCATGGCCTTTCTGTCTCTCCCTCAGCTATCATGGCCTTTCTGTCTCTCCCCAGCTATCATGGCCTTATGGCCTTTCTGTCTCTCCTCCAGCTATCATGGCATTTATTTTCTCTCTCCTCCAGCTATCATGGCCTGCCTGTCTCTCCTCCAGCTATCATGGCCTTTCTGTCTCTCCCCCAGCTATCATGGCCTTATGGCCTTTCCGTCTCTCCTCCAGCTATCATGGCCTCATGGCCTTTCTGTCTCTCCCCCAGCTATCATGGCCTTTCTGTCTCTCCCCCAGCTATCATGGCCTTTCTGTCTCTCCCCCAGCTATCATGGCCTTTCTGTCTTTCCCCCAACTATCATGGCCTTTCTGTCTCTCGCACAGCTATCATGGCCTTTCTGTCTCTCATCCACCTATCATGGCCTTTCTGTCTCTCCCCCAGCTATCATGGCCTTTCTGTCTCTCCCCCAGCTATCATGGCCTTATCGCCTTTCTGTCCCTCCCTCAGCTATCATGGCCTTTATGTCTCTCCCCCAGCTATCATGGCCTTTCTGTCTCTCCCCCAGCTATCATGGCCTTATCGCCTTTCTGTCCCTTCCTCAGCTATCATGGCCTTTATGTCTCTCCCCCAGCTATCATGGCCTTTCTGTCTCTCCCCCAGCTATCATGGCCTTTCTGTCTCTGCCCCAGCTATCATGGCCTTTCTGTCTCTCCCCAAGCTATCATGGCCTTCCTGTCTCTCCCACAGCTATCATGGCCTTATCGCCTTTCTGTCTCTCCCCCAGCTATCATGGCAATTTCTGTCTCTCCCCCAGCTATAATGGCCTTTCTGTCTCTCCCCCAGCTCCCATGGCCTTTCTGTCTCTCCCCCAGCTCTTGTGGCCTTTCTGTCTCTCCCACAGCTATCATGGCCATTCTGTCTCTCCCCCAGCTATCATGGCCTTTCTGTCTCTCCCCCAGCTATCATGGCCTTTATGTCTCTCCCCCAGCTATCATGGCCTTATGGACTTTCTGTCTCTCCCCCAGCTTTCATGGCCTTAAGGCCTTTCTGTCTCTCCCCAGCTATCATGGCCTTATGGCCTTTCTGTCTCTCCTCCAGCTATCATGGCCTTATGGCCTTTCTGTCTCCCCTCCAGCAATCATGGCCTTATTGCCTTTCTGTCTCTCCCCCAGCTATCATGGCCTTTCTGTCTCTCCTCCAGCAATCATGGCCTTTCTGTCTCTCCCCAGCTTTCATGGCCTTTATGTCTCTCTCCCAGCTATCATGGCCATTCTGTCTCTCCCCCAGCTATCATGGCCTTTCTGTCTCTCCCCCAGCTATCATGGCCTTTCTGTCTCTCCCCCAGCTATCATGGCCTTATGGACTTTCTGTCTCTCCCCCAGCTTTCATGGCCTTAAGGCCTTTCTGTCTCTCCCCAGCTATCATGGCCTTATGGCCTTTCTGTCTCTCCTCCAGCTATCATGGCCTTATGGCCTTTCTGTCTCCCCTCCAGCAATCATGGCCTTATTGCCTTTCTGTCTCTCCCCCAGCTATCATGGCCTTTCTGTCTCTCCTCCAGCAATCATGGCCTTTCTGTCTCTCCCCAGCTTTCATGGCCTTTATGTCTCTCTCCCAGCTATCATGGCCTTTATGTCTCTCCCCCATTCATCATGGCCTTTCTGTCTTTCCCCCAGCTATCATGGCCTTTCTGTCTCTCCCCCAGCTATCATGGCCTTTCTGTCTCTCCCCCAGCTATCATGGCCTTTCTGTCCCTCCCTCAGCTATCATGGCCTTTCTGTCTCTCCCCCAGCTATCATGGCCTTTCTGTCTCTGCCCCAGCTATCATGGCCTTTCTGTCTCTCCCCAAGCTATCATGGCCTTTCTGTCTCTGCCCCAGCTATCATGGCCTTTCTGTCTCTCCCCCAGCTATCATGGATTTATCGCCTTTCTGTCTCTCCCCCAGCTATCATGCAATTTCTGTCTCTCCCCCAGCTATAATGGCCTTTCTGTCTCTCCCCCAGCTCCCATGGCTTTTCTGTCTCTCCCCCAGCTCTCGTGGCCTTTCTGTCTCTCCCACAGCTATCATGGCCTTTCTGTCTCTCCCACAGCTATCATGGCCTTTCTGTCTCTCCCCCAGATATCATGGCCTTTCTGTCTCTCCCCCAGCTATCATGGCCTTTCTGTCTCTCCCCCAGCTATCATGGCCTTTCTGTCTCTCCCCCAGCTATCATGGCCTTTCTGTCTCTCCCCCAGCTATCATGGCCTTTCTGTCTCTCCTCCAGCTATCATGGCCTTTCTGTCTCTCCCCCAGCTATCATGAACTTTCTGTCTCTCCCCCAGCTATCATGGCCTCATCGCCTTTCTGTCCCTCACACAGCTATCATGGCCTTTATGTCTCTCCCCCAGCTATCATGGCCTTTCTGTCTCTCCCACAGCTATCATGGCCTTTCTGTCTCTTCCCCAGCTATCATGGCCTTTCTGTCTCTCCCCAGCTAACATGGCCTTCCTGTCTCTCCCCCAGCTATCATGGCCTCATGGCCTTTCTGTCTCTCCTCCAGCTATCATGGCCTTTCTGTCTCTCCCCCAGCTATCATGGCCTTCTTGTCTCTCCCCCAGCTATCATGGCCTTATGGCCTTTCTGTCTCTCCTCCAGCTATCATTGCCTTTCTGTCTCTCCCCCAGCTGTCATGGCCTTTCTGTCTCTCCCCCAGCTATCATGGCCTTCCTGTCTCTCCCCCAGCTATCATGGCCTTATGGCCTTTCTGTCTCTCCTCCAGCTATCATGGCCTTTCTGTCTCTCCCCCAGCTATCATGGCCTTTCTGTCTCTCCTCCAGCTATCATGGCCTTTCTGTCTCTCCTCCAGCGATCATGTCCTTTCTGTCTCTCCCCAGCTATCATGGCCTTTCTGTCTCTCCCCCAGCCATCATGGCCTTATGGCCTTTCTGTCTCTCCCCAGCTATCATGGCCTTTCTGTCTCTCCCCCAGCCATCATGGCCTTATGGCCTTTCTGTCTCTCTCCCAAGCTATCATGGCCTTTCTGTCTCTCCCCCAGCTATCATGGCCTTATGGACTTTCTGTCTCTTCCCCAGCTTTCATGGCCTTAAGGCCTTTCTGTCTCTCCCCAGCTATCATGGCCTTATGGCCTTTCTGTCTCTCCTCCAGCTATCATGGCGTTATCGCCTTTCTGTCCCTCACACAGCTATCATGGCCTTTATGTCTCTCCCACAGCTATCATGGCCTTTCTGTCTCTCTCACAGCTATCATGGCCTTTCTGTCTCTTCCCCAGCTATCATGGCATTTCTGTCTCTCCCCCAGCTATCATGGCCTTTCTGTCTCTCCCCCAGCTGTCATGGCCTTTCTGTCTCTCCCCCAGCTATCATGGCCTTTCTGTCTCTCCCCCAGCTATTATGGCCTTTCTGTCTCTCCCCCAGCTGTCATGGCCTTTCTGTCTCTCCCCCAGCTATCATGTCCTTCCTGTCTCTCCCCCAGCTATCATGGCCTTATGGCCTTTCTGTCTCTCCTCCAGCTATCATGGCCTTTCTGTCTCTCCTCCAGCTATCATGGCCTTATGGCCTTTCTGTCTCTCCCCAGCTATCATGGCCTTTTGGCCTTTCTGTCTCTCCCCCAGCTATCATGGCCTTTCTTTCTCTCCTCCAGCTATCATGGCCTTTCTGTCTCTCCTCCAGCGATCATGTCCTTTCTGTCTCTCCCCAGCTATCATGGCCTTTATGTCTCTCCCCCAGCCATCATGGCCTTATGGCCTTTCTGTCTCTCCTCCAGCTATCATGGCCTTATGGCCTTTCTGTCTCTCCCCAGCCATCATGGCCTTATGGCCTTTCTGTCTCTCCCCAGCTATCATGGCCTTTCTGTCTCTCCCCAGCTATCATGGCCTTTCTGTCTCTCCCCCAGCTATCATGGCCTTTCTGTCTCCCCCCCAGCTATCATGGCCTTTCTGTCTCTCCCCCAGCTATCAATACCTTTCTGTCTCTCCCCAGCTATCATAGCCTTTCTGTCTCTCCCCCAGCTGTCATGGCCTTTCTGTCTCTCCTCCAGCTATCATGGCCTTATGGCCTTTCTGTCTCTCCCCAGCTATAATGGCCTTATGGCCTTTCTGTCTCTCCCCCAGCTATAATGGCCTTATGGCCTTTCTGTCTCTCCCCCAGCTATCATGGCCTTTCTGTCTCTCCTCCAGCAATCATGTCCTTTCTGTCTCTCCCCAGGTATCATGGCCTTTCTGTCTCTACCCCAGCCATCATGGCCTTATGGCCTTTCTGTCTCTCCCCAGCTATCATGGCCTTTCTGTCTCTCCCCCAGCTATCATGGCCTTATGGACTTTCTGTCTCTACCCAGCTATCATGGCCTTATGGACTTTCTGTCTCTCCCCCAGCTTTCATGGCCTTAAGGCCTTTCTGTCTCTCCCCCAGCTATCATGGCCTTTCTTTCTCTCCTCCAGCTATCATGGCCTTTCTGTCTCTCCTCCAGCGATCATGTCCTTTCTGTCTCTCCCCAGCTATCATGGCCTTTATGTCTCTCCCCCAGCCATCATGGCCTTATGGCCTTTCTGTCTCTCCTCCAGCTATCATGGCCTTATGGCCTTTCTGTCTCTCCCCAGCCATCATGGCCTTATGGCCTTTCTGTCTCTCCCCAGCTATCATGGCCTTTCTGTCTCTCCCCAGCTATCATGGCCTTTCTGTCTCTCCCCCAGCTATCATGGCCTTTCTGTCTCTCCCCCAGCTATCATGGCCTTTCTGTCTCTCCCCCAGCTATCAATACCTTTCTGTCTCTCCCCAGCTATCATAGCCTTTCTGTCTCTCCCCCAGCTGTCATGGCCTTTCTGTCTCTCCTCCAGCTATCATGGCCTTATGGCCTTTCTGTCTCTCCCCAGCTATAATGGCCTTATGGCCTTTCTGTCTCTCCCCCAGCTATAATGGCCTTATGGCCTTTCTGTCTCTCCCCCAGCTATCATGGCCTTTCTGTCTCTCCTCCAGCAATCATGTCCTTTCTGTCTCTCCCCAGCTATCATGGCCTTTCTGTCTCTACCCCAGCCATCATGGCCTTATGGCCTTTCTGTCTCTCCCCAGCTATCATGGCCTTTCTGTCTCTCCCCCAGCTATCATGGCCTTATGGACTTTCTGTCTCTACCCAGCTATCATGGCCTTATGGACTTTCTGTCTCTCCCCCAGCTTTCATGGCCTTAAGGCCTTTCTGTCTCTCCCCAGCTATCATGGCCTTATGGCCTTTCTGTCTCTCCTCCAGCTATCATGGCCTTATGGCCTTTCTGTCTCTCCTCCAGCAATCATGGCCTTATTGCCTTTCTGTCTCTCCCCCAGCTATCATGGCCTTTCTGTCTCTCCTCCAGCTATCATGGCCTTTCTGTCTCTCCCCAGCTTTCATGGCCTTTATGTCTCTCTCCCAGCTATCATGGCCTTTCTGTCTCTCCCCCAGCCATCATGGCCTTATGGCCTTTCTGTCTCTCCTCATCTATCATGGCCTTTCTGTCTCTCCCCAGCTATCATGGCCTTCTGTGTCTCCCCCAGCTATCATGGCCTTTCTGTCTCTCCCCCAGCTATCATTGCCTTTCTGTCTCTCCCCCAGCTATTATGGCCTTTCTGTCTCTCCCCAGCTATCATGGCCTTTTTGTCTCTCCCCCAGCTATCATGGCCTTTCTGTCTCTCCCCAGCTATCATGGCCTTTCTGTCTCTCCCTCAGCTATCATGGCCTTTCTGTCTCTCCCTCAGCTATCATGGCCTTTCTGTCTCTCCCTCAGCTATCATGGCCTTTCTGTCTCTCCCTCAGCTATCGTGGCCTTTCTGTCTCTCAATCAGCTTTCATAGCCTTTCTGTCTCTCCCTCAGCTATCATGGCCTTTCTGTCTCTCCTCCAGCTATCATGGCCTTTCTGTCTCTCCCCCAGCTATCATGGCCTTATGGCCTTTCCGTCTCTCCTCCAGCTATCATGGCCTTTCTGTCTCTCCCCCAGCTATCATGGCCTTTCTGTCTCTCCCCCAGCTATCATGTCCTTTCTGTCTCTCCCCCAGCTATCATGGCCTTTATGTCTCTACCCCAGCTATCATGGCCTTATGGCCTTTCTGTCTCTCCCCAGCTATCATGGCCTTATGGCCTTTCTGTCTCTCCCCCAGATATCATGGCCTTATGGCCTTTCTGTCTCTCCTCCAGCTATCATGGCCTTATGGCCTTTCTGTCTCTCCCCCAGCTATCATGGCCTTATGGCCTTTCTGTCTCTCCTCCAGCTATCATGGCCTTATGGCCTTTCTGTCTCTCCCCAGCTATCATGCCCTTATGGCCTTTCTGTCTCTCCTCCAGCTATCATGGCCTTATGGCCTTTCTGTCTCTCCCCCGGCTATCATGGCCTTTCTGTCTCTCCCTCAGCTATCATGGCCTTTCTGTCTCTCCCTCAGCTATCATGGCCTTTCTGTCTCTCCCTCAGCTATCATGGCCTTTCTGTCTCTCAATCAGCTATCATGGCCTTTCTGTCTCTCCCTCAGCTATCATGGCCTTTCTGTCTCTCCCCAGCTATCATGGCCTTATGGCCTTTCTGTCTCTCCTCATCTATCATGGCCTTTCTGTCTCTCCCCAGCTATCATGGCCTTTCTGTCTCTCCCTCAGCTATCATGGCCTTTCTGTCTCTCCCTCAGCTATCATGGCCTTTCTGTCTCTCCCTCAGCTATCGTGGCCTTTCTGTCTCTCAATCAGCTATCATAGCCTTTCTGTCTCTCCCTCAGCTATCATGGCCTTTCTGTCTCTCCTCCAGCTATCATGGCCTTTCTGTCTCTCCCCCAGCTATCATGGCCTTTCTGTCTCTCCCCCAGCTATCATGGCCTTTCTGTCTCTCCCTCAGCTATCATGGCCTTTCTGTCTCTCCCTCAGCTATCGTGGCCTTTCTGTCTCTCAATCAGCTATCATAGCCTTTCTGTCTCTCCCTCAGCTATCATGGCCTTTCTGTCTCTCCTCCAGCTATCATGGCCTTTCTGTCTCTCCCCCAGCTATCATGGCCTTTCTGTCTCTCCCCCAGCTATCATGGCCTTTCTGTCTCTCCCCCAGCTATCATGGCCTTATGGCCTTTCTGTCTCTCCTCCAGCTATCATGGCCTTATGGCCTTTCTGTCTCTCCCCCAGCTATCATGGCCTTATGGCCTTTCTGTCTCTCCTCCAGCTATCATGGCCTTATGGCCTTTCTGTCTCTCCCCAGCTATCATGGCCTTATGGCCTTTCTGTCTCTCCCTCAGCTATCATGGCCTTTCTGTCTCTCAATCAGCTATCATGGCCTTTCTGTCTCTCCCTCAGCTATCATGGCCTTTCTGTCTCTCCCCAGCTATCATGGCCTTATGGCCTTTCTGTCTCTCCTCATCTATCATGGCCTTTCTGTCTCTCCCCAGCTATCATGGCCTTTCTGTCTCTCCCCCAGCTATCATGGCCTTTCTGTCTCTCCCCAGCTATCATGGCCTTTCTGTCTCTCCCTCAGCTATCATGGCCTTTCTGTCTCTCCCTCAGCTATCATGGCCTTTCTGTCTCTCCCTCAGCTATCATGGCCTTTCTGTCTCTCCCTCAGCTATCGTGGCCTTTCTGTCTCTCAATCAGCTATCATAGCCTTTCTGTCTCTCCCTCAGCTATCATGGCCTTTCTGTCTCTCCTCCAGCTATCATGGCCTTTCTGTCTCTCCCCCAGCTATCATGGCCTTTCTGTCTCTCCCCCAGCTATCATGGCCTTTCTGTCTCTACCCCAGCTATCATGGCCTTATGGCCTTTCTGTCTCTCCCCAGCTATCATGGCCTTATGGCCTTTCTGTCTCTCCCCCAGCTATCATGGCCTTATGGCCTTTCTGTCTCTCCTCCAGCTATCATGGCCTTATGGCCTTTCTGTCTCTCCCCCAGCTATCATGGCCTTATGGCCTTTCTGTCTCTCCTCCAGCTATCATGGCCTTATGGCCTTTCTGTCTCTCCCCAGCTATCATGGCCTTATGGCCTTTCTGTCTCTCCCTCAGCTATCATGGCCTTTCTGTCTCTCAATCAGCTATCATGGCCTTTCTGTCTCTCCCTCAGCTATCATGGCCTTTCTGTCTCTCCCCAGCTATCATGGCCTGATGGCCTTTCTGTCTCTCCTCCAGCTATCATGGCATTTCTGTCTCTCCTCCAGCTATCATGGCCTTTCTGTCTCTCCTCCAGCTATCATGGCCTTTCTGTCTCTCCCCCAGCTATCATGTCCTTTCTGTCTCTCCCCCAGCTATCATGGCCTTTCTGTCTCTCCCCCAGCTATCATGTCCTTTCTGTCTCTCCCCCAGCTATCATGGCCTTTCTGTCTCTCCCCAGCTATCATGGCCTTATGGACTTTCTGTCTCTCTTCCAGCTATCATGGCCTCATGGCCTTTCTGTCTCTCCTCCAGCTATCATGGCCTTATGGCCTTTCTGTCTCTCCCCAGCTATCATGGCCTTTCTGTCTCTCCCCAGCTATCATGGCCTTATGGACTTTCTGTCTCTCTTCCAGCTATCATGGCCTCATGGCCTTTCTGTCTCTCCTCCAGCTATCATGGCCTTATGGCCTTTCTGTCTCTCCTTCAGCTATCATGGCCTTTCTGTCTCTCCCCCAGCTATCATGGCCTTATGGTATTCCGTCTCTCCTCCAGCTATCATGGCCTTTTTGTCTCTCCCCCAGCTATCATGGCCTTTCTGTCTCTCCCCCAGCTACCATGACCTTTCTGTCTCTCGCCCAGCTATCATGGCCTTTCTGTCTCTCCCCAGCTATCATGGCCTTATGGCCTTTCTGTCTCTCCTCCACCTATCATGGCCTTATGACCTTTCTGTCTCTCCTCCAGCTATCATGGCCTTTCTGTCTCTCCCCCAGCTATCATGGCATTATGGCCTTTCTGTCTCTCCCCAGCTATCATGGCCTTATGGCCTTTCTGTCTCTCCTCCAGCTTTCATGGCCTTTCTTTCTCTCCCCCAGCTATCGTGGCCTTTCTGTCTCTCCCCCAGCTATCATGACCTTTCTGTCTCTCCCCCAGCTATCATGGCCTTTCTGTCTCTCCCCCAGCTATCATGTCCTTTCTGTCTCTCCCCCAGCTATCATGGCCTTTCTGTCTCTCCCCAGCTATCATGGCCTTATGGCCTTTCTGTCTCTCCTCCACCTATCATGGCCTTATGACCTTTCTGTCTCTCCTCCAGCTATCATGGCCTTTCTGTCTCTCCCCCAGCTATCATGGCATTATGGCCTTTCTGTCTCTCCCCAGCTATCATGGCCTTATGGCCTTTCTGTCTCTCCTCCAGCTTTCATGGCCTTTCTGTCTCTCCCCCAGCTATCGTGGCCTTTCTGTCTCTCCCCCAGCTATCATGGCCTTCCTGTCTCTCCCCCAGCTGTCATGGCCTTTCTGTCTCTCCTCCAGCTATCATGGCCTTTCTGTCTCTCCCCCAGCTATCATGGCCTTATGGTATTCCGTCTCTCCTCCAGCTATCATGGCCTTTCTGTCTCTCCCCCAGCTATCATGGCCTTTCTGTCTCTCCCCCAGCTACCATGACCTTTCTGTCTCTCGCCCAGCTATCATGGCCTTTCTGTCTCTCCCCAGCTATCATGGCCTTATGGCCTTTCTGTCTCTCCTCCACCTATCATGGCCTTATGACCTTTCTGTCTCTCCTCCAGCTATCATGGCCTTTCTGTCTCTCCCCCAGCTATCATGGCATTATGGCCTTTCTGTCTCTCCCCAGCTATCATGGCCTTATGGCCTTTCTGTCTCTCCTCCAGCTTTCATGGCCTTTCTTTCTCTCCCCCAGCTATCGTGGCCTTTCTGTCTCTCCCCCAGCTATCATGACCTTTCTGTCTCTCCCCCAGCTATCATGGCCTTTCTGTCTCTCCCCCAGCTATCATGTCCTTTCTGTCTCTCCCCCAGCTATCATGGCCTTTCTGTCTCTCCCCAGCTATCATGGCCTTATGGCCTTTCTGTCTCTCCTCCACCTATCATGGCCTTATGACCTTTCTGTCTCTCCTCCAGCTATCATGGCCTTTCTGTCTCTCCCCCAGCTATCATGGCATTATGGCCTTTCTGTCTCTCCCCAGCTATCATGGCCTTATGGCCTTTCTGTCTCTCCTCCAGCTTTCATGGCCTTTCTGTCTCTCCCCCAGCTATCGTGGCCTTTCTGTCTCTCCCCCAGCTATCATGGCCTTCCTGTCTCTCCCCCAGCTGTCATGGCCTTTCTGTCTCTCCTCCAGCTATCATGGCCTTTCTGTCTCTCCTCCAGCTATCATGGCTTTTCTGTCTCTCCTCCAGCTATCATGGCCTTATGGCCTTTCTGTCTCTCCCAAAAGCTATCATGGCCATTCTGTCTCTCCCCCAGCTATCATGGCCTTTCTGTCTCTCCCCCAGCTATCATGGCTTTTCTGTCTCTCCTCCAGCTATCATGGCCTTATGGCCTTTCTGTCTCTCCCAAAAGCTATCATGGCCTTTCTATCTCTCCCCCAACTATCATGGCCTTCCTGTCTCTCCCCCAGCTGTCATGGCCTTTCTGTCTCTCCTCCAGCTATCATGGCCTTTCTGTCTCTCCTCCAGCTATCATGGCCTTTCTGTCTCTCCTCCAGCTATCATGGCCTTTCTGTCTCTCCCCCAGCTATCATGGCCTTATGGCCTTTCTGTCTCTCCCCAAAGCTATCATGGCCTTTCTGTCTCTCCTCCAGCTATCATGGCCTTTCTGTCTCTCCCCCAGCTATCATGGCCTTATGGCCTTTCTGTCTCTCCCCAAAGCTATCATGGCCTGTCTGTCTCTCTCCCAGCTATCATGGCCTTTCTGTCTCTCCTCCAGCTATCATGGCCTTTCTGTCTCTCCTCCAGCTATCATGGCCTTTCTGTCTCTCCCCCAGCTATCATAGCCTTTCTGTCTTTCCCCCAGCTATCATGGCCTTTCTGTCTCTCCCCCAGCTATCATGGCTTTATGGACTTTCTGTCTCTCCCCCAGCTATCATGGCCTTTCTGTCTCTCCTCCCAGCTATCATGGCCTTATGGCCTTTCTGTCTCTCCCCCAGCTATCATGGCCTTTCTGTCTCTCCTCCAGCTATCATGGCCTTATGGCCTTTCTGTCTCTCCCCCAGCTATCGTGGCCTTATGGCCTTTCTGTCTCTCCCCAAAGCTATCATGGCCTTTCTGTCTCTCCCCCAGCTATCATGGCCTTTCTGTCTCTCCCCCAGCTATCATGGCCTTTCTGTCTCTCCTCCAGCTATCATGGCCTTATGGCCTTTCTGTCTCTCCCCCAGCTATTGTGGCCTTATGGCCTTTCTGTCTCTCCCCAAAGCTATCATGGCCTTTCTGTCTCTCCCCCAGCTATCATGGCCTTATGGGCTTTCTGTCTCTCCCCAATGCTATCATGACCTTTCTGTCTCTCCCCCAGCTATCATGGCTTTTATGTCTCTCCCCCAGCTATCATGGCCTTTCTGTCTCTCCCCCAGCTATCATGGCCTTTCTGTTTGACCTGAAGGACCTGGTAGATCTGATGTCTATAGGTACTCTGCTGGCCTACACCCTGGTTGCAGCCTGCGTTCTGGTACTCAGGTTAGTATCCTGAACCCTACACCCTGTGTTCTGGTACTCAGGTTAGTATCCTGAACCCTACACACTGTGTTCTGGTACTCAGGTTAGTATCCTGAACCCTAAACCCTGTGTTCTGGTACTCAGGTTAGTATCCTGAACCCTAAACCCTGTGTTCTGGTACTCAGGTTAGAGGACAATCATATCTATCAACAGATGACGCCCATTAAAAAAGGATCATCTCCATCTGTAATGGTCTGCCTGTGTCCTCTAACCCTAAGAGATTGATCCTCGTTCTGACTGTGTCCTCTAAACCTAAGAGATTGAACGAGGATCAGACTATGTCCTCTAACCTTAAGAGTACTGGCGTGGTAATACTGATGGTCTGTTAACAGAGCAGGTTAAGAGAACTAACATAGCAGGTTAGGAGAACTAAGACATCAGGTTAGGATAACTAACACAGCAGGTTAGGAGAACTAAGACAGCAGGTTAGGAGAACTAACAAAGCAGGTTAGGAGAACTAAGCCATGTGTTTAGGATGATTAACACAGCAGGTTAGGAGAACTAACGAGGCAGGTTAGGAGAACAAACACAGCAGGTTAGGAGAACTAACACAGCAGGTTAGGAGAACTAACACAGCAGGTTAGGAGAACAAACACAGCAGGTTAGGAGAACTAACACAGCAGGTTAGGATAATTAAATTGGCAGACTAGGATAACTAATTTAGCAGTTTAGCTGAATTAATTTAGCAGGTTAGAAGGATGAGGTTTAAAGTTAGAAAAAAGGTTTGGTTTTGCTACAATGATAAAGTTAATTGTTGTCCCCAATGTCACTACTAGATAGAGCTGTAGGACTAATCCATCTAGCCAGAAACGTAAACAAACCGTCTGTGGCAACAAATCATCAGTATCATAACACCAGAACAAAGAGCTCCACCCTCTCTCTTTTACGGGCAAGTCTATGAGCCTCCCCTTCCGAAATGTGAAAGATACAAAATCACGATTTATCCAAAGCACTGCTGCTTGTTATCTCATATGCATCTCGTTGTATCATGACAGATCAACGCTACCATTTATGTTTACATAGTCTGTCCACCAGATTACCTACATAGCACAATAGGACAGTGTTTCTCAAACCTTTCCTCTGGACCCCCCCAGCGGTTCCATGTATTTAATATATTCCAGAACACACCTGATTCAACTTAACAATTAATCATCACCGCTTTATGTCTCTCTCAAATGTCAAAATGCCTTGTATACTGTTGTTTAGGATAGTTATCATTGTTTTAGTTTACTGTGGAGCCCCTAGTCGCAATCAACATGCCTCAGATACCTCCTTTGTCCCACCCCCCACACATGCGGTGACCTCACCCAGTATAACCAGCATGTCCAGAGACGCAACCTCTCTTATCATCACCCAGTGCCTGGGCTTACCTCCGCTTTACCCGCACCCCACCATACCCCTGTCTGCACATTAAGCCCTGAATCTATTCTACCACGTCCAGAAATCTGCTCCTTTTATTCTCTGTCCTCAACGCACTAGATGACCAGTCTTGACAGCCTTTAGCCATACCCTCATCCTACTCCTCCTCTGTTCCTCGGGTGATGTGGAGGTTAACCCAGGCCCTGTGTGTCCCCAGGTGCTCTCATTTGCTGAATTCTGTAACCAAAAAAGCCTTGGTTTCATGCATGAAAACATCAGAAGCCTCCTCCCTAAGTTGGTTTTACTCACTGCCTTAGCACACTCCGCCAACCCTGATGTCCTTGCCATTTCTGAATCCTGGTTTAGGAAGGCCGCCACACATTCTGAGATTTCCATACACAACTACAACATTTTCCATCAAGATAGAACTGCCAAAAGGGGAGGAGTTGCAATCTACTGCAGAGATAGCCTGCAAAGTTCTGTCATACTTTCCAGGTCTGTGCCCAAACAGTTCGAGCTGCTCATTTTACAAATGAATCTCTCTAGAAACAAGTCTTGCACTGTTGCCACCTGTTAAAGACCCCCTCAGCTCCCAGCTGTACCCTGGACACCATATGTGAATTGATTGCCCCCCATCTATCTTCAGAGTTTGTTCTGTTAGGTGACCTAAACTGGGATATGCTTAACACCCCGGCAGTCCTACAATCTAAGCTAGATGCCCTGAATCTCACACAAATTATCAAGGAACCCACCAGGTATAACCCTATATCCCTAAAGATGGGGACTCTCATAGATATTATCCTGACCAACTTGCCCTCCAAATACACCTCTGCTGTTTTCAATCAGGATTTCAGCGATCACTGCCTCATTGCCTTAATGGGTCTGCGGTCAAACAACAACCTGATCACTGTCAAACGCTCCCTAAAACACTTCTGCGAGCAGCAGGCCTTTCTAATTGACCTGTCCCAGGTATTCTGGAAGGATATTGACCTCATCCTGTCAGTAGATGATGCATTGTTGTTCTTTAAACGTAATTACCTCACCATCTTAAATAAGCATGCCCCTTTCAAAAAATGTAGAACTAAGAAAATATATAGTCATTGGTTCACTCCAGACCTGACTTCCCTTGACCAGCACAAAAACATCCTGTGGCGGACTGCACTAGCATCGAATAGTCCCGGCGATATGCAACTTTTCAGGGAAGTCAGAAACCACTACAAGCAGTCAGTCAGGAAAGCAAAGACTAGCTTTTTCAAATAGAAATGTGCATCCTTTAACTCCAAAAAGCTCTGGGACACTGTAAAGTCCATGGAGAATAAGAGCATCTCCTCCCAGTTGCCCACTGCACTGAGGCTAGGAAACACTGTCACCACCGATAAATCATCAGGTGGGTATACACGATAATCGAGAATTTAAAGAAGCATTTTTCTACAGCTGGCCATGCTTTCCTCCTGGCTACCCCAACCTCGGCCAACAGCTCCGCACCCCCCGCAGCCTCTTGCCCAAGCCTCCCCAGCTTCCCAGCTTCTCCTTCACCCAAATCCAGAGAGCAGATGTTCTGAAAGAGCTGCAAAACCTGGACCCTTACAAATCAGCCAGGCTAGACAATCTGACCCTCTCTTTCTAAAATTATCCGCCGCCATTGTTGCAACCCCTATTACCAGTCGGTTCAACCTCTATTCCATATTGTCCACGATCCCTAAACATTGGAAAGCTTCCGCGGTCATCCCCCTCTTCAAAGGGGGTGACACTCTAGACCCAAACTGTGACAGACCGATTTCCATCCTGCCCTGCCTTTCTAAAATCTTCGAAAGCCAAGTCAATAAACAGATCACTGACCATTTCGAATCCTACCTTTCCTTCTCCGCTGTGCAATCCAGTTTCCGAGCTGGTCAGGGGTGCAACTCAGCCACGCTCAAGGTACTAAATGATATCATAACCGCCATTGATAAAAGACATTACAGTGCAGCCGTCTTCATCGTCCTGGCCAAGGCTTTTTTTCACCGTATTCTTATCGGCAGACTCAACAGCCTTCGTTTCTCAAATGACTGCCTCGCCTGGTTCAGCAACTACTTCTCTGATAGAGTTCACTGTGTCAAATTGGAGGGTCTGTTGTCCTGACCTCTGGCAGTCTATGGGGGTACCACAGGGTTCAATTCTCGGGGCGACTCTTTTCTCTGTATATATCAACGACGTCGCTCTTGCTGCAGGTAATTCCCTGATCCACCTCTACGCAGACGACACCATTCTGTTTACATCTGGCCCTTCATTGGACACTGTGTTAACTAACCTCCAAACGAGCTTCGATGCCATACAACACTCCTTCCGTGGTCTCCGACTGCTCTTAAATGCTAGTAAAACCAAATGCATGCTTGTCAACCGTTCGCTGCCCACACCCGCCTGCCCGACTAGCATCACTACTCTGGACGGATCTAACTTAGAATACGTGGACAACTACAAATACCTAGGTGTCTGGCTAGACTGTAAACTCTCCTTCCAATTCATATTAAACATCTCCAATCCAAAATTAAATCTAGAATTGGCTTCCTATTTCGCAACAAGCCGCCTTCACTCACGCAGCCAAACATACCCTTGTAAAACTGACTATCCTACCGATCCTCGACTTCGGCAATGTCATTTACAAAATAGCTTCCAATACTATACTCTGCAAACTAGATACAGTCTATCACAGTGCCATCCATTTTGTTACCAAAGCCCCATATACTACCCACCCCTGCGACCTCTATGCTCTCGTTGGCTGGCCCTCACTACATATCTGTCGCCAAACCCGCTGGCTCCAGGTCATCTATAAGTCTTTGCTAGGTAAAGCTCCGCCTTATCTCAGCTCACTGGTCACCATAGCAACACCCACCTGTAGCACGCGCTCTAGCAGGTACAGTGCCTTGCGAAAGTATTCGGCCCCCTTGAACTTTGCGACCTTTTGCCTCATTTCAGGATTCAAACATAAAGATATAAAACTGTATTTTTTTGTGAAGAATCAACAACAAGTGGGACACAATCATGAAGTGGAACGACATTTATTGGATATTTCAAACTTTTTTAACAAATCAAAAACTGAAAAATTGGGCGTGCAAAATTATTCAGCCCCCTTAAGTTAATACTTTGTAGCGCCACCTTTTGCTGCGATTACAGCTGTAAGTCGCTTGGGGTATGTCTCTATCAGTTTTGCACATCGAGAGACTGACATTTTTTCCCATTCCTCCTTGCAAAACAGCTCGAGCTCAGTGAGGTTGGATGGAGAGCATTTGTGAACAGCAGTTTTCAGTTCTTTCCACAGATTCTCGATTGGATTCAGGTCTGAACTTTGACTTGGCCATTCTAACACCTGGATATGTTTATTTTTGAACCATTCCATTGTAGATTTAGCTTTATGTTTTGGATCATTGTCTTGTTGGAAGACAAATCTCCGTCCCAGTCTCAGGTCTTTTGCAGACTCCATCAGGTTTTCTTCCAGAATGGTCGTGTATTTGGCTCCATCCATCTTCCCATCAATTTTAACCATCTTCCCTGTCCCTGCTGAAGAAAGGCAGGCCCAAACCATGATGCTGCCACCACCATGGTTGACAGTGGGGATGGTGTGTTCAGCTGTGTTGCTTTTACGCCAAACATAACGTTTTGCATTGTTGCCAAAAAGTTCAATTTTGGTTTCATCTGACCAGAGCACCTTCTTCCACATGTTTGGTGTCTCTCCCAGGTGGCTTGTGGCAAACTTTAAACAACACTTTTTATGGATATCTTTAAGAAATGGCTTTCTTCTTGCCACTCTTCCATAAAGGCCAGATTTGTGCAATATACGACTGATTGTTGTCCTATGGACAGAGTCTCCCACCTCAGCTGTAGATCTCTGCAGTTCATCCAGAGTGATCATGGGCCTCTTGGCTGCATCTCTGATCAGTCTTCTCCTTGTATGAGCTGAAAGTTTAGAGGGACGGCCAGGTCTTGGTAGATTTGCAGTGGTCTGATACTCCTTCCATTTCAATATTATCGCTTGCACAGTGCTCCTTGGGATGTTTAAAGCTTGGGAAATCTTTTTGTATCCAAATCCGGCTTTAAACTTTAAACTTACAACAGTATCTCGGAACGGCCTGGTGTGTTCCTTGTTCTTCATGATGCTCTCTGCGCTTTTAACGGACCTCTGAGACTATCACAGTGCAGGTGCATTTATACGGAGACTTGATTACACACAGGTGGATTGTATTTATCATCATTAGTCATTTAGGTCAACATTGGATCATTCAGAGATCCTCACTGAACTTCTGGAGAGAGTTTGCTGCACTGAAAGTAAAGGGGCTGAATAATTTTGCACGCCCAATTTTTCAGTTTTTGATTTGTTAAAAAAGTTTGAAATATCCAATAAATGTCGTTCCACTTCATGATTGTGTCCCACTTGTTGTTGATTCTTCACAAAAAAATACAGTTTTATATCTTTATGTTTGAAGCCTGAAATGTGGCAAAAGGTCGCAAAGTTCAAGGGGGCCGAATACTTTCGCAAGGCACTGTATATTTCAAAGCCAACTTGTCCTTTGGCCCCCTTTCCTTCCAGTTCTCTGCTGCCAATGACTGGAAAAAAATGCAAAAATTGCTGAAGCTGGAGACTTTTATTTCCCTCACTACCTTTTAACATCATCTATCTGAGCAGCTAACCGATCGCTGCAGCTGTACATAGCCCATCTGCAAATAGCGCACCCATTCTACCTCATCCCCATATTGTTTTATTTGACTTTTCTGCTCCTTTGCACACTAGTATTTCTACTTGCACATCATCATCTGCTCATCTATCACTCCAGTGTTAATTTGATAAATTGTAATTACTTCGCTACTATGGTCTATTTATTGCCTAACTCCTCACGCCATTCACACACACTGTATATAGACTTATTTTTTTTCTATTGTGCTATTGATTGTACGGTTGTTTATTCCATGTGTAACTCTGTGTTGTTGTTTGTGTCGCACTATGCTTTATCTTGGTCAGGTAGCAGTTGTAAATGGGAACTTGTTCTCAACTGGCCTACCTGGTTAAATAAAGGTGTTCTCAACTGGCCTACCTGGTTAAATAAAGGTGTTCTCAACTGGCCTACCTGGTTAAATAAAGGTGTTCTCAACTAGCCTACCTGGTTAAATAAAGGTGTTCTCAACTAGCCTACCTGGTTAAAAAATCATGAAACATCTGGGAGTCCGCAAGGAGGAGGGTTGAGAAACACTGCAATAGGGAAATAGCAGGTTAGGAGAACTAACACAGTAGGTTAGGAGACACAGTAAACCTCCTCTCTGTTCCAGGTACCAACCAGAGCATCCCAGCTCCTTGGCCTATCAGATGGCCAGTACCGTGGAGGAGATGGAGCTAAATGATGGTATCTCCGCCCCCAGTATGGGCATCCTGCCTGGTGTGAAGGAGCACTTCAGCCTGAAGACTGTCCTGTTCCCTGACAACACTGAACCCTCAGCCCTGTCCGGCTGCACTGTCAACATCACTGTCAGCCTCATGGGTAAAGGGGGGTACAGGAAGACTACAGATAAGCTACACACACACACACACACACACACACACACACACACACACACACACACACACACACACACACACACACACACACACCTCCCCTCCCATCCTTCTCCGTCATCTCCTCCCTTCTCATCCCTTTCTATCTCTCCTCTGTCATCTATTGCCTGCCCTCCCCTCCCCTCTCCTCCATTGCCTGCCCTCCTCTCCTCCCTCCTCCTCCCTCTCCTCCTCTCCTCCCCTCTTCCACCTCCTCTCCTCCCTCCCTCCCTCTCCTCCCGCCTCCCTGCAGTGTGGAACATTGTAGCTCTGACCGTCATCTTCATGGTGTGTGTTTTCCTCCTCTCCTCCCTCTCTTCCCCTCTTCCTCTCCTCCCCCTCCTCCTCCTCCTCCTCCCCCTATAGGCCTTCTGATCCTGGTGTTCAGTATACTAGCAGTACAGGGTGGATTTGCAGTGTGGAACATCGTAGCTCTGACCGTCATCTTCATGGTGTGTCTTTTCCTCCTCTCCTCCCTCTCTTCCCCTCTTCCTCTCCTCCTCCTCCTCCTCCCCATATAGGCCTTCTGATCCTGGTGTTCAGTATACTAGCAGTACAGGGTGGATTTGCAGTGTGGAACATCGTAGCTCTGACCGTCATCTTCATGGTGTGTGTTCTCCTCACCTTTATAATCTGGAGACAACCAGAGAGCAAGACCAAGCTGTCCTTTAAGGTGGGTATACAATACCTAACCCCACCAAGACCCCAACACCAAGACCCCAACACCCTAACACCAAGACCCTAACACCAAGACCCCAACACCAAGACCCCAACACCAAGACCCCAACACCCTAACACCAAGACCCCAACACCCTAACACCAAGACCCTAACACCAAGACCCCAACACCAAGACCCCAACACCAAGACCCCAACACCCTAACACCAAGACCCTAACACCAAGACCCCAACACCAAGACCCCAACACCAAGACCCTAACACCAACACCCCAACATCAAGACCCCGACACCAAGACCCCAACACCCTAACACCAAGACCCTAACACGAAGACCCCAACACCAAGACCCCAACACCCTAACACCAAGACCCTAACACCAAGACCCTAACACCAAGACCCCAACACCCTAACACCAAGACCCTAACACCAAGACCCCAACACCAAGACCCCTACACCCTAACACCAAGACCCCAACACCAAGACCCCAACACCAAGACCCCAATACCCTAACACCAAGACCCCAACACCAAGACCCCAACACCAAGACCCTAACACCAAGACCCCAACACCAAGACCCCAACACCAAGACCCCAACACCAATACCCCAACACCAAGACCCTAACACCAAGACCCCAACACCAAGACCAATCCACCCCATACTAAAACCTCTCACCTCAACAAGATAAAGCACATTGGACCAAATAACCTCCTAGCTGTTAACTTTCTGCCAATCTAGCCTGCTTTGAAGGATCCTGCCCATTCCACAAACTCCCAATCACCCTCTTGACACGCCCCCTCTTATCACTCATTGTGATAATCACCTCTCCTGAAATCACTGTGATAATCACCTCTCCTGAACTCACTGTGATAATCACAGACATAAGTTGGCAGATCTGCTATACTGACTTCAGACTGTAAAGCAAAACGTAGAACACCATCGTGTTTGTTAGAGTCTCATCTTTCCATAGATAGGTCATAATAGTTTATAGGCCTAACCATTCGGATGCTATGAACGATTTTGTGAGAATAGCTATTTTTGGGATGTCTCATGGTCTGACAAACACCTCCAACACCCCATCTACATGTCTCATGGTCTGACAAACACCTCCATCACCCCATCTTCATGTCTCATGGTCTGACAAACACCTCCAACACCCCATCTACATGTCTCATGGTCTGACAAACACCTCCATCACCCCATCTTCATGTCTCATGGTCTGACAAACACCTCCATCACCCCATCTTCATGTCTCATGGTATGACAAACACCTCCAACACCCCATCTACATGTCTCATGGTCTGACAAACACCTCCATCACCCCATCTTCATGCGGAAGTGTGACATTATTGGATGCGATGGATTGAGACGCATCCAAACTATCTCCAGAGAAGGTTTATTGTCGGCATTTATAAAGTCGTAGTGTACCCTTACGGAAAAACAAACACGTTGTAGCCGAGGTATCTTCAAGGGGGGTGGCAGGGTAGCCTAGTGGTTAGAGCGTTGGACTAGTAACCGGAAGGTTGCAAGTTTAAATCCCCGAGCTGACAAGGTACCAAATCTGTCGTTCTGCCCCTGAACAGGCAGTTAACCCACTGTCCCTAGGCCGTCATTGAAAATAAGAATTTGTTCTTAACTGACTTGCCTAGATAAATAAAGGTTTAAAAAAAAAATGTAAAGGGTGTGACTGCGGTAGATATACATTCATTGCCCGACCCTAGCGTTCCAACATAGGTAATTGGACCATTAATCTGAATTGAGTAAATTAATGATTTTTTTCTTAACGGAAAACCAAATTGTCTATTTGACTTGTTGTCTGCTTGTTTTAGTCAACTACAAAACTACATTTAAGAAAAGTACAACATATCTAAATATTTTTTTTCAACACTGCCTGCTTCTGAGTGTTCTCACTACATAGAAAAACATAATATTGTAAGGTTTCCCTCATGCGGGCGGCAGGTAGCCTAGTGGTTAGAGACAGGTAGTTTAGTGGTTAGAGGTAGGTAGGCTAGTGGTTAGAGACAGGTAGTCTAGTGGTTAGAGCAGGTAGCCTAGTGGTTAGAGACAGGTAGTCTAGTGGTTAGAGGTAGGTAGTCTAGTGGTTAGAGGTAGGTAGTCTAGTGGTTAGAGGTAGGTAGTCTAGTGGTTAGAGGTAGGTAGTCTAGTGGTTAGAGGTAGGTAGTCTAGTGGTTAGAGACAGGTAGTCTAGTGGTTAGAGCAGGTAGCCTAGTGGTTAGAGACAGGTAGTCTAGTGGTTAGAGGTAGGTAGTCTAGTGGTTAGAGGTAGGTAGTCTAGTGGTTAGAGGTAGGTAGCCTAGTGGTTAGAGTAGGTAGCCTAGTGGTTAGAGACAGGTAGTCTAGTGGTTAGAGGTAGGTAGTCTAGTGGTTAGAGGTAGGTAGCCTAATGGTTAGAGACAGGTAGCCTAGTGGTTAGAGTAGGTAGCCTAGTGGTTAGAGCATGTAGCCTAGTGGTTAGAGTGTTGGACTAGTATTCAAAAGGTTGCAAGATCTAATCCCCGAGCTGACAAGGTAAAAATCTGTTGTTCTGCCCCTGAACAAGGCAGTTAATCCACTGTTCCTAGACCAGTTAATCCACTGTTCCTAGACCAGTTAACCCACTGTTCCTAGACCAGTTAACCCACTGTTCCTAGACCAGTTAACCCACTGTTCCTAGACCGTCATTATAAATAAGACTTGCCTAGTTAAATGAAGGTTAAATAAAATGCCCCTTGTGATGTCCTAGCAGCCATGTGAATGAGTGCCAGCTAGCTAACGACCGGAGCATTAAGCTAGCCAAGACCAACAACACAAACAAACAGACTATATACAGTGGGGAGAACAAGTATTTGATATACTGCTGATTTTGCAGGTTTTCCTACTTACAAAGCATGTAGACGTCTGTAATTTTAATTATCAGAGGTACACTTCCACTGTGAGAGACGGAATCTAAAACTCAAATCCAGAAAATCACATTGTATGATTTTTAAGTAATTAATTTGCATTTTATTGACATAAGTATTTGACATAAGTATTTGATCACCTACCAACCAGTAAAAATTCCGGCTCTCACAGACCTGTTCGTTTTTCTTTAAGAAGCCCTCCTGTTCTCCACTCATTACCTGTATTAACTGCACCTGTTTGAACTCGTTACCTGTATAAAAGACACCTGTCCACACACTCAATCAAACAGACTCCAACCTCTCCACAATGGCCAAGACCAGAGAGCTGTGTAAGGACATCAGAGACAAAATTGTAGACCTGCACAAGGCTGGGATGGGCTACAGGACAATAGGCAAGCAGCTTGGTAAGAAGGCAACAACTGTAGGCGCAATTATTAGAAAATGGAAGAAGTTCAAGATGACGGTCAATCACCCTCGGTCTGGGGCTCCATGCAAGATCTCACCTCGTGGGGCATCAATGATCATGAGGAAGGTGAGGGATCAGCCCAGAACTACACGTCAGGACCACATTCTCAAAGAAAACCATTAGTAAAACACTATGCCGTCATGGATTAAAATCCTGCAGCGCACGCAAGGTCCCCCTGCTCAAGCCAGCGCATGTCCAGGCACGTCTGAAGTTTGTCAATGACCATCTGGATGATCCAGAGGAGGAATGGGACAAGGTCATATGGTCTGATGAGACAAAAATAGAGCTTTTTGGTCTAAACTTCACTCGCCGTATTTGGAGGAAGAAGAAGGATGAGTACAACCCCAAGAACACCATCCCAACTGTGAAGCATGGAGGTGGAAACATTCTTTGGGGATGCTTTTCTGCAAAGGGGACAGGATGACTGCACCGTATTGAGGGGAGGATGAAGGGGGCCATGTATAGCGAGCTCTTGGCCAACAACCTCCTTCCTTCAGTAAGAGCATTGAAGATGGGTTGTGGCTGGGTCTTCCAGCATGACAACAACCCGAAACACACAGCCAGGGCAACTAAGGAGTGGCTCCGTAAGAAGCATCTCAAGGTCCTGGAGTGGCCTGGCCAGTCTCCAGACCTGAACCCAATAGAAAATCTTTGGAGGGAGCTGAAAGTCTGTATTGCCCAGCGACAGTCCCAAAACCTGAAGGATCTGGAGAAGGTCTGTATGGAGGAGTGGGCCAAAATCCCTGCTGCAGTGTGTGCAAACCTGGTCAAGAACTACAAGAAACGTATGATCTCTGTAATTACAAACAAAGGTTTCTCTACCAAATATTATGTTCTGCTTTTCTGATGTATCAAATACTTATGTCATGCAATAAAATGCAAATTAATTACTTAAAAATCATATAATGTGATTTTCTATAATTTTGTTTTAGATTCCGTCTCTCACAGTTGAAGTGTACCTATGATAAAAATTACAGACCTCTACATGCTTTGTAAGTAGGAAAAGCTGCAATATCGGCAGTGTATCAAATACTTGTTCTCCCCACTGTAGCTACAAATAGTGAGTGGAGTTACTAACAGCCTATATTAAACAAGTTAAATGTCTCTGATTAAATGTTTTCCACACACATACCTTCGTGTGTCTTGCTTGGACCGTCTCCCACACCGAATAGACTCTTCTCACAGGCTCTATATATCCCTACGTGGGATTAGGTAGGGATATTTTACCTTGTTTGACCTGAACAACACAATATATTTTTGGCATGTTTTGTTATTTCTGTATGACAGAAAATCGACGACAAAGTAGGCTCTTTTACACAATATTTGTTTTCTCCAATTTGTGGGCTTGGTTGAGGAGAATTTCTTATTTTAAGGTGAATATCGACTCGGATGACGCCTTTTGTTTCTGACGCACTGACCTCTGCATAATCTTTGTATTTTACCTCCGACCCCTTAAGGTGCCCCTGTTGCCGTTCATCCCAGTGGTCAGCATGTTTGTCAACGTCTACCTAATGATGCAACTGGACAGAGGCACGTGGATACGCTTCGCTGTCTGGATGGCTATAGGTAAGAAACTATTTTCTATAACAATGTCATCTCTATAGAGATATCCTCTTCCAAGACATTATCAGAATATTATCAACTCCTCTATAGAGATATACCGCTGCTGGCTTGGCTCTGAAGCTAAGCAGGGTTGGTCCTGGTCAGTCCCTGGATGGGAGACCAGATGCTGCTGGCTTGGCTCTGAAGCTAAGCAGGGTTGGTCCTGGTCAGTCCCTGGATGGGAGACCAGATGCTGCTGGCTTGGCTCTGAAGCTAAGCAGGGTTGGTCCTGGTCAGTCCCTGGATGGGAGAACAGATGCTGCTGGCTTGGCTCTGAAACTAAGCAGGGTTGGTCCTGGTCAGTCCCTGGATGGGAGACCAGATGCTTCTGGCTTGGCTCTGAAGCTAAGCAGGGTTTGTCCTGGTCAGTCCCTGGATGGGAGACCAGATGCTGCTGGCTTGGCTCTGAAGCTAAGCAGGGTTGGTCCTGGTCAGTCCCTGGATGGGAGACCAGATGCTGCTGGCTTGGCTCTGAAGCTAAGCAGGGTTGGTCCTGGTCAGTCCCTGGATGGGAGACCAGATGCTGCTGGCTTGGCTCTGAAGCTAAGCAGGGTTGGTCCTGGTCAGTCCCTGGATGGGAGACCAGATGCTGCTGGAAGTGGTTTTGGAGACACTCTGTCCTCTGGTCTAAAAACATATCCCAATGCCCCAGGGTTAAATCAAAAATAAAATAAACATATCCTCTTCCAAGACATTCCATTATTAACCCCTCTGTTTATTGCAGGGTTTGTGATCTACTTTGGCTACGGGATCCACCACAGTGCTGAGGCGGCTCTGGACCGCTCCTGTCCTGGGTCTGATGTAGAGCTGAACGGCTACATAGCCAGCCACTCACACAACATGGAGCCCATGTCTCCTGAGAAAGAGGCGTTTCTACATAATGGTCTGGAGGCCCGGGGAGAGGAGGACCGAGACCTGTAGAGTGCTAGGACCCAGCTGACAACTGCCACAGCCTGCCCTGACCACCCTACATACCACACCTTATCACGCCCCTTTGGAACTTTTGTCTGTCTGGAACCTTTATCAAACAGGATAGAACCCTCTTGGAATGAACCGTCTCATTTTGGGATGTACCATGCCGTTTTTTAACAGAGTCCTGGATTTAGACTTTAGTCTAACATCTCACTGTGGCGTATGCACATGTAGCTTCTCGCAGGTGTTTCTGGGTAGGGGAAATACAATTCTAATGCAGAAAATAAAGGAGTAGAGAAAAATAAGGAAGAGAGGATAGACTGCTGTTTGCTCCTGAGGGCGTATTGTGAGCTCACAGGGGGTTTCCTACTACAGACAGGAGAACCATATCAACCCAGGGAAACCTAGAGAAACTGAGCCGACATCTTGGATCTTGTCCTCCTTCATTTTAGGGAGAGTGTGGGTTGATGTGGGGTAGTGTAGTGTTGCTGTTGAGGACTGGGTTTGATTGGACCCACTGGTTGAATCAACGTTGTTTCCAACGTTTTGTTACTAATATACTCTACCTTTAGATCTGCTAAAACCATGGATGAGCTATATATGTGTGTTTCCTCTGAAACAGTGTATTTTCTAGTCTCAACTGTTACCATCTCCCCTAGCAGGATATAGGCTACCTTGTAAACTTCCGTTATCTCCCCTGTGATGTAGTGGTTGTGGCTCACCACTAGAGATCGCTGTGTATCACACAACGTCAGTAGACCTTTCAAATCAAATGAAATAAAATTGTATTCATCACCTGCGCCGAATACATAAGGCGTAGACTTTACCGTGAAATGATTACTTACAAGCCCTTAACCAACAATGCAGTTCAAGAAAGAGTTCAGGAAATATTTACAAAATATACTTAACGTGAAAAAATTAAATATCAAAAAGTAACACAAGAAAATAACAAAACATTAATGAGGCAGGTAATACTGAGTCAATTTGGGTGGGGGTACCGGTACCGAGTCAATGTGCAGAGGGCACAGGTTTCTCAAAGTAATTTGTAAAGTGGCTATGCATAGATAGGTAACAGCGAACAGTAGCAGTGTGAAAACAAAGCGGGTGTCAATGTTAACGGTCCGGTGGCCATTTGACTAGAGTCTTCTACAATGTTTGGGGCCTTCCTCTGACAACACCTAGTATATAGGTCCTGGATGTCAGGAAGCTCTCGAGTGGCGCAGCCATCTAAGGCACTGCATCTCAATGCTAGAGATGTCACTACAGACACTGGTTCAATTCCAGGCTGTATCACAACCGGTCGTGATTGGGAGTCCCATAGGATTGCGCACAATTGGCCCAGCGTCATCCGGGTTAGGGTTTGGCTGGGGTAGGCCATCATTGTAATTAAGAATTTGTTCTTAACTGACTTGCCTAGTTAAATACTTTTTTTTTTTAAGCTTGGCCCCAGTGATATACTGGGCCGTACACACTACCCTCTGTAGCGCCTTTCGGTCGGATACCGAGCAGTTTCCATACCAGGCGGTGATGCAACCAGTGCTCTCGATGGTGCGGCTGTATAACTTTTTGAGGATCTGGGGAACCATTCAGTCTCCTGAGTAAATATGGTCACCAAGGAACTTGAATCTCTCTACCTCTCATCCACTTCAGCCCAGTCGATGTTAATGGAGGCCTGTTCAGCCCTCCTTTTCCTATAGTCCACGATCAGATCCTTCATCGTTCTCACATTGAGGGAGAGGTTGTTGTCCTGGCACCACACTGCCAGCTCTCTGACCTCCTCCCTATAGGCTGTTTCATCATTGTCGGTGATCAGGCCTACCACTGTTGTATCGTCAGCAAACTCAATAATGATGTAGCTTACTTTTGTCCAGGTAGGAAAGGGCAGTGTGGAGTACGATTGAGATTGTGTCATCTGTGGATCTGTTGGGGTGGTATGCATATTGGGTCGGTCTAGTGCTTCCGGCATGATGATGTTGATGTGAGCCATGACCAGCCTTTCAAAGACCTTCATGGCTACAGACGTGAGTGCTACAGGGCGGTAATAATTTAGGCAGGTTACCTTCGCTCTTCTTGGGCACAGGGACTATGTTGGTCTGCTTGAAACATGTAGGTATTACAGACTTGGTCAGAGAGAGGTTGAAAATGTCAGTCAAGACACTTGCCAGTTGGTCGGTGCATGCTTTGAGTACACGTCCATGTAATCTGTCTGGCCCCGCGGCCTCGAGTCTTCTTGGGTATGACGCTACAAGCTCGTCGCAACTGTATTTGGGTTGTTTCTCCAATTCTTGTCTGCAGATCCTCTCAAGCTCTGTCAGGTTGGATGGGGAGCGTCGCTGCACAGCTATTTTCAGATCTCTCCATATATGTTAGAGCGGGTTCAAGTCCGGGCTCTGGCCGGGCCACTCAATGACATTCAGAGACTTGTCCCGAAGCCACTCCTGCATTGTCTTGGCTGTGTGCTTAGGGTTGTTGTCCTGTTGGAAGGTGAACCTTCGTCCCAGTCTGAGGTCCTGAGCACTCTGGAGCAGGTTTACATCAAGGATCTCTTTGTACTTTGCTCAGTTCCTTCTTTCCCTTGATCCTGACTAGTCTCCCAGACCCTGCCGCTGAAAAAACATCCCCAGAGGATGATGCTGCCACCACCATGATTCACCATAGGCCAAATAGTTCAACCTGGGTTTCATCAGACTCTCATGGTCTGAGAGTCTTTAGGTGCCTTTTGAAAGCAAGCTGAAAGAAAGCTGTCATGGGCCTTTTACGTAACAAAATGTGGAAAAAGTAATGGGCCCTGAATACTTTGCAAAAGTTTGTTGGATACCCCTTCAAATGAGTGGATTCAGCTATTTCAGGCACACTCATTGCTGAGAGGTGTTTAAAATTGAGCACACAGCCATGCAATGTCCTTAGACAAACAATATCAGTACAATGGCCTTACTGAAGAGCTCACTTGCCTTCAATGTGTCACTGCCATAGGATGCCACCTTTCCAATAAGTCAGTTCATCAAATTTCCTCCCTGGTAGAGCTGCCCCGGTCAACTGTAAGTGCTGTTATTGTGAAGTGGAAACGTCTAAGAGCAACAGCTTCTCAGCCATTAAAATAGTATGTCTTAGTTGCAACAATCACTACTGAGTTCCAAACTGCCTCTGGAAGCAACGTCAGCACAAGAACTGTTTATCGGGCGCTTCATAATATGGGTCTCCATGGCCGAGCAGCCGCACACAAGCCTAAGTTCGCCGCCATTGGACTCTGGAGCAGTGGAAAAGTGTTCTCTGAAATGACAAATCACGCAGACAAATCTGGGTTTGGTGGATGCCATGAGATTGATACCTGCCTGAAAGCATAGTGCCAACTGTAAAGTTTGGTGAAGGAGGAATAATGGTCTGGGGTTGTTTTTCATGGTTCGGGCTAGGCCCTTTTGTTCCAGTGAAGGGAAAACTTAACGATGCAGCATTGAATGACATTCTAGATGATTCTGTGCTTCCAACTTTGTGGCAACAGTTTGGGGAAGGCCCTTTCCTGTTTCAGCATGACAATGCGAGATCCAGTTAGAGCAGACAAACTCCAAGTCAATGGCTGTGATTTTGGAAGTTCGACGAACAGATGTCCACATACTTAAGTCAATGTGTTATTAATTTAGATATAGGGAATGGATAAATGTTTTAAATACTATGTTTTCTAGAGGCGAGAATATCAATAGCAGAGATACTTTATATACCTGTATACCTGTTGTAATATGCTCAATACATTTTCTGCATGTAACATATTGTACATATTTCTTGCAGTAAATTATTTGTAAATTACCAAAAATGTGCTTTTAAATGTTTTTTTGCCAAAGTGCATGGGTTTGTGTGTCCGATCCTGCTACACTGAATGTTTTCAATGTTTTTTTTGCCAAAGTGCATGGGTTTGTGTGTCTGAATGTTTTGGGCGTAGAGCTAATGTATTTGACATACCATAAAACTTTAAACGCTGTCTCAGAAAGCTGACTGTCCCTTTTAATAGCCGGGCAAAGACACACATTTCAGCAAATAAACACCTGTTTCAAATAAATTAATTGTTTACGATGTTATCATTAATTACCATTAATTATTTACAAGGTTTAAAGTTTGTTTTGTTACATAAAATAATTCAGTAATGACTCGAAAAAATGACGTCAATCATCCGTTTTATCGCCAGTAAGAAACTGCCGTCGACTGATAACAGCTGAGAACCGACAGCATAAAAAGTCAACTTTAGGAGCACAAGCACCCAGAAATCGGCCGAAAATGCACAGTCAAAGAGGTTAAATATTTCCCTTGACAGAATAGTCAATGTCACTTTTTCATTGAGGCATATTAAGAGAAAATTAATTTGACACAGTGTGAAAATGATAACAATAAATGTTTTAAAAATGCAGGAAGTGAATGCTGGAATTAAACAATTAACTTAATAAGAGGTAACATTAAGAAAAAAGAAGCTCAAATAGAAGCCTGTCTTTAATAAGCAGCTGTTGTGTTCAGTTATGTAAGCAAAAAAAAAACGCCTCTGGATATTAAAGTTTTACAATATGTTAACTTAGGGCTCGATTCAATCAGATCCGCTTCAGCTGAAATCCACAAAGTTGATGTTTCGATGGTTTGTCACTGGTGTAGAGAGGAGTAGTAGGCAGGAGGCATTCGCAGGTTTAGAGCTACAGAATTTATTTAAACACCATTGAACAAAGCTGGACGAAACCCAAACGCTGTTGTTCTAAAAAAATGTATCTTCATAAACAAAAAAGCACAGGGCGAACCCAAAATATTAAGGAAATAGTAAGAGAGATTCCTCTCAGGAAAACAAGCAACATTTACAATGACCGACAAAGACAAATGACAGAGGGAGTACGTATACAGTGATAGAGTGGGGATTGGAACCAGGTGTGTAATGATGACGAGACAAGTTCGGGATTGATGACTGAAGGGTGCTTGCCAGCAACAGGTTGGGCAGCAGCTAGAAGGCTGGCGACGCCGAACACCTGAGCTGGACGCGAGGGGGAGCCAAAGAGAAGGCTGTTGTAACAATTGTGCCAGAGGTGGATCTGTGTTAGAGCTGTCAAATCCACAACAGCTCCTGGTATTAGAACTAAAGCAGACGTTGACATTGGTCGAATTAAAGTTGCACTTAGCCATCCCGGATCCGGGATCGTGAATACAGACTCAAGCTCATTGCCATAACGCAACGTTAACTATTCATGAAAATCGCAAATGAAATGAAATAAATATGCTAGCTCTCAAGCTTAGCCTTTTGTTAACAACACTGTCATCTCAGATTTTCAAAATATGCTTCTCAACCATAGGAAAACAAGAATTTATGTAACAGTAGCTAGCTAGCGTAGCATTTCGCATTAGAATTAGCATTAGCATTCAGAAGGCAACATTTTTACAAAAACCAGAAAAGCATTCAAATAAAATAATTTACCTTTGAAGAACTTCAGATGTTTTCAATGAGGAGACTCTGTTAGATAGCAAATGTTCAGTTTTTCCTGAAAGATAATTTGTTTAGGAGAAATCGCTCCGTTAGGCTACCAAAAAAAAACGAAAATCCAGTCATCAAAACGCCGAACTTTTTTCCAAATTAACTCCATAATATCGACTGAAACATGGCAAACGTTGTTTAGAACCAATCCTCAAGGTGTTTTTCACATATCTCTTCGATGATATATCGTTCGTGGAAGTGTGCTTTCTGTCCTGAATCCCAGGAGAAAATGACCGCAACTGAAGATTACGCACCAATTTAGACAACGGACAACGGGCGGACCCCTGGAAAATGTAGTCTCTTATGGCCAATCTTCCAATAATATGCCTACAAATACGTCACAATGCTGCAGACATCTTGAAGAAACGACAGAAAGCGCAGGCTCGTTCCTGGTGCATTCACAGCCATATAAGGAGACATTGGAAAACAGAGCTTCAGAAATTATGCTCATTTCCTGTTTGAAGTTTCATCTTGGTTTCACCTGTAGCATGAGTTCTGTGGCACTCACAGATAAAATCTTTGCAGTTTTGGAAACGTTAGACTGTTTTCTTTCCAAAGCTGTCAATTACATGCATAGTCGAGCATCTTTTCGTGACAAAATATTGCGCTTAAAACGGGCATGTTTTTTTATCCAATAATGAAATAGCGCCCCCATAGACTCAACAGGTTAAGAGAAATGCAATCTCCACCTCCATTGGGATGATAGATGGAATCTACTCCTCCATTAGGATGATAAATGTAATCTACTCCTCCTTTAGGATTACAGATGTAATCTCCAGGATGACAGATGTAATCTACAGGATGACAGATGAAATCTACAGGATGACAGATGTAATCTACAGGATGACAGATGTAATCTACTCCTCCATTAGGATGATAGATGTAATCTACTCCTCCATTAGGATGACAGATGTAATCTCCAGGATGACAGATGAAATCTACAGGATGACAGATGTAATCTACAGGATGACAGATGTAATCTACAGGATGACAGATGTAATCTACTCCTCCATTAGGATGATAGATGTAATCTACAGGATGATAGATGTGACCTACTCCTCCATTAGGATGATAGATGTAATCTACAGGATGATAGATGTAACCTACTCCTCCATTAGGATGATAGATGTAATCTACAGGATGATAGATGTAATCTACTCCTCCATTTGGATGATAGATGTGATCTACTCCTCCATTAGGATGATAGATGTGATCTACTCCTCCATTAGGAGGATGTAGATGTAATCTACAGGATGCTAGATGTAATCTACTCCTCCATTAGGATGATAGATGTAATCTACTCCTCCATTAGGATGACAGATGTAATCTACAGGATGATAGATGTAATCTACTCCTCCATTAGGATGATAGATGTAATCTACTCCTCCATTAGGATGATAGATGTAATCTACAGGATGATAGATGTAATCTACTCCTCCATTAGGATGATAGATGTAATCTACAGGATGATAGATGTAATCTACTCCTCCATTAGGATGATAGATGTAATCTACTCCTCCATTAGGATGATAGATGTAATCTACTCCTCCATTAGGATGATATATGTAATCTACAGGATTACATTACATGACAGCTTCATTCTGACAGGGAGAGGAACACACCTGAGACAACAGCTCCATTCTTATAGGGGGAGTAAAACCCCTGAGGCAACAGCTCCATTCTGACAGGGAGAGGAACACACCTGAGGTAACAGCTCCATTCTGACAGGGGGAGGAACACACCTGAGGTAACAGCTCCATTCTGACAGGGGGAGGAAAACCCCTGAGGTAACAGCTCCATTCTGACAGGGGGAGGAACACACCTGAGGTAACAGCTCCATTCTGACAGGGAGAGGAACACCCCTGAGGTAACAGCTCCATTCTGACAGGGAGAGGAACACACCTGAGGTAACAGCTCCATGCTGACAGGGGGAGGAACACACCTGAGGTAACAGCTCCATTCTGACAGGGGGAGGAACACCCCTGAGGTAACAGCTCCATTCTGACAGGGGGAGAAACAAACCTGAGGTAACAGCTCCATGCTGACAGGGGGAGGAACACACCTGAGGTAACAGCTCCATTCTGACGAGGGAGAGGAATAGTGTAGAATAGTCTTAATCTTTCATTATAATCCCCTATAGTGTAGAATAGTCTTAATCTCTCTTTATAATCCCCTATAGTGTAGAATAGTCTTAATCTCTCATTATAATCCCCTATAGTGTAGAATTGTCTTAATCTCTCATTACATATCCCCTATAGTGTAGAATAGTCTTAATCTCTCATTATATATCCCCTATAGTGTAGAATAGTCTTAATCTCTCATTATAATCCCCTATAGTGTTGAATAGTCTTAATCTCTCATTATAATCCCCTATAGTGTAGAATAGTCTTAATCTCTCATTATAATCCCCTATAGTGTAGAATAGTCTTCATCTCTCATAATAATCCCCTATAGTGTTGAATAGTCTTAATCTCTCATTATAATCCCCTATAGTGTAGAATAGTCTTAATCTATCATTATAATCCCCTATAGTGTAGAATAGTCTTAATCTCTCATTATAATCCCCTATAGTGTTGAATCGTGGTAATCTCTCATTATAATCCCCTATAGTGTAGAATAGTCTTAATCTCTCATTATAATCCCCTATAGTGTAGAATAGTCTTAATCTCCCATTATAATCCCCTATAGTGTAGAATAGTCTTAATCTCCCATTATAATCCCCTATAGTGTAGAATAGTCTTAATCTCTCATTATAATCCCCTATAGTGTAGAATAGTCTTATTCTCTCATTATAATCCCCTATAGTGTAGAATAGTCTTAATCTCTCATTATATATCCCCTATAGTGTAGAATAGTCTTTATCTCTCATTATAATCCCATATAGTGTTGAATCGTGGTAATCTCTCATTATAATCCCCTATAGTGTAGAATAGTCTTAATCTCTCATTATAATCCCCTATAGTGTAGAATAGTCTTAATCTCTCATTATAATCCCATATAGTGTAGAATAGTCTTAATCTCTCATTATAATCCCCTATAGTGTTGAATCGTGGTAATCTCTCATTATAATCCCCTATAGTGTAGAATAGTCTTAATCTCTCATTATAATCCCCTATAGTGTAGAATTGTCTTAATCTCTCATTATAATCCCCTATAGTGTAGAATAGTCTTAATCTCTCATTATATATCCCCTATAGTGTAGAATAGTCTTAATCTCTCATTATAATCCCCTATAGTGTAGAATAGTCTTAATCTCTCATTATAATCCCCTATAGTGTAGAATAGTCATAATCTCTCATTATAATCCCCTATAGTGTAGAATAGTCTTAATCTCTCATTATATATCCCCTATAGTGTAGAATAGTCTTAATCTCTCATTATAATCCCCTATGGTGTAGAATAGTCTTAATCTGTCATTATAATCCCCTATAGTGTAGAATAGTCTTAATCTCCCATTATAATCCCCTATAGTGTAGAATTGTCTTAATCTCTCATTATAATCCCCTATACTGTAGAATAGTCTTAATCTCTCATTATAAACCCCTATAGTGTAGAATAGTCTTAATCTCTCATTATAATCCCCTATAGTGTAGAATAGTCTTAATCTCTCATTATAATCCCCTATAGTGTAGAATAGTCTTAATCTCTCATTATAATCCCCTATAGTGTTGAATAGTCTTAATCTCTCATTATAATCCCCTATACTGTAGAATAGTCTTAATCTCTCATTATAATCTCCTATAGTGTAGAATAGTCTTAATCTCTCATTATAATCCCCTATAGTGTAGAATAGTCTTAATCTCTCATTATAATCCCCTATAGTGTTGAATAGTCTTAATCTCTCATTATAATCCCCTATACTGTAGAATAGTCTTAATCTCTCATTATAATCCCCTATAGTGTAGAATAGTCTTAATCTCTCATTATAATCCCTTATAGTGTTGAATAGTCTGAATCTCTCATTATAATCCCCTATAGTGTAGAATAGTCTTAATCTCTCATTATAATCCCCTATAGTGTAGAATAGTCTTAATCTCTCATTATAATCCCCTATAGTGTACTATAGTCTTAATCTCTCTTTATAATCCCCTATAGTGTAGAATAGTCTTAATCTCTCATTATAATCCCCTATAGTGTAGATTAATGAACTCCCTTGCCTTTTTTGCATTTACACTTTTCTTAGCTACTTTATTGAGGGAACATGTATTTAATATGACTGCGACATGTTGGTGGATGCACTAAATGTCATTTCATTTGATTAAAGTGTAATTGTAATGTAATATACGCATATTTAATGTAATGTTCTTGATTGAAGATTGTGTCATCTGTCTGTCAAAATGTGGAGTAACATTTCAACATTGCACGTTGACATGTTTACATATATTTACAAACTAAGCGGACCATTTTTGGTAATCATTGAATGAATAAGTCATGCCACTGTATTAGTTGCTTGTCCTTTATTGGATTCCCCTAATTCTCCTGTCCCTATGCAGCCCTACTCATAACTAGGCGTATGTCGCAAGTCACAACTTCACAGGAGAGCATTTTGAACTGACTTTTTTTTTGATCAAAATGCCTTTTTTTTGGCAGAAATGCCTTCTCGAACATGTGAACTTTCATAAGCCTTAATAACAAACTTGTATGCCATCTGTAAATACTCCTATAGAGCTCCATTTGTATGGAATGGTCTGCCTACCCATGTGAGAGACGCAGACTCGGTCTCAACCTTTAAGTCTTTACTGAAGACTCGCTTCTACACCTGCATTGCTTGCTGTTTGGGGTTTTAGTCTGGGTTTCTGTACAGCACTTTGAGATATCAGCTGCTGTACGAAGGGCTGTATAAATACATTTGATTTGATTTGATAATGCAATTGTAAAATTATGAGCCTAGTTGGTTTAGTCACAGAAAAAGTAAGCAACCTTCCCGCTAAACCATGATTGGCTGAGATAATGAGTGGGCTGGACATGCTGAGAGATGAGTTTGGATTGGTCTGCTGTGTTACATCTTGTGTCTATAAAATGAGCTGCTTGTAATGATTACTGCAGTTTTTTTCTCCAAAAGATAAAACTTTAGCCATGGAGAACTGCAAATATGTTGCTACTGCTCTCAATAATTTAACCCTGCTGCTCTATGGATTGGGATGTGACCCTGCTGGTCATCTATGAACATTTGAAAATCTTGGCCACAGCCACAAGAGGACTGGCCACCCCACATAGCCTGGTTCCTCTCTAGGTTTCTTCCTAGGTTCTGGCCTTTCTAGGGAGTTTTTCCTAGCCACCGTGCTTCTACACCTGCATTGCTTGCTGTTTGGGGTTTTAGGATGGGTTTCTGTACAGCACTTTGAGATATCAGCTGATGTACGAAGGGCTGTATAAATACATTTGATTTGATTTGATAATGCAATTGTAAAATTATGAGCCTAGTTGGTTTAGTCACAGAAAAAGTAAGCAACCTTCCCGCTAAACCATGATTGGCTGAGATAATGAGTGGGCTGGACATGCTGAGAGATGAGTTTGGATTGGTCTGCTGTGTTACATCTTGTGTCTATAAAATGAGCTGCTTGTAATGATTACTGCAGTTTTTTTCTCCAAAAGATAAAACTTTAGCCATGGAGAACTGCAAATATGTTGCTACTGCTCTCAATAATTTAACCCTGCTGCTCTATGGATTGGGATGTGACCCTGCTGGTCATCTATGAACATTTGAAAATCTTGGCCACAGCCACAAGAGGACTGGCCACCCCACATAGCCTGGTTCCTCTCTAGGTTTCTTCCTAGGTTTTGGCCTTTCTAGGGAGTTTTTCCTAGCCACCGTGCTTCAACACCTGCATTGCTTGCTGTTTGGGGTTTTAGGATGGGTTTCTGTAGAGCACTTTGAGATATCAGCTGATGTAAGAAGGGCTTTATGAATACATTTGATGGATTGACTAAACATTGCTGCCCTGAATTTATCAGGCGCTATCGACAAAGATCGGTGGGGGAAAAGTTGCGATGGACTGCTTTCTGGATGACGAACGTGCCATTCAATGCTGACTCTCACTCTGAAATAACACGTTTTGAAATCAGTGGAACACTGTTTACACCTTCTGTGGAGACCCATCCACCTAGCAAAATATTGATAGATACAATTAATATTGATATGTGTTGTTGTGACATGATTTGGTGACATGCCACAACAATATCATGTGACTGTATCAAGTGTCCACCACTTAAATATATGGCACATGCATCTGTTAATGTACTGGACATGTGCACCTCGCTCAGGTTTCACCTCAGGCCTTAACTTATGAATTAAATACTACGTGATAAGTGGGTGTGTTACAGTATATAAAGTAATGTACTATGTGATAAGTGGGTGTGTAACAGTATATATAGTAATGTACTATGTGATAAGTGGGTGTGTTACAGTATATAAAGTAATGTACTATGTGATAAGTGGGTGTGTTACAGTATATATAGTAATGTACTATGTGATAAGTGGGTGTGTTACAGTATATAAAGTAATGTACTACGTGATAAGTGGGTGTGTAACAGTATATATAGTAATGTACTGTGTGATAAGTGGGTGTGTTACAGTATATAAAATATGTACTGGTGTGAAGGCATTTTGGCAGAGATTTTTACTTAAGTAAAGAATACTTGAAAGTACTAAAGTAGTTTTTGTGGTATCTGTACAGCACTTTACTATTTTATATTTTTAGCAATATTTACTTCACTACATTTGTAAAGAAAATACTGTACTTTTTTTTTCAATACATTTTCCTTGACATGCAAAAATACAGGAAAATGGTCCAATTCACACACTTATCAAGAGATCATCTCTGGTCATCCCTACTGCCTCTGATCTGGAGGACTCACTAAACAGAGAACATCCCTGGTCATCCCTACTGCCTCTGATCTGGAGGACTCACTAAACAGAGAACATCCCTGGTCATCCCTACTGCCTCTGATCTGGAGGACTCACTAAACAGAGAACATCCCTGGTCATCCCTACTGCCTCTGATCTGGGGGACTCACTAAACAGAGAACATCCCTGGTGATCCCTACTGTCTCTGATCTGGAGGACTCACTAAACAGAGAACATCCCTGGTCATCCCTACTGCCTCTGATCTGGAGAACTCACTAAACAGAGAACATCCCTGGTCATCTACTGCCTCTGATCTGGTGGACTCACTAAACAGAACATCCCTGGTCATCCCTACTGTCTCTGATCTGGAGGACTCACTAACCAGAGAAAATCCCTGGTCATCCATACTGCCTCGGATCTGGAGGACTCACTAAACAGAGAACATTCCTGGTCATCCCTACTGCCTCTGATCTGGAGGACTCACTAAACACAAATGCTTCATTTGTAAATTATGTTGTGTGTCCCTGGCTATCGTCAAAAAGAAGAACAAAATTGTGCCGTCTGGTTTAATAAGGAATTTTAAATGATTTATACTTTTACTCAAGTATGACAATGTAGTACTTTCTCCACCATTGGATGTGGTTACAGCGTTTCTAAGACATGACCGATCAATTTAGACGAGTGTGTCTGGGTAAGTGTCCAATATTTATTAAAACAATTATCTGGACACTGTTAACCTGGAATTGTTCCTTATTGTAGGCTACTACCACTTTCTTTACTACACTACTCACTGGTTAGCACATGACCTCACATGTGAATCCTTAATGAAATGGGTGGGGCTGAGGCTTAAGAGGGTGGGAACGATGCTGAATGGGTGTAGACAAAGAAGAGCTCTCCAGTAGGTAACAAAACATTCAAGGCCATTTTCTCAAAAGTGAGGGTACAAGTTTATCAACTTTAAAAGCAAAATTACTTTCACATTTTTCCTCAACACTAGTGTACGATATACCATTTTCTAGCTCTGAGTCTCTACTTATCCAATGTAAAAAAAAACATTTCAAATCTTGCTACAATTTGAGCAGTCAGTCACATTTTTGCCTTTCTTTGGCACGTAGGACACTGGGGACGTGTCAACAGTGAACACAAACTTAGAGGAATTGACAGGTCTGTTCCGTGTATTCAACAGCTGTTTTTTCGTACTGTTCCTACCATCATCAGTTTCCTCTTGAGGAGCTCCTGTCCCAGCTTGTGTGAAGTAAAAAAGTTATCACGTGATGTTGTGGCCACGGAGTCTCTGAGTCACGTCCAGGACAAGCCGCATCCCTTGGTTCTTCTCAGGGGCTCCTTCATCTGGCTTCCCCATATACACTTGCAAGTTCCACGCACATGATGAAGTAGAATCACAGGCAGCCCAGATCTTCATTCCATATTTTGGGGGTTTAGACGGTATGTACTGCCTGATGGGGCAGCGACCCCTAAATGGCATAAGCTGCTCATCAACAGTAACTTTGGGCACAGGGTTGTAAAACAGGGGAAGGAGTTCCACCCACTAGTCCCACACTGACCTGATTGTAGCTGGCTTGTCTTTCTGCACTGACCTGATTGTAGCTAGCTTGTCTCTTTGCACTGATCTGATTGCAGCTAGCTTGTCTCTCTGCACTGATCTGATTGCAGCTAGCTTGTCTCTCTGCACTGACCTGATTGCAGCTGGCTTGTCTCTCTGCACTGACCTGATTACAGCTAGCTTGTCTCTCTGCACTGATCTGATTGCAGCTAGCTTGTCTCTCTGCACTGACCTGATTGCAGCTAGCTTGTCTCTCTGCACTGACCTGATTACAGCTAGCTTGTCTCTCTGCACTGATCTGATTGCAGCTGGCTTGTCTCTCTGCACTGATCTGATTGCAGCTAGCTTGTCTCTCTGCACTGATCTGATTGCAGCTAGCTTGTCTCTCTGCACTGACCTGATTGCAGATGGCTTGTCTCTCTGCACTGACCTGATTACAGCTAGCTTGTCTCTCTGCACTGATCTGATTGCAGCTAGCTTGTCTCTCTGCACTGATCTGATTGCAGCTAGCTTGTCTCTCTGCACTGATCTGATTGCAGCTGGCTTGTCTCTCTGCACTGATCTGATTGCAGCTAGCTTGTCTCTCTGCACTGATCTGATTGCAGCTAGCTTGTCTCTCTGCACTGACCTGATTGCAGTTGGCTTGTCTCTCTGCACTGAACTGATTACAGCTAGCTTGTCTCTCTGCACTGATCTGATTGCAGCTAGCTTGTCTCTCTGCACTGATCTGATTGCAGCTAGCTTGTCTCTCTGCACTGACCTGATTGCAGCTAGCTTGTCTCTCTGCACTGACCTGATTGCAGCTAGCTTGTCTGTCTGCACTGATCTGATTGCAGCTAGCTTGTCTCTCTGCACTGATCTGATTGCAGCTAGCTCGTCTCTCTGCACTGATCTGATTGCAGCTAGCTCGTCTCTCTGCACTGATCTGATTGCAGCTAGCTCGTCTCTCTGCACTGATCTGATTGCAGCTAGCTCGTCTCTCTGCACTGAGCTGGTCCGGTGTCTTGGTTATCGAAGCGGATAATCCTGGAACTACTACGGAAGTTTTCCAGAGACATTGTTGCACAGAAAAGTTATCTGCCAGTTTCTGCATCCCACAGGGATTCTGTGGATTATACTGCTCATGTAAACATCAGGGACACGTGTTAGTTTATAATGCTCACGTAAACATCAGAGAGACGTGTTAGTTTATACTGCTCATGTAAACATCAGGGACACGTGTTAGTTTATACGGCTCATGTAAACATCAGGGACACGTGTTAGTTTATACTGCTCATGTAAACATCAGGGAGACGTGTTAGTTTATACTGCTCATATAAACATCAGGGACACGTGTTAGTTTATACTGCTCATGTAAACATCAGGGACACGTGTTAGTTTATACTGCTCATGTAAACATCAGGGACACGTGTTAGTTTATACTGCTCATGTAAACATCAGGGAGACGTGTTAGTTTATACTGCTCATGTAAACATCAGGGACACGTGTTAGTTTATACTGCTCATGTAAACATCAGGGAGACGTGTTAGTTTATACTGCTCATGTAAACATCAGGGAGACGTGTTAGTTTATACTGCTCATGTCAACATCAGGGAGACGTGTTAGTTTATACTGCTCATGTAAACATCAGGGAGACGTGTTAGTTTACACTGCTCATATAAACATCAGGGAGACGTGCTAGTTTATACTGCTCATGTAAACATCAGGGACACGTGTTAGTTTATACTGCTCATGTAAACATCAGGGAGACGTGTTAGTTTATACTGCTCATGTAAACATCAGGGACACGTGTTAGTTTATACTGCTCATATAAACATCAGGGACACGTGTTAGTTTATACTGCTCATGTAAACATCAGGGACACGTGTTAGTTTATACTGCTCATGTAAACATCAGGGACACGTGTTAGTTTAAAACTGCTCATGTAAACATCAGGGAGACGTGTTAGTTTATACTGCTCATGTAAACATCAGGGAGACGTGTTAGTTTATACTGCTCATTTATTATTATTGCATAATTGCATTTAGTTCAAAACATATATGTCTGAACTACATCATTCCCCTGCAGTGACCTTAATGTGTCAACGATACTATGAAACTGGGAAGACAAAGCCTCATTAACGTTTTATATATTTACAAAGAATTTGACAAAAGATTGGAAAATAACAAATAATAAATGAAAATATATTTTTAAAATAATGTTTTTTTAAAGGCTCTAATACTTTCTACTGCAGGTGATTCGGTGGTTGACTGGCTCCATGTGTTGAGGCCTAGTGCTGGCTGAAGCCTCAGTATTTCCTGGACCCTCTACCCATCTGGCCCTGCTCCGCTGCCTGCCAGGCTGTCCAGGGAGAGCAGGGGCCGAATTTTGATGGTGGTGTGTCGGAGGGAGTACCACAGGCCTCTCCAGGTGCCCCACACCACACCGTTGTCATAGAGACCCTTGTAGACTCCGCCGCGGTAGAACTTCCCATTCAGGTTGGCTGCATGACACCTGGAGAGACAGGTGAACACACAACACATGTACTGAGTTCTGAGTACAGGGCGAGATAAATACATTACAGTGTTAGAGCTTATCAAGTGCAGCCATGAGATAGTAAGCAATACGGATAAAGAGAGAGTGACAGGCAGGAAGACATGACAGCTGGATAGGGAGGAGGAAAGGGACACAACATGTACAGAGTTGGAGCACTAGGTTTGCCCAGCGCTGCCAGGAGGGAGATCTGATTGGATACACAGAGGGGGACATAGACATTTATAATGTTACACTCTGTTAAGCCCAGCCAAGAGAAAGAGATGGACACAGAGCCATATGCTCCTCCCTTTCCGTATGTTCCATAGTGCTAGTCTTCTCCCTTTCTGTATGTTCCATAGTGCTAGGCTCCTCCCTTTCTGTACGTTCCATAGTGCTAGAATCCTCCCTTTCTGTATGTTCCATAGTGTTAGGCTCCTCCCTTTCTGAATGTTCCATAGTGCTAGGCTCCTCCCTTTCCGTATGTTCCATAGTGCTAGGCTCCTCCCTTTCCTTATGTTCCATAGTGTTAGGCTCCTCCCTTTCTGAATGTTCCATAGTGCTAGGCTCCTCCCTTTCCGTATGTTCCATAGTGCTAGGCTCCTCCCTTTCCTTATGTCCCATAGTGCTAGGCTCCTCCCTTTCCTTATGTTCCATAGTGCTAGGCTCCTCCCTTTCTGTATGTTCCATAGTGCTCCTCCCTTTCCTTATGTTCCATAGTGCTCCTCCCTTTCTTATGTTCCATAGTGCTCCTCCCTTTCCTTATGTTCCATAGTGCTAGGCTCCTCCCTTTCCTTATGTTCCATAGTGCTAGGCTCCTCCCTTTCCTTATGTTCAATAGTGCTACGCTCCTCCCTTTCCTTATGTTCCATAGTGCTAGGCTCCTCCCTTTCCTTATGTTCTATAGTGCTATGCTCCTCCCTTTCCTTATGTTCCATAGTGCTAGGCTCCTCCCTTTCCGTAGGTTCCACGTCCATTTGCACAGGAATGGTGCAACCGTGCTGATCACATCTATACTGTATAAGTATGATTTCCCTATGATGCTCAGAGGCTGAGCTAAACCGTTCTGAAGTCAATTTTGACCTGCAATTTGACTTTGACCTTTGACTTATAACTATTACGAACAAACTACTTCCTGCACAGGACTGGAGAGACCATGCCGATCACAGAGATATAAGTATGATTTCCCTACGGCACTCAGAGGCTGAGCAACACTGAGCTGAGGTAGAGCTAAAACTGACTTATGACAAATTATGATTTACTAAGTCTGATCGCCGACGATCTGATGGATTTATGACTATTTATATGGAGCAAATATTTCCCACTGGGCATACCACGTCATTTCAACGTGGAAATGTGGGTAATATTTGGTTGAGGCGTTGATCAATGAGATTCCAGCCTTTATTCACCCACACAGACAGCCAGAAGGTTGTTGAATGTGTTATCACTATGCTTTCAACCATCTAAAAGCAAAACAGAAGTCTTAAGATCATAGTTAAAGAATAGGAATAAATCAAATGAAACTGCATTTAAAGTTGGATTTGATTTAGTTATATTCTTTATCTTCGATGTTTGGTTGAAATGGAGACGTGAATACAACATATCAGTTATTAATTTGTAGACAAACTGGAATTAAAACCAGTCAGTGGTACAGATGGAACTATCCAATCAGAACTAAGTCAGTGGTGCAGATGGAACTATCCAATCAGAACTAACTCAGTGGTACAGATGGAACTATCCAATCAGAATGAAGTCAGTGGTACAGGTGGAACTATCCAATCAGAACTAAGTCAGTGGTACAGATGGAACTATCCAATCAGAACTAAGTCAGTGGTACAGATGGAACTATCCAATCAGAACTAAATCAGTGGTACAGATGGAACTATCCAATCAGAACTAAGTCAGTGGTACAGATGGAACTATCCAATCAGAACTAACTCAGTGGTACAGATGGAACTATCCAATCAGAACTAAGTCAGTAGTACAGATGGAATTATCCAATCAGAACTAACTCAGTGGTACAGATGGAACTATCCAATCACAACTAAGTCAGTGGTACAGATGGAACTATCCAATCAGAAGATACATCTCCTTCAAATGGTGATATTTGGTTGCGTTGACAACCAAACACAATTATAGAATCAGTTTGTCTATACACATTAATAATTTCACGTCTCTATCTCAACTAAAATCAAAAGTACTGAATCAAATGAAACTTTAAATGCACTTGTTAATATTGCAGATAGATTGTTGGTTCTATCAATGTAATTGCCACACTGTATATAACTGTGATGTAATGTTTGACAAAAGTCTTGAACCTTTCCATTCTCATACGTTCTACAGATTATACATTAAAGATTCATATTTTTTCTAAAAGTATTATTATATAATTGACTGATTGACTATGACTTTCCAGATCACCCAGTAGTGCTGTCTGTAGTGTTAGCTCCAGGTAAATGTTACAAATCTTCAGCCATTCCTGAACATCGATCCAAAAACTAGCTACATAAGGACGGTACCAAAACAAATGATCTAATGATTCTATCTCTTCACGACAAAATAGGCAGAGATGGAAAGGTTGTATCCCCCAAATAGAGAAGTTTGTATAATCATTTAAATTAGAAAACTAAGTTTTGAATCCGGTGTTGTTTTGCGTACCAGTTCGTAAATCATGTGCCATGGAATCGGCACATCGAAAATCTCTTCCCAACTATATGCAATCTATATGGCACAGCTGTGAATTTATTTGTCCTTAAATGAAACCGGTATACTTTTTTATTTATCACAATTTTCTTTAATTTTAACCAATTACAGTCTTTAATGCCGACAGACAAGTTCCTTACTTTTTCCTCCTTCCACTTGCCTCTTCCGTTTCTGTGGTAATGCTGCAATTAGTTTTTTGTAATTTTGGGTAGAGCAGACATTTCCATATGTTTAAGTTAGCTGTATGTGTGACATAACTCCACCAGTCACATTTATGATATATTTGACAAAAATTATTTTTGAAATTTTTGAGATTGAGTTTACATAGAACATATTGACCATTAACTTGAAGATTCCATTTTAAATCTACCAGAGCTTCAAACCCTAGACGTATATATATTGTCAATTTTTAGTTGAAATCTGGGTTGAATTGAAACAATAGCTGATGATGACTGCAAACCCAATATAGTCTAATTAGATGATGTTCAGTGACTTCAGAAAGTATTCAGACCCCTTGACTTTTTCCAACATTGTTGTGTTACAACTTTTGAAATGGATTAAATAGAGATGTTGTGTCACTGATCGTCTCACAACACCCCATAATGTCAAAGTGGAATTAATGTGTGTTTTTAGAAACGTTTACTAATTATTTACAAATGAAAAAGCTGAAATGTGAGAAGCGAGAGGCTACATTAGTCTCCTCACCCACCTGTTGTACCACCAGCCTCCTCTGTTCTCCTGGGCACAGCTACCCTGTAGGTAGCGGTCATGGTCCTATAGGAATCATCAGGATGACACATGTTTACATTCTGCTTTTCACTACCAAATTGTAGTGCATTTCACTGTGCTCAATACACTGAGTGTCTTCACTGTGCTCAATACACTATGAGCGTCGTCACTGTGCTCAATACACAATGAGTGTCTTCACTGTGCTCAATACACTGAGTGTATTCACTGTGCTCAATACACAATGAGTGTCTTCACTGTGCTCAATACACTGAGTGTCTTCACTGTGCTCAATACACTGAGTGTCTTCACTGTGCTCAATACACTGAGTGTCTTCACTGTGCTCAATACACTATGAGTGTCTTCACTGTGCTCAATACACTGAGTGTCTTCACTGTGCTCAATACACTATGAGCGTCGTCACTGTGCTCAATACACAATGAGTGTCTTCACTGTGCTCAATACACTGAGTGTCTTCACTGTGCTCAATATACTATGAGTGTCTTCACTGTGCTCAATACACTGAGTGTCTTCACTGTGCTCAATACACTGAGTGTCTTCACAGTGCTCAATACACTGAGTGTCTTCACTGTACTCAATACACTGAGTGTCTTCACTGTGCTCAATACACTATGAGCGTCGTCACTGTGCTCAATACACAATGAGTGTCTTCACTGTGCTCAATACACTGAGTGTCTTCACTGTGCTCAATACACAATGAGTGTCTTCACTGTGCTCAATACACTGAGTGTCTTCACTGTGCTCAATACACTGAGTGTCTTCACTGTGCTCAATACACTGAGTGTCTTCACTGTGCTCAATACACTATGAGTGTCTTCACTGTGCTCAATACACTGAGTATCTTCACTGTGCACAATACACTATGAGCGTCGTCAATGTGCTCAATACACAATGAGTGTCTTCACTGTGCTCAATACACTGAGTGTCTTCACTGTGCTCAATATACTATGAGTGTCTTCACTGTGCTCAATACACTGAGTGTCTTCACTGTGCTCAATACACTGAGTGTCTTCACTGTGCTCAATACACTATGAGTGTCTTCACTGTGCTCAATACACTATGAGTGTCTTCACTGTGCTCAATACACTGAGTGTCTTCACTGTGCTCAATACACTATGAGTGTCTTCACTGTGCTCAATACACTGAGTGTTTTCACTGTGCTCAATACACTGAGTGTCTTCACTGTGCTCAATACACTGAGTGTCTTCACTGTGCTTAATACACTATGAGCGTCGTCACTGTGCCCAATACACAATGAGTGTCTTCACTGTGCTCAATACACTATGAGTGTCTTCACTGTGCTCAATACACTATGAGTGTCTTCACTGTGCTCAATACACTATGAGTGTCTTCATTGTGCTCAATACACTATGAGTATCTTCACTGTGCTCAGTACACTGTGTCTTCACTGTGCTCAATACACTATGAGTGTCTTCACTGTGCTCAATACACTGAGTGTCTTCACTGTGCTCAATACACTGAGTGTCTTCACTGTGCTCAATACACTATGAGTGTCTTCACTGTGCTCAATGCACTATGAGTGTCTTCACCCTGCTCAATACACTGTGTCTTCACTGTGCTCAATACACTATGAGTGTCTTCACTGTGCTCAATACACTGAGTGTCTTCACTGTGCTCAATACACTGAGTGTCTTCACTGTGCTCAATACACTATGAGTGTTTTCACTGTGCTCAATACACTATGAGTGTCTTCACTGTGCTCAATACACTGAGTGCCTTCACTCTGCTCAATACACTGAGTGTCTTCACTGTGCTCAATACACTATGAGTGTCGTCACTGTGCTCAATACACTATGAGTGTCTTCACTGTGCTCAATACACTATGAGTGTCTTCACTTTGCTCAATGCACTATGAGTGTCTTCACTGTGCTCAATGTACTATGAGTGTCTTCACCCTGCTCAATACACTGAGTGTCTTCACTGTGCTCAATACACTGTGTCTTCACTGTGCTCAATACACAATGAGTGTCTTCACTGTGCTCAATACACTATGAGTGTCTTCACTGTGCTCAATTCACTGAGTGTCTTCACTGTGCTCAATACACTGAGTGTCTTCACTGTGCTCAATACACTATGAGTGTCTTCACTGTGCTCAATACACTATGAGTGTTTTCACTGTGCTCAATACACTATGAGTGTCTTCACTGTGCTCAATACACTATGAGTGTCTGCACTGTGCTCAATACACTGAGTGTTTTCACTGTGCTTAATACACTGAGTGTCTTCACTGTGCTCAATACACTATGAATGTTTTCACTGTGCTCAATACACTTGAGTGTCTTCACTGTGCTCAATACACTGAGTGTCTTCACTGTGCTCAATACACTGAGTGTTTTCACTGTGCTTAATACACTGAGTGTCTTCACTGTGCTCAATACACTATGAATGTTTTCACTGTGCTCAATACACTTGAGTGTCTTCACTGTGCTCAATACACTGAGTGTCTTCACTGTGCTCAATACACTGAGTGTCTTCACTGTGCTCAATACACTATGAGTGTCTTCACTGTGCTCAATACACTATGAGTGTCGTCACTGTACTCAATACACTATGAGTGTCGTCACTGTACTCAATACACTGTGAGTGTTTTCACCCTGCTCATTACACTGAGTGTTTTAATGATTTATTGATTAGATAGCTGTGACTAACCTGGTAATGATATATTGATTATGTAGTTGTGACTAACCTGGTAATGATATATTGATTATGTAGTTGTGACTAACCTGGTAATGATGTATTGATTATGTAGTTGTGACTAACCTGGGAATGATTTATTGATTAGATAGCTGTGACTAACCTGGTAATGATTAATTGATTAGATAGCTGTGACTTACCTGGTAATGATGTATTGATTATGTAGCTGTGACTAACCTGGGAATGATTGATTAGGTAGCTGTGACTAACCTGGGAATGATGTATTAGATAGCTGGACTAACCTGGGAACTATTTATTGATTGATTAGATGTGACTAACCTGGGAATGATTGATTGATTAGTTAGCTGCGACTAACCTGGGAATGATTTATTAGATAGCTGTGACTTTCCTGGGAATGATTGGTTGATTGATTGGGTAGATGTGACTAATCTGGGAATGATTGATTAGATAGCTGTGACTAACCTGGGAATGATTGGTTGATTGATTGGGTAGATGTGACTAACCTGGGAATGATTGATTAGATAGCTGTGACTAACCTGGGAATGATTGGTTGATTGATTGGGTAGATGTGACTAACCTGGGAATGATTGATTAGATAGCTGTGACTAACCAGGGAATGTTTGGTTGATTGATTGGGTAGATGTGTTTAACCTGGTCTCTGGTGCTGAACTGCATCCCACTGAGAGAGGAAGACCACTGCTCCACCATCCCCCTTCCTCCTGATAAAGCATCTCCTCCACGACCGCTATGTACACCGTACCATAGACGATAGCTATCCTGGGGAGGAGGGGAGGAGAGGGAGAGGGAGAGAGAGGGGAGGAAAGGGAAGGGAGGTACAGGGGGTAGATAGTTAAGGTTAGAGTACAGTAGTACCATGTAGGCTATGCCAACTGAAGGGAACTAACAGTCGATTGGCAGTTGAATATTTGTTATTAGACCTACTGACGGTCGATACTGATAGTGACTGATATTGAACACGATAGTTAAAGGAAATAGAGAATGTCGCGGTAGCCTATAAATTAAGACATTTCTGCAAGTGAAAAGGCAGTATAATTTAAATTATGCATAATGGCCCATGCATTTCCTATACTTTACTGTGTGAAAGCTAACGTGCTAACGTGCTAACGTGCTAACGTGTTTCAATATGCTGCCATACTGTATGACTGCGATTTGAACTTCAAAGAGATCAGAATATAGTATAATCTACAGGAAGTAGAGGCTTTACAGAAAATATTCACACACCTTGACTTTTCCCACATTTTGTTGTGTTACAGCCTGATATTAAAATAGCTTGAATTTAGATGTTCTTTCGTCACTGGCCGACACACAGTACCCCATAATGTCAAAGTGGAAATTTGTACAAATTAATTAAAAGTAAAAGTGTCAGACAGATCTGTCTTTTAAATACATTCTGTCCACCTGACAGAGTAGCCCCTGTGACTACTAAAGATAATGAAATTAATTCAATCAGAAGTACACAGACTGTTTACCAGCCATCCCAAAGTCTGTTACCAGCCATCACACAGCCTGTTACCAGCCATCCCACAGCCTGTTACCAGCCATCCCAAAGTCTGTTACAAACCATCCCACAGCCTGTTACCAGCCATCACACAGACTGTTACCAGCCATCCCAAAGTCTGTTACCAGCCATCACACAGCCTGTTACCAGCCATCCCACAGCCTGTTACCAGCCATCCCAAAGTCTGTTACAAACCATCCCACAGCCTGTTACCAGCCATCCCACAGCCTGTTACCAGCCATCACACAGACTGTTACCAGCCATCCCAAAGTCTGTTACCAGCCATCACACAGCCTGTTACCAGCCATCCCACAGCCTGTTACCAGCCATCACACAGACTGTTACCAGCCATCCCAAAGTCTGTTACCAGCCATCACACAGCCTGTTACCAGCCATCCCAAAGTCTGTTACCAGCCATCCCACAGCCTGTTACCAGCCATCCCAAAGTCTGTTACAAACCATCCCACAGCCTGTTACCAGCCATCCCACAGCCTGTTACCAGCCATCACACAGACTGTTACCAGCCATCCCAAAGTCTGTTACCAGCCATCACACAGCCTGTTACCAGCCATCCCACAGCCTGTTACCAGCCATCACACAGACTGTTACCAGCCATCCCAAAGTCTGTTACCAGCCATCCCACAGCCTGTTTACCAGCCATCGCACAGCCTTTTAACCAGCCATCCCACAGCCTGTTTACCAGCCATCCCACAGCCTGTTTACCAGCCATCCCACAGACTGTTACCAGCCATCCCAAAGTCTGTTTACCAGCCATCACACAGACTGTTACCAGCCATCCCAAAGTCTGTTACCAGCCATCCCACAGCCTGTTTACCAGCCATCGCACAGCCTTTTAACCAGCCATCCCACAGCCATCCCACAGCCTGTTTACCAGCCATCCCACAGCCTGTTTACCAGCCATCACACAGACTGTTACCAGCCATTCCAAAGTCTGTTACAAACCACCCCACAGCCTGTTTACCAGCCAACCCAAAGTCTGTTACAAACCACCCCACAGCCTGTTTACCAGCCATCCCAAAGTCTGTTACAAACCATCCCACAGCCTGTTTACCAGCCATCCCAAAGTCTGTTACAAACCACCCCACAGCCTGTTACCAGCCATCCCAAAGTCTGTTACCAGAGATCCCATAGACTGTTACTAGCCAGTGTCTTACCTTCTCCTCCCCCAGACTATACACAGTGTTCTGAGTGTCTTACCTTCTCATCCCCCAGACTATACACAGTGTTCTGAGTGTCTTACCTTCTCCTCCCCCAGACTATACACAGTGTTCTGAGTGTCTTACCTTCTCATCCCCCAGACTATACACAGTGTTCTGAGTGTCTTACCTTCTCCTCCCCCAGACTATACACAGTGTTCTGAGTGTCTTACCTTCTCCTCCCCCAGTCTATACACAGTGTTCTGAGTGTCTTACCTTCTCATCCCCCAGACTATACACAGTGTTCTGAGTGTCTTACCTTCTCATCCCCCAGGCTATACACAGTGTTCTGAGTGTCTTACCTTCTCATCCCCCAGACTATACACAGTGTTCTGAGTGTCTTACCTTCTCATCCCCCAGACTATACACAGTGTTCTGAGTGTCTTACCTTCTCCTCCCCCAGACTATACACAGTGTTCTGAGTGTCTTACCTTCTCATCCCCCAGACTATACACAGTGTTCTGAGTGTCTTACCTTCTCCTCCCCCAGACTATACACAGTGTTCTGAGTGTCTTACCTTCTCCTCCCCCAGACTATACACAGTGTTCTGAGTGTCTTACCTTCTCATCCCCCAGTCTATACACAGTGTTCTGAGTGTCTTACCTTCTCCTCCCCCAGACTATACACAGTGTTCAGAGTGTCTTACCTTCTCATCTGTGATCCTGAAGTTCTGGTAGTAGGTATGAGTCTTGGCTCCGCTCCAGTCCATCAGATCTATCTTCACCAGGTTCTCACCTCAAACCCACATATACATACATATTACACACACACACACACACACATATCACACACACATACACATACATACATATTACACACACATACATACATATTACACACACACACATTATTACACACAGACACACATATTACACACACATACACATACATACATATTACACACACACATTATTACACACACATATTACACACACAAACATTATTACACACACACACACACACATATTATTACACACACACACACACACATATTACACACACACATTATTACACACACACACACACACACATTATTACACACACACACATATTTTTACACAGACACACACACACACACACACACTATTACACACACAGTTATTACACACACACACGTTATTACACACACACACTATTACACACACACACACTATTACATTACATACATAAATATTACACACACACATTATTACACACACATATTACACACACAAACATTATTACACACACACACACACACACATATTATTACACACACACACAAACACATATTACACACACACACATATTTTTACACAGACACACACACACACACACACACACACACACACACTATTACACACACAGTTATTACACACACACACATTATTACACACACACACTATTACACACACACACACTATTACACACACACACACACACAATTATTACACACACACACATGATTGCACACACACATAGACGTTATTACACACACACACACACACACACACACACACACAGTGGTTCCTCCTTTAAAAGTTGCGCCATACTGCACCTTTAGTGCTGCTGCAGCATTCTGTGGCACCTTTTTTAATTGTCGGCCATTTTTACCATTAATGCTGGTTAGTGCTAGTTTGACCACCAGAGGGCATCTTTGAGAAGCATTTGATAGTCTCCCATATTGGCATTACCAGAGAATATAAAACCTGTTTTGAAATAACATAGTATATGGGACTGATTTTAAGAAACTTGGCTTAATTAATTTTATTAATATTATGGTGTTTTTATTCCTGAGAAAAACGAAATCCTCAGGGTTTCCGTCAGGGTGGAATGGAAATTATGGAGCTGTACAACGTGATGGTCGGGGGTAGGCTACAGCAGAAGAGGATTGGAGGATTCTAAATGGTTTGCCTTCATTAGACAACTTTGTTCCAATATTTTTGTAAATCAGTGATATTTATTCCCATAGTAATTCATTATGGATCCATAACTAAATCAACATCTACATTTTGAAAGAGTATTTTTATCATTATTTTATTAACGAAGCATAAAGATACTGATGAGGAAATACAGTACTGTACAGAACATGCTTGTACATTTGGATAATAAAGCATTTTAAAGATATAAGCCACCTACATTTGTTTATTAGACTACTGTGCAATCTGACAAGTAAACATAGCCTACAATACATATTGTAGTAAACATGGGAAAATGCATAATTCCTTACATAAGGGAGAGCATGCGGGGACACAGGAGACCGGGCTTCAATTTCCAGATGGGGGGGGGGGGGCGGGGGGTGGGTAGGCTGTCCTTGTAAATAAGAGTTTGTTCTTAACTGACTTGCCTAGTTAAATAAAGGTTACACTAATAACATAACATTTTACACCCTACTTTTCCAATTCTAGTCTAACCAATACCCAAACGGAGATTCAGTCAAAATAAATATCTCATTGATTTATCACTACCAGTCCCCATTAATTTATCACTACCAGTCCCCATTGATTTATCACTACCAGTCCCCATTGATTTATCACTACCAGTCCCCATTGATATATCACTACCAGTCCCCATTGATTTATCACTACCAGTCTCCATTGATTTATCACTACCAGTCCCCATTGATTTATCACTACCAGTCCCCATTGATTTATCACTACCAGTCCCCATTGATTTATCACTACCAGTCCCCATTGATTTATCACTACCAGCCCCCATTGATATATCACTACCAGTCCCCATTGATTTATCACTACCAGTCCCCATTGATATATCACTACCAGTCCCCATTGATTTATCACTACCAGTCCCCATTGATTTATCACTACCAGTCCCCATTGATTTATCACTACCAGTCTCCATTGATTTATCACTACCAGTCCCCATTGATATATCACTACCAGTCCCCATTGATATATCACTACCAGTCCCCATTGATTTATCACTACCAGTCCCCATTGATTTATCACTACCAGTCCCCATTGATTTATCACTACCAGTCCCCATTGATTTATCACTACCAGTCCCCATTGATTTATCACTACCAGTCCCCATTGATTTATCACTACCAGTCTCCATTGATTTATCACTACCAGTCCCCATTGATATATCACTACCAGTCCCCATTGATTTATCACTACCAGTCCCCATTAATATATCACTACCAGTCCCCATTGATATATCACTACCAGTCCCCATTGATTTATCACTACCAGTCCCCATTGATTTATCACTACCAATCCCCATTGATTTATCACTACATGTCCCCATTGATTTATCACTACCAGTCCCCATTGATTTATCACTACCAATCCCCATTGATTTATCACTACCAGTCCCCATTGATTTATCACTACCAGTCCCCATTAATATATCACTACCAGTCCCCATTGATATATCACTACCAGTCCCCATTGATTTATCACTACCAGTCCCCATTGATACATCACTACCAGTCTCCATTGATTTATCACTACCAGTCCCCATTGATTTATCATTACCAGTCTCCATTGATTTATTACTACCAGTCCCCATTGATTTATCACTACCAGTCCCCATTGATTTATCACTACCAGTCCCCATTGATATATCACTACCAGTCCCCATTGATTTATCACTACCAGTCCCCATTGATTTATCACTACCAGTCCCCATTGATTTATCACTACCAGTCCCCATTGATATATCACTACCAGTCCCCATTGATTTATCACTACCAGTCCCCATTGATATATCACTACCAGTCCCCATTGATTTATCACTACCAGTCCCCATTGATTTATCACTACCAGTCCCCATTGATTTATCACTACCAATCCCCATTGATTTATCTCTACCAGTCCCCATTGATATATCACTACCAGTCCCCATTGATATATCACTACCAGTCCCCATTGATATATCACTACCAGTCCACATGCTTGTCTCAGAGCAGTGTGAAACGGTGCTAAAATAGTTGTAGTCTATTGCTTCAAATCCTTTTGCTTCTAACTTCAATATGCTCTTTAAATAAATAAGACCTACCCCACTTTTAACAGCACATTACTCACCACTAGTGAGTCTCATGTCACCTACGGTAGGCCTACAGTATATCTAAAAAAATAAATTCAATGACGTGACTCTCCGCCAATAATTTCATTTAGAGGATTGGAGGATTCTAAGGGGCATTTTATATAATTCTAAATTAATTCATAATAATAATCGCTTTGTTTAAAAAGTAACAATATTTTTGAGTTTTCCTTTTCATTTTTTTTTTTTTTTTTTTTTTTTACCTTTATTTAACCAGGCAAGTCAGTTAAGAACAAATTCTTATTTTCAATGATGGCCTGGGAACAGTGGGTTAACTGCCTGTTCAGGGGCAGAACGACAGATTTGTACCTTGTCAGCTCGGGGGTTTGAACTCGCAACCTTCCGGTTACTAGTCCAACGCTCTAACCACTAGGCTACCCTGCCGCCCCGCCCCACCTGAAGTGATTGAGAAAAAGGCAATTCTTGAACATGGGGTGAGACATTCTCACAAATGTGTAAATAAAGCCGCCAATAACTACATTTAGAGGGTTGGAGGATTCTAAATTAATATCTATTTAGAGGGTTGGAGGATTCTAAATGAATATCTATTTAGAGGGTTGAATATCTATATATATATATATATATATATATGAATATCTATTTAGAGGGTTGGAGGATTCTAAATTAATATCTATTTAGAGGGTTGGAGGATTCTAAATGAATATCTATTTAGAGGGTTGGAGGTATCTAAATGAATATCTATTTAGAGGGTTGGAGGATTCTAAACTAATATCTCTGAATGTTTATAATATATGTCTATAATGAATATCTAAGGGACATTTTCTGTTAGGATCTGTGACAATATCTGAGAAGAATAATAATCACTTTTTTTTAAACGAACAATATTTTTGAGATTTCGTTTTCATTTAATCTAGAATGAGCGAAAAAGCAATTGTTGAACATGGGGTGAGACATTCTCACAAATTTTAAAATAAAGGCCAGTTTGTTATTTAGAATGATTTATTCCTGGAGAAACCTAACTTGATTATTTAGCATACATCATATATTTATATTCAGTCAACACATATATCTAAAGAATATCATGGAATATAACTGAACATTTTGGTTTCTCCATGCTTGTCTCAGAGCAGCGTGAAACAGTGCTGAAATAGAGGGCGGGAAGGCTATATATAACGATGTTTTGGAGAATATTTCATTTTTAAAGAAACAACAGTGAGCGATTGTAATATGAATAAAGGCCAAAATAATATTTATAAAGGACAAATTATAGCCCTGCTAATAGCCATGATGGCGAGTTCAAACAGGCGCAGTTAATACAGGTAATGAGTGGAGAACATTAGGGATTCTTTAAAAAAACTAACAGGTCTGTGAGAGCCGGAATTCTTACTGGTTGGTAGGTGATTAAATACTTACAGTGGGGAGAACAAGTATTTGTCACACTGCCTATTTTGCAGGTTTTCCTACTTACAAAGCATGTAGAGGTCTGTCATTTTGATCATAGGTACACTTCAACTGTGAGAGACGGAATCTAAAACAAAAATCCAGAAAATCACATTGTATGATTTTTAAGTAATTCATTTGCATTTTATTGCATGACATAAGTATTTGATACATCAGAAAAGCAGAAGTTAATATTTGGTACAGAAACCTTTGTTTGCAATTACAGAGGTCAAATGTTTCCTGTAGTTCTTGACCAGGTTTTCACACACTGCAGCAGGGATTTTGGCCCACTCCTCCATACAGACCTTCTCCAGATCCTTCAGGTTTCGGGGCTGGGCAATACAGACTTTCAGCTCCCTCCAAAGATTTTCTATTGGGTTCAAGTCTGAAGACTGGCTAGGCCACTCCAGGACCTTGAGATGCATCTTACGGAGCCACTCCCTGGCTGTGTGTTTCGGGTCGTTGTCATGCTGGAAGACACAGCCACAACCCATCTTCAATGCTCTTACTGAGGGAAGCAGATTGTTGGCCAAGGTCACGCGATATATGGCCCCATCCATCCTCCCCTCAATACGGTGCAGTCGTCCTTTCCCCTTTGCAGAAAAGCATCCCCAAAGAATGATGTTTCCACCTCCATGCTTCACGGTTGGGATGGTGTTCTTGGGTTGTACTCATCCTTCTTCTTCCTCCAAACACGGCGAGTGGAGTTTAGACAAAAAGCTATATTTTTGTCTCATCAGACCACATGACCTTCTCCCATTCCTCTTCTGGATCATCCAGATGGTCATTGGCAAACTTCAGACGGGCCTGGACATGCGCTGGCTTGAGCAGGGGGACCTTGCGTGCGCTGCAGGATTTTAGTCCATGACGGCGTAGTGTGTTACTAATGGTTTTCTTTGAGGCTGTGGTCCCAGCTCTTTTCAGGTCATTGACCAGGTCCTGACCTGTAGTTCTGGGCTGATCACTCACCTTCCTCATGATCATTCATGCCCCACGAGGTGAGATCTTACATGGAGCCCCAGACCGAGGTTGATTGACCGTCATCTTGAACTTCTTCAATTTTCTAATAATTGCGCCAACAGTTGTTGCCTTCTCACCGAGCTGCTTGCCTATTGTCCTGTAGCCCATCCCAGCCTTGTGCAGGTCTACAATTTAACCCTGATGTCCTTACACAGCTCTCTGGTCTTGGCCATTGTGGAGAGGTTGGAGTCTGTTTGATTGAGTGTGTGGACAGGTGTCTTTTATACAGGTAACGAGTTCTAACAGGCGCAGTTAATACAGGTAATGAGTGGAGAACAGGAGGGCTTCTTAAAAAACAGGTCGTGAGAGCCAGAATTCTTACTGGTTGGTAGGTGACCGAATACTTATGTCATGCAATAAAATGCAAATTAATTTCTTAAAAATCATACAATGTGATTTTTGATTCCGTCTCTCACAGTTTAAGTGTACCTATGCTACAAATTACAGACCTCTACATGCTTTGTAATTAGGAAAACCTGCAAAATTGGCAGTGTATCAAATACTTGTTCTCCCCACTGTGTGTATATATATATATATATATATATATATATATATATATATATATATATATATATACACACACACACCTGCTACAGTATATACATATTTTTTTTTCCAGAACATTAACCATGTGTAGGTAGATGTGGAAAGATGGATACAAATGATTTGTTGCATGTTTTGGAGGTGGGGGGGGGGGTTCACACCTAGCTCAAGTTGGGGAGGGGGGGGTTCACACCTAGCTCAAGTTGGGGGGGGGGGGGGGGGTCACACCTAGCTCAGCTATTAGACAATTCTTTAGTAAAGGTTGAATAGTCTATTGTTTAACTAATAGCCCTTCCTGCTACGCTGGTGAAAAACTAATAGTAATTCTTTCTCCCCTGTCCACATGTTAAAGATTCCAATAGATAAAGTGTTTTTGCCACATTCAGTCCCAACCCCAATTAATACATTTTGGCACAGCATGCTGGATGGGCTAGAATGTTGAGGGTTCTAAACCTGCTCCCTGCTTGTTTCATTACATTATTATGCCGGTCTGTGAGCAAATAGCCTGGATTGTTACTCCCATCTCATTCCTCGCCCTCTTCCACATGTCATTCTCCACCTAAGTGGCTCGCTTGTGGGAGTGCTGGCAGGATATGGCAGCACCTTCGGTTGTGAGTCAAGAAATCAGTATAGCAAGTTTGTATGAAGGTCTAGTTTTTCACAGGCAAATAGTAATATGCTCTAAACCGCTCTGGTGACAAATATACTTAGCTACCCTGTATTCAATCGTCTACATGGCTGGGAGAACCTCCTCAGATTAATGCAGATGAAGGGAGTTAGACATGCATAGGAAGTGTAGCTTACTGTTTTTTATTCTGTATATATGAATGATTAATCAGCTTTTACTTAAATCATGTTTCTAGTCTATTGCATGGTTACAATGTGAAGTCATTGATGTCCCAGGAGCAAGAGTGGTAAACACTGTTGAAGTGTATAATTGTAATACATACATGCAGACACAGCATCATTCAGAGAAGAGTTTGATACACCTGGTATTGGATATGACTGGAAAACGACTTGCTAATAGCGATTTTTGTAACAAAAAAATATGCACAATCGTTTGTCTCTACATTAACTAACATATTCCTCTCAATTTTACATTTTTTTGAATGATTCATTATGACGGGGCGGCAGCGTAGCCTAGTGGTTAGAGTGTAGGGACGGCAGGGTAGCCTAGTGGTTAGAGTGTAGGGACGGCAGGGTAGTCTAGTGGTTAGAGTGTAGGGGCGGCAGCGTAGCCTAGTGGTTAGAGTGTAGGGGCGGCAGGTAGCCTAATGGTTAGAGTGTAGGGGCGGCAGCGTAGCCTAGTGGTTAGAGCGTAGGGGTGGCAGCGTAGCCTACTGGTTAGAGTGTAGGGGCGGCAGGTTAGCCTAGTGGTTAGAGTGTAGGGACGGCAGGGTACCCTAGTGGTTAGAGTGTAGGGACGGCAGGGTAGCCTAGTGGTTAGAGCGTTAGACTAGTAACCAAAAGGTTGCAAGCTCAAATCCCCGAGCTGACAAGGTACAAATCTGTCGTTCTGCCCCTGAACAGGCAGTTAACCCACTGTTCCCAGGCCGTCATTGAAAATAATAATTTGTTCTTAACTGACTTGTCTAGTTAAATAAAAAATATAAAACGTTAGAATTACTTACATTTGCTTCCACCGTAATGTTTTTGTCAGACATCTTTGCTGACGAAAATCACCAGCGACGATGTCAAATTTGTCATTGGAGTCACTTGTGGTGAAACACCAAAGGGATCTCCTCTGTGTCCCTTTTCCTCCTCTCTCCCCACCCGTTTTTGAGCCTCCAGAAACATCTGAACTACCTGACTGGACACAATCACCTGAGTATGCCACCAGCTCACCTCCTAACTCAACCTCCTGGTACCAAGAAACTCCTGCTCCACCCCTCAACGACACCTCTGAGGAATGGGAAAAACTGTTAGAATCATTGTTGCTAGAGTAATAGGCTCTGTCATAAACAGAGGCACATATATGCACTGTAAGAAAAGTATTTCCTGTTGTAAGATGTGCCATCACCCTCTCTGCTACCGGAAAGGGTGACTCGATATGCTTCAGGAAAGAGCGACTCGAGATCATTGTTTAGTCTGAGGAAATGGGAGGAGCAGCGGATCGGGTGCAGAGAAACAAAAGGTATATAAAGAGAAATTGCCATTTCCTTGGCGCTGACTTCTTGAATTCTGAATTCATTTAGACAACCATTTGCCTTTGGGTAATTGCCACCTGACTCAAATGACTTAAATATTCTAACTTGCTGGAACTTGGGCCGTTTAGCTATTGAACAGTTGTTCTAGTCGCCATCTGACCCGTTGCTTGGTTTATCTTGATGCAATAATATCTTAACCGATTGAGCTCAACATTCCGGCCGGGACTTATAGCCACTGACACTGCGGTAGCTCAGCGGAGAATCTTTCGTCCCTCCAGACTAACTTGAATCTCGAAATTTAGTTGAACCACTCAAATTATCTATAGATTCTAACTTGCTGGAACTCAGGTCCGTGCCTATTGAACAGTTGCTCTTGTCGTCATTTGACTTGCGCCCGGCTTATCGTGATGCAACAATATCTTAACTGATTGAGCTCAACACTCCGGCCAAGGCTTATTGCCACAGACACTGCGGTAGACCAACGGTGAACCACTCGCCTAGGAACCAGGAGATTATCATACATAGACTGGTCCTGCCGCCAGTTGACCCGGAGCCTGTTTTGTCTTGTTGCCACCGAGCACAATACTACAGCCCGGTCGAGTGCCGCAGCCAGCCTCGGATATATCCTCTGGGGCGAGAAGGGTCTCTCCAGACTAACTTGAATCTCGGAATTTAAGTGAACCACCGATCTCTCATAGGAGGAATCGATACCGAAACTGAATTCTCAGAACTCTGACCGATTGAAACTCTGCTCCTGATCTCGTGGGTCTTCCTGTTAAAGGTATTACTAACTATTTTATAACTATTAAAGGTAATTAATTTAAACTATTACAATTTATTAGAAATAAGTGTTATCATTGTACCTTATAGCATTTATAGAGCATTAAGGCATTTGCATGTTTTTGATTAACGCTGTGTGTGACCAAGTAACAAATTGTGTATTTTGAAGTGTGTGTTTGATTGTAAAAGACAAAAAACAGAGTGTTTCCAAAAATAAACGGTAGTCTTGCTTTGTCGCGAGTACACGCCCTCCCAAGACAGTTAACGGCAAGGGAGATAACAACTTTGACACTCCCCTCTACCCGGGACACTGGAAACGGAGACCAATACTCTGTGATTGAGCGAGTTACCATTAAAAGACAAAGAGGAAGGTGTGTCCAGTAGTGATTCATTAATTGTCTTATTGATCTATCTAAGTTTTATTATCCAAGCGATACATAGCCGACGGGCAGAGTAGTGAGACTAAGTTGACTAAAGGTCTTCACACTTTAAACTAGATACATCACAGAGGGGAAACACTCAACCACAGGGAAATCATATAGAGACTGGTAGGACTAGTGCTTAATAACAACTCAGGGATCAATTAGTGGTGAAGCAAAGAGTCTAGAGGATAAAGGTGGGGTTCACACATCCCAGCTAGAGCTAGACCGTTGAGAGTGACAAGGCAAAAGACCTCTCTACGCGGACAACGCTTCGATACAGAGAGAGAGGCAGGGCTACGCGAGCGGTCCTGGTTATACCCAGATAACCTGAAGTATCTATAGTGCCCTGTCCAATCCAGGGAACGGGACGCTAACCACCAATAGCACCCCGCTGCCGGCCAAGGGGCGGGGCTGAAGGTTTCGTATCGCGACACACTCTATATGATTAGTCATATAAAAACCTTGGGGCCCAAATGCATAATGAGTGCTCTACCTCCCTCTTGTGGTGGTCTGGAGCAATGAAGCCGTGATGCTGGGTACCTCTAACTTCTTATGGCTGGGGGCAGTATTGAGTAGCTTGGATGAATAAGGTGCCCAGAGTAAACTGCCTGCTACTCATGCCCAGTTGCTAATACATGCATATTATTAGTAGTATTAGATGGAAAACACTCTGAAGTTTCTAAAACTGTTTGAATGATGTCTGTGAGTATAACAGAACTCAGGCAAAAACCGGAGAAGAAATCCAACCAGGAAGTGGGAAATCTGAGGTTTGTAGTTACCTCTAAGTCCCGCGATATAACCTCACAACTTTTAAAGTAGGAACCACTGTACACATGCACACATTATTACACACAGACACACACTATGAAAACATACATTATTACACACATTATTACTCACACACAAAAAAACACACAACAATCAGTAGCCTGTTCAATTATCTTGTGATCGAGATGTGATCCAGATCAGCACTCTCACATGTGATCACTGTCTGGAGACTTTGCTGTTGATGGAGGTCTGAGTCATGGCTGTTACTGTATGTAATCTCTTGTTGAGTGAACGTGTCTCCCCTTCTAGAGGGAAAGGGAAGGGGGACACCTAATTCAGTTGCACATCTGAATGCATTCAATCGAAATGTGTCTGCATTTAACCCCTCTGAATCAGAGCAGTATGGGGTGGCTGCCTTAATCATTGCCATCAGCTTGGGAGTTAATTGCCTTGCTTAAGGGCAAAACGGCAGATTTTTCTACCTTGATGGCTCAGGAGTTCAAACCAGTGAACCTTCGCTTACTGTCTCTTACTGTCCCTTACTGTCTCTTACTGTCCCTTACTGTCTCTTACTGTCCCTTACTGTCTCTTACTGTCCCTTACTGGCTCTTACTGTCTCTTACTGGCCCTTACTGGCTCTTACTGTCCCTTACTGTCCCTTACTGGCTCTTACTGGCACTTACTGTCCCTTACTGGCTCTTACTGGTCCTTACTGGTTTTTAATGGCCCTTACCAGCTCTTACCATCCCTTACCGTCCCTTACCGGCTCTTACTGGTCCTTACTGGCTCTTACTGTCCCTTACTGTCCCTTACTGGCTTTTAATGGCCCTTACTGTCCCTTACTGTCCCTTACTGTCTCTTACTGGCTCTTACTGGTCCTTACTGGCTTTTAATGGCCCTTACCGGCTCTTACTGGCCCTTAACCGTTAGGCTATCTGCCGCCCTAAAACCAGAGAGTGAATGTGTTCTGGGGCCGTATGTATCAAGCCTCTCATTGTGTTAGGGTTGACAGCCTACATATGGCCCCAGATCTTACCTTCCTTCACCAGAGAATGGATGTGTTCGTTGCCCAGCCAGAATTCATCGTTCCACAGCTTAAAGTCTCCAAACCCGTCTCTGTAGTCCACCCAGTCTCTATGGAGGAGAGAGCATTCACTGGGTCAGTCTATAACATTCACTGGTTCAGTCTCTATGGAGGAGAGAGCATTCACCGGGTCAGTCTATAACATTCACTGGTTCAGTCTCTATGGAGGAGAGAGCATTCACTGGGACAGTCTATAACATTCACTGGGTCAGTCTCTATGGAGGAGAGAACATTCACTGGTTCAGTCTCTATGTAGGAGAGAACATTCACTGGTTCAGTCTCTATGGAGGAGAGAGCATTCACTGGGTCAGTCTATAACATTCACTGGTTCAGTCTCTATGGAGGAGAGAACATTCACAGGTTCAGTCTCTACAGAGGAGAGAACATTCACTGGGTCAGTCTCTATGGAGGAGAGAACATTCACAGGTTCAGTCTCTACAGAGGAGAGAACATTCACTGGGTCAGTCTAGAACATGCACTGGGTCAGTCTCTATGGAGGAGAGAACATTCACTGGTTCAGTCTCTACAGAGGAGAGAACATTCACTGGTTCAGTCTCTACAGAGGAGAGAACATTCACTGGTTCAGTCTCTATGGAGGAGAGAGCATTCACTGGGTCAGTCTATAACATTCACTGGTTTAGTCTCTATGGAGGAGAGAGCATTCACTGGGTCAGTCTAGAACATTCACTGGTTCAGTCTCTATGGAGGAGAGAGCATTCACTGGGTCAGTCTATAACATTCACTGGGTCAGTCTCTATGGAGGAGAGAACATTCACTGGGTCAGTCTATAACATTCACTGGTTCAGTCTCTATGGAGGAGAGAACATTCACTGGGTCAGTCTAGAACATTCACTGGTTCAGTCTCTACAGAGGAGAGAGCATTCACTGGGTCAGTCTAGAACATTCACTGGTTCAGTCTCTATGGAGGAGAGAGCATTCACTGGGTCAATCTAGAATATTCACTGGGTTAGTCTCTATGGAGGAGAGAACATTCACTGGATCAATCTAAAACATTCACTGGTTCAGTCTCTATGGAGGAGAGAACATTCACTGGTTCAGTGTCTATGGAGGAGAGAACATTCACTGGTCTCTATGGTCTCTATGGAGGAGAAAACATTCACTGGTTCAGTCTCTATGGAGGAGAGAACATTCACAGGTTCAGTCTAGAACATGCACTGGTTCAGTCTCTATGGAGGAGAGAGCATTCACTGGGTCAGTCTATAACATTCACTGGTTCAGTCTCTATGGAGGAGAGAACATTCACAGGTTCAGTCTCTACAGAGGAGAGAACATTCACTGGGTCAGTCTCTATGGAGGAGAGAACATTCACTGGTTCAGTCTCTACAGAGGAGAGAACATTCACTGGTTCAGTCTCTATGGAGGAGAGAGCATTCACTGGGTCAGTCTATAACATTCACTGGTTTAGTCTCTATGGAGGAGAGAGCATTCACTGGGTCAGTCTAGAACATTCACTGGTTCAGTCTCTATGGAGGAGAGAGCATTCACTGGGTCAGTCTATAACATTCACTGGGTCAGTCTCTATGGAGGAGAGAACATTCACTGGGTCAGTCTATAACATTCACTGGTTCAGTCTCTATGGAGGAGAGAACATTCACTGGGTCAGTCTAGAACATTCACTGGTTCAGTCTCTACAGAGGAGAGAGCATTCACTGGGTCAGTCTAGAACATTCACTGGTTCAGTCTCTATGGAGGAGAGAGCATTCACTGGGTCAATCTAGAATATTCACTGGGTTAGTCTCTATGGAGGAGAGAACATTCACTGGATCAATCTAAAACATTCACTGGTTCAGTCTCTATGGAGGAGAGAACATTCACTGGTTCAGTGTCTATGGAGGAGAGAACATTCACTGGTCTCTATGGTCTCTATGGAGGAGAAAACATTCACTGGTTCAGTCTCTATGGAGGAGAGAACATTCACAGGTTCAGTCTAGAACATGCACTGGTTCAGTCTCTATGGAGGAGAGAGCATTCACTGGGTCAGTCTATAACATTCACTGGTTCAGTCTCTATGGAGGAGAGAACATTCACAGGTTCAGTCTCTACAGAGGAGAGAACATTCACTGGGTCAGTCTCTATGGAGGAGAGAACATTCACAGGTTCAGTCTCTACAGAGGAGAGAACATTCACTGGGTCAGTCTAGAACATGCACTGGGTCAGTCTCTATGGAGGAGAGAACATTCACTGGTTCAGTCTCTACAGAGGAGAGAACATTCACTGGTTCAGTCTCTATGGAGGAGAGAGCATTCACTGGGTCAGTCTATAACATTCACTGGTTTAGTCTCTATGGAGGAGAGAGCATTCACTGGGTCAGTCTAGAACATTCACTGGTTCAGTCTCTATGGAGGAGAGAGCATTCACTGGGTCAGTCTATAACATTCACTGGGTCAGTCTCTATGGAGGAGAGAACATTCACTGGGTCAGTCTATAACATTCACTGGTTCAGTCTCTATGGAGGAGAGAACATTCACTGGGTCAGTCTAGAACATTCACTGGTTCAGTCTCAACAGAGGAGAGAGCATTCACTGGGTCAGTCTAGAACATTCACTGGTTCAGTCTCTATGGAGGAGAGAGCATTCACTGGGTCAATCTAGAATATTCACTGGGTTAGTCTCTATGGAGGAGAGAACATTCACTGGATCAATCTAAAACATTCACTGGTTCAGTCTCTATGGAGGAGAGAACATTCACTGGTTCAGTGTCTATGGAGGAGAGAACATTCACTGGTCTCTATGGTCTCTATGGAGGAGAAAACATTCACTGGTTCAGTCTCTATGGAGGAGAGAACATTCACAGGTTCAGTCTAGAACATGCACTGGGTCAGTCTCTATGGAGGAGAGAACATTCACTGGTTCAGTCTCTACAGAGGAGAGAACATTCACTGGGTCAGTCTAGAACATTCACTGGTTCACTCTCTATAGAGGAGAGAACATTCACTGGGTCAGTCTAGAACATTCACTGGTTCAGTCTCTATGGAGGAGAGAGCATTTACTGGGTCAGTCTAGAATATTCACTGGGTTAGTCTCTATGGAGGAGAGAACATTCACTGGATCAATCTAAAACATTCACTGGTTCAGTCTCTATGGAGGAGAGAACATTCACTGGTTCAGTGTCTATGGAGGAGAGAACATTCACTGGTCTCTATGGTCTCTATGGAGGAGAAAACATTCACTGGGTCAGTCTCTATGGAGGAGAGAACATTCACTGGGTCAGTCTAGAACATTCACTGGTTCAGTCTCTATGGAGGAGAGAACATTCACAGGTTCAGTCTAGAACATGCACTGGGTCAGTCTCTATAGAGGAGAGAACATTCACTGGTTCAGTCTCTACAGAGGAGAGAACATTCACTGGGTCAGTCTAGAACATTCACTGGTTGACTCTCTATAGAGGAGAGAACATTCACTGGGTCAGTCTCTATGGAGGAGAGAACATTCACTGGTTCAGTCTCTATAGAGGAGAGAACATTCACTGGGTCAGTCTCTATGGAGGAGAGAACATTCACTGGTTCAGTCTCTACAGAGGAGAGAACATTCACTGGGTCAGTCTAGAACATTCACTGGTTCAGTCTCTATGGAGGAGAGAGCATTCACTGGGTCAGTCTATAACATTCACTGGTTCAGTCTCTATGGAGGAGAGAGCATTCACTGGGTCAGTCTCTATGGAGGAGAGAACATTCACTGGGTCAGTCTATAACATTCACTGGTTCAGTCTCTATGGAGGAGAGAACATTCACTGGTTCAGTCTCTATGGAGGAGAGAACATGCACTGGGTCAGTCTAGAACATTCACTGGTTCAGTCTCTATGGAGGAGAGAGCATTCACTTGGTCAGTCTAGAACATTCACTGGTTCAGTCTCTATGGAGGAGAGAACATTCACTGGGTCAGTCTAGAACATTCACTGGTTCAGTCTCTATGGAGGAGAGAACATTCACTGGGTCAGTCTCTATGGAGGAGAGAACATTCACTGGTTCAGTCTAGAACATTCACTGGTTCAGTCTCTATGGAGGAGAGAACATTCACTGGGTCAGTCTCTATGGAGGAGAGAACATTCACTGGGTCAGTCTAGAACATTCACTGGTTCAGTCTCTATGGAGGAGAGAACATTCACTGGGTCAGTCTCTATGGAGGAGAGAACATTCACTGGTTCAGTCTCTATTGAGGAGAGAACATGCACTGGTTAAAGTCTCACACTTGCTGCTTCCCCTTGCATCACTATGCTGACGTGATCAAGACAAAGGAGATGATTGTGGACTACAGGGAAAGGAGGAGGACTAATACAATTTGATTTGAAACACAGCAGCTGGATGCCACAGTGCTGATGTGATAAACTACTAGCTGATTGCAGAGGTTAAACAGGCCAGCTTTCCAAAGATCGCACACACACACACACACACACACACACACACACACACACACACACACACACACACACACACACACACACACACACACACACACACACACACACACACACACACACACACACACACACACACACACACACACACACACCTGTTGAAGTCAACCCTGCCATGTCTTCGTCGCTGTATAACAGTCCATCCCCCTCCATCTTCCATGTCACAGAAGACTAGGACCGGCTCCTGATCCACTCTAGGCCTGATCCGGTAAAACCCGGAGTCTGGCCTCTGTCTGTCATACAGCTCAGAGCAGTCTGGAGGTGAGAGGTGACACACGCAGAGATATTATCACAACTTACTATGAAGGCACATTTTACTGAAAAGGGTAACACCCAATTACCATAAAAAAAAATATATATATATTATTTAAACAAATCAAATCACATTTTATTGGTCACATACACATATTTAGCAGATGTTATTGCAGGTGTAGCGAAATGCTTGTTTTCCTATCTCCAACAGTGCAGTAATACCTAACAACATACCACAATAAACATGAATCTAAAAATGAAAGAATGGAATTAAGAAATACATAAATATTAGAATGAGCAATGTCAGAGTGGTATTGACTAAAATACAGTAGAATAGAATATAGTGTAATGACCTGACTAGATCATAAAGGAACAATTGTCCAGACAGAGGATTGAGTTTACGAATTGACAGTTTATTAACTCAGCTATACACAGGCTACTGTTTGGCCGTAGCCCACGCCAAATAAATGAAAGATACCCCACAAGCCAACCGTGACCTTCTCTTGTGAAGCCCAGACGTAAGAGAGAGAACAAAGGCTAAACCTGGTCTTAACTTCCAATGCTCCATCCCCCTGCCCAACCCCCCTCCACGCCACTCCGCCAACCGCCAGGATGCCCGGCATCAGAACATTCCAGGCATTCCCGTGATTGGCAGATAGCAGGTTGATTGGCATGTCAGACCCCGTGAACACTGGGTACTGGTAAGAACAACACAACCAACTAATAGCCTAACACATAACACACAGCTGTCTGTGCGGGTCGCTACAATAGTATATAGCCTATTGGACATGACTTTTCTATAATATCTTCTGTTTGGGTGTTTCAGGTCAGGTCTGAGCCATGATCAGAATGTGTCTCTGTCTATTTCCAGCCCTGCCATTTGTACCTGTCCTGATCTAGTGTTTGACCCCTGACCTCCTCACACCGTCTCACTGTCCATGTCTGCTTTTAGCTCCCACCTCTACTTCACTGTGTTATAATGGACCTGATGCTTGTTATGTCACCTCTGTAACCAGCTATCAAACATACGGACCTTTCTGACCCTGTCCATTGACCCTACTTTTTAGAACTGAACATTTAAATTCCTCTATGAGTTTTGTTTAGTGTCCATTTACATATTTATTTAAGTATTTGTTGTTTATTGGGCTTGTGCCGCAGAGCATCATGGGGGTTTGTATATGTGTTGAGGTGATCACATTCCAGAAAATTGGTTGAACTGATTCCTGTCTCCCGTCTCATTGTTATTGAATTGTTATACAGACGTGGTTATGAAACCCACGAGACAAAAGATTGGTGATGAGTAGGTCTGAATCTACAGGAACTATTCTGTCTGGAAGATGAGTAGGTCTGAATCTACAGGAACTATTCTGTCTGGAAGATGAGTAGGTCTGAATCTACAGGAACTATTCTGTCTGGAAGATGAGTAGGTCTGAATCTACAGGAACTGTTCTGTCTGGAAGAAGTCGTTTTTTTCAACTGTTGAAAACGGTTATTTTCTGTGGTACAGTCTAGGCTAATGTTAGCACAGTGTATTGCTAGCAGAGGCAAGTACATAGCCGAGCTAGCTAAGACAGAGAGAGTTAACATCGTCATGGACGGCAGAAAAAGACTCGAGACAAATGTCGGAGCGGGAAAATAACGTGATTAAAAAGGAACCAATAAAAACAGCGATTAACGGAAAGGCATTTATTCAACTGTGAGGACGAACTTTGGAATTAAAAACTGCTAAATGAGCGAACTTGAGGGGGAAACGTCAATGAGTGAATGAAGATCACGTGACTGAGGAAACTATTGAAGACTAGAATGTGGGCTACGGAGCGAAGCTACACAAAAGAGACTGTTAACTGAAAGTAATCTGACCTTGGCGAAGGACATTGAAATCAGTGTGCCCATGGAACCAGCTGCTAAAGAGGCTCACCAGTTGAGTTCATCAGGAACTTTTGTATTTATTTTTTATTTCACCTTTATTTAACCGGGTAGGCTAGTTGAGAACACCTTTATTTAACCAGGTAGGCTAGTTGAGAACACCTTTATTTAACCGGGTAGGCCAGTTGAGAACACCTTTATTTAACCGGGTAGGCCAGTTGAGAACACCTTTATTCAACCAGGTAGGCTAGTTGAGAACACCTTTATTCAACCAGGTAGGCTAGTTGAGAACACCTTTATTTAACCAGGTAGGCCAGTTGAGAACACCTTTATTTAACCAGGTAGGCTAGTTGAGAACACCTTTATTTAACCAGGTGGGCTAGTTGAGAACACCTTTATTTAACCAGGTAGGCTAGTTGAGAACACCTTTATTTAACCAGGTAGGCTAGTTGAGAACACCTTTATTTAACCAGTTAGGCTAGTTGAGAACACCTCTATTTAACCAGTTAGGCTAGTTGAGAACACCTTTATTTAACCAGGTAGGCTAGTTGAGAACACCTTTATTTAACCAGGTAGGCAAGTTGAGAACAAGTTCTCATTTACAATTGCGACCTGGCCAAGATAAAGCAAAGCAGTTCGACACAAACAACAACACAGAGTTACACATGGAGTAAAACAAACATACGGTCAATAATACAGTAGATAAACAAGTCTATATACGATGTGAGCAAATGAGGTGAGATAAGGGAGGTAAAGGCAAAAAAAGGCCATGGTGGCGAAGTAAATACAATATAGAAAGTAAATCACTGTTGATTTGCAGTGGAAGAATGTGCAAAGTAGGAAAAAAAATAATGGGGTGCAAAGGAGCAAAATAAATAAATAAATACAGTAGGGAAAGAGGTAGTTGATAGGGCTAAATTATAGATGGGCTATGTACAGGTGCAGTAATCTGTGAGCTGCTCTGACAGCTGGTGCTTAAAGATAGTGAGGGAGATAAGTGTTTCCAGTTTCAGAGATTTTTGTAGTTCGTTCCAGTCATTGGCAGCAGAGAACTGGAAGGAGAGGCGGCCAAAGGAAGAATTGGTTTTGGGGGTGACCAGAGAGATATACCTGCTGGAGCACGTGCTACAGGTGGGTGCTGCTATGGTGACCAGCGAGCTGAGATAAGGGGGGACTTTACCTAGCAAAGACTTATAGTTGACCTGGAGCCAGTGGGTCTGGCGACGAGTATGAAGCGATGGCCAGCCAACGAGAGCGTACAGGTCGCAGTGGTGGGTAGTATATGGGGCTTTGGTGACAAAACGGATGGCACTGTGATAGACTGAATCCAATTTATTGAGTAGAGTGTTGGAGGCTATTTTGTAAATGACATCGCCGAAGTCGAGGATCGGTAGGATGGTCAGTTTTACAAGGGTATGTTTGACAGCATGAGTGAAGGAGGCTTTGTTGCGAAATCAGAAGCCAATTCTAGATTTAACTTTGGATTGGAGATGTTTGATGTGAGTCTGGAAGGAGAGTTTACAGTCTAACCAGACACCTAGGTATTTGTAGTTGTCCACATATTCTAAGTCAGAACCGTCCAGAGTAGTGATGCTGGACGGGCGAGCAGGTGCGGCAGCGATCGGTTGAAGAGCATGCATTTAGTTTTACTAGCATTTAAGAGCAGCTGTAAGGAGAGTTGTATGGCATTGAAGCTTGTTTGGAGGTTTGTTAACACAGTGTCCAAAGAAGGGACAGATGTATACAGAATGGTGTCGTCTGCGTAGAAGTGGAGCGTAGAGCGACATCAAATGAAACATATTTTGATTTGTTTAACACTTTATTGGTTACTACATGATTCCATCTGTTATTTCATAGTTTTGATGTCTTCACTATTATTCTACAATGAAAAAGATTGTACAAATAAAGAAAAACCCTTGAATGAGTAGGTGTGTCCAAACCTTTGACTGACACTGTATAAATAGCATTCTATTGGTTGAATGAGTGTTCTAAAACTTTGGACCGGTAGTGTATTTGATTAGATATTTTTTATACTTTTTAAACTATGTAGAAATTTGGCAAAATTTACAAAAACAGGATGTGGTACTCTCAAATTCTATTTTACCAGAAACAGAGAAGTTTCCAAGAGGAGACTGGTGGCAGGGGTTATGGGAGGACAGGCTCATTGTAATGGCTGGAATGGAATAAATAAATGATGTGTTTGATGCCGTTCCATTCATTCCATTCCAGTTTTTACAATGAGCACATCCTCCTATAGCTCCTCCACCAGCCTCCTCTGGTATGTCCATGTTCCTGTGGAGGCAAATTATATATATACACTACCGTTCAAAAGTTTGGGGTCACTTAGAAATGTCCATTTGTCCATTAAAATAACATCAAATTGATCAGAAATACAGTGTAGACATTGTTCATGTTGTAAATTACTTGACTATTGTAGCTAGAAACGACAGATTTTTATGGAATATCTACATAGGCGTACAGAAGCCCATTATCAGCAGCCATCACTCCTGTGTTCCAATGGCACGTTGTGTTAGCTAATCCAAGTTTATCATTTTAAAAGGCTAATTGATCATTAGAAAACCCTTTTGCAATTATGTTAGCACAGCTGAAAACTGTTGTTTTGATTAAAGAAACAATAAAACGGGCCTTTTTTAGATTAGTTGAGTATCTGGAGCATCAGCATTTGTGAGTTCGGTTACAGGCTCAAAATGGCCAGAAACAAAGACCTTTCTTCTGAAACCCGTCAGTCTTGTTCTGAGAAATGAAGGCTATTCCATGCGAGAAAATCACAAGAAACTGAAGATCTCGTACTACGCTGTGTACTACTCCCTTCAGAGAACAACGCAAACCGGCTCTAACCAGAATAGAAAGAGGAGTGAGAGGCCCCGGTGCACAACTGAGCAAGAGGACAAGTACATTAGAGTGTTGAGTTTGAGAAACAGACGCCTCAAATGTCCTCAACTGGCAGCTTCATTAAATAGTACCAGCAAAACACCAGTCTCAACGTCAACAGTGAAGAGGCGACTCCGGGATGCTGGCCTTCTAGGCAGAGTTCCTCTGTCCAGTGTCTGTGTTCTTTTATCCATCTTAATCTTTTCTTTTTATTGGCCGGTCTGAGATATGGCTTTTTCTTTGTAACTCTGTCTAGAAGGCCAGCATCCCGGAGTCACAAGGAAATTTCTAGGTTAACCTTTTGAACGGTAGTGTACGTAAAATGCCTTTTTTGGTGCAAAGAAAATGGTATCTAGAATACATATTTGACAACATTTCAACAATTCCCAAGTCTGGAGTTATCGAAGGATAACTGCAGATACTGTAATTCATTTTAAGCTGAAACATTATTTTTGGCATGTGGGAAGGGTGTGACTTTCAAGAAATAGTAGTCTGGGATGAGGAATGTTTGTACAAAATGTCATGATTGTATCTGCTTCGTAAAATGTTTTTTTTCATGCACCTGGAGAGCATCTCTACTAGTGTGTTCCTCTGTGACAACAGTATTTGTTTATGTTCATATAGTAGTTCCCTGCTTGACAGACTGCATCAGAGCGCTGGTCTTCTAGTATAAAGTCAACTGAAATAGTTGAAATAGAAATAGACACAAATAGCCTGAAATTTCTTGACTGAGAAACACAAGAATAGATTTGTTGATTCTACATGAGGTGTTATAGAACAGTCTGGAACAGAACAGAGCTGATGTAGATTTCAACTCTTTCTACACCTGGTAGCGTCTCCTTGTGTCCATATTATGTTCTCAGAAGATACTGGTGACACAGCCATACAGTAGACAATGTTGAAAGGTTCCCGGAGGATGTAGCTAGCAGATCCACTTGCTTACAGCTGCACTAGGGTCAGACAGGCTTCCTGTGTAGATTAGGACACCAGGGAGCTAGCAAAACATATGGCTCGGGAAAACGGTCCTCAATACAGGGATGGGAAATGCGTTGTACTCCGAATTGTCCCATTATCCCAACCGTTACACCGAGAATATTGAATGGCTGCTAGACAATTCGGAGAACAACACATTTCTCATTGTCAGACCCTAGCGCAACTGTAAGCCAGCGGGTCAGATCTGTTGGCAAACGGAGGATGTAGCCTCTTAGCCTGATCCCAAATCAGTTTAAGTGTTGTCTTGGTCATTGACAATGATGACTATACTGTAGGAGTTGGCAAAACAAGGCTATGAATCTCTCACCTTTGTCATGTACGATGAGGCTTCCTGCTGGAGGCAGAGAGGCTCCTGTCCTGTATTCCTCTGTTAGGTTGAAGGTTGAGTTACTGGTCAGGGAAGAAGAAGAATTTTACTTTATTGTCCGTGCATAAAGCAAAGGAAATTATATTTTTTTCCCATATCCAATTCTCCCCGAAAGATTGAAATACTGGTTAGAGTTAGGGTCAGAGTTGGGGTCAGGGTCGGAGGCAGGGTTGGGGTCAGGGTCAGAAGCAGGGTTGAGGTCAGGGTCTGAGGCAGGGTTGAGGTCAGAGGCAGGGTTGCGGTCAGGGTTGAGGTCAGAGGCAGGGTTAGGGTCAGGGTTGGGGTCTGAGGCAGGGTTGGGGTCAGAGGCAGGGTTGGGGTCAGAGACAGGGCTGGGGTCAGAGACAGGGTTGGGGTCAGGGTCAGAGGAAGGGTTGTGGTCAGGGTTGGGGTCAGGGTTGGGGTCAGGGTTGGGGTCAGGGTTGGGGTCAGGGTTGGGGTCAGGGTCAGAGGCAGGGTTGATTAGAAGGGGAGACTCCATAAAGTTATGTTCAGGGAGATTCAACAGAATACAAGCTACAGAGAAGTAGTGTGTCATGCTACACCTGGGTAATGGGGGGGTGATGATGTAGCTGTGTGTCTTGACATGGTTGAGCTGCCACACTCCGATCAACAGTTTGTTCTCCAGAATACGGACATCACGTCTCAACTCCTCTAGTTCTAGAACACAGGGGTCTGATGCCTCGTGGGAGATACAGGACATTTAAATCAATCACTCGCTCACTCAATCAATCAATAAATCATTTAATGGTGTCCCCAAAGAGAAATTGGCTTTGTATGCAGTAAACAGAAGCTTTCCAAAAGCACCCTTTCTCGTTGAAAGGAAGCAGGGCCTAAGGACGACTACAGAGTCAGCGAATGGTATGCGTAGAATGCTCCCCACAGTGATTGGTACATACTGAGAGTCGAGGCGACGCCATGGTTTGGCACACCAACACCAGCAGTAGCATCAGAGACATGATCTTCAGTTAGAAGTCTATAACAAGATAAAATAATAACGAATATGAAAGGCTAAACTCACTCAATATATGCAGGCAAAAGGACATTGACACGTCCAATAACTAATCCAAGTGTATTTCATCTATCAACAGGGCTACGTAGCAGGTACAGGGCATTCAGGAAGTATTCAGACCCCTCGACTTTCTCCACATTGTGTTACGTTACAGCCTTAATCTAAAATGTATTAAATAAATGTTTTTCCTCATCACTCTACACACAATACCACATAATGAATAAGCGAAAACAGGTTTTTAGACATTTATACAAATGTATAAAAAGTAAACAACTGAAATACCTTTCTTACATCAGTATTCAGATCCTTTGCTATTAGACTCTACATTGAGCTCAGGTGCATCCTGTTTCCATTGATCATCATAGAGATGTTTTTACAACTTGGAGTCCACCTGTGGTAAATTCAATTGATTGGACATGATTTGGAAAGGCACACACCTGTCTATATAAGGTCCCACAGTTGACAGTGTAAATCAGAGCAAAAACCAAGCCATGAGGTCGAAGGAATTGTCCGTAGAGCTCCGAGACAGGATTGTGTCGAGGCACAGATCTGGGGAAGGATACCAAAACATTTCTGCAGCATTGAAGGTCCTCAAGAACACAGTGGCCTCCATCATGCTTAAATGGAAGAAGTTTGGAACCACCAAGACTTCCTAAAGCTGGCTGCCTGGCCAAACTGAGCAGTCCGGGAGGTGACCAAGAACCCGGTGGTCATTCTAACAGAGCTCTAGAGTTCCTCTGTGGAGATGGGAGAAATTTCCAGAAGGAAAAACATCTCTGCAGCACTACACCAATCAGGCCTTTATGGTAAAGTGCCCAGACGAAAGCCACTCCTTAGTAAAAAGGCACATGACAGCCCGCTTGGAGTTTGCCAAAAGGAACCTAAAGACTCTAATACCAAGAGAAACAAGATTCTCTGGTCTGACGAAACCATTACTGAACTCTTTGGCCTGAATTCTAAGTGTGGAGGAAACCTGGCACCATCCCTAAGGTGAAGCATGGTGGTTCAGCGTCATGCTGTAGGGATGTTTTTCAGCGGCAGGATCTGGGAGACTAGTCAGAATTGAGGGAAAGACGAACGGAGCAAAGTACAGAGAGATCTTTGATGAAAACCTGCCCCAGAGTGCTCAGGACCTCAGACTGGGGCGAAGGTTCACCTTCCAACAGGACAATGGCAATAAGCACACAGCCAAGACAACGCAGGACTGGCTTCGGGACAAGTCTCTGAATGTTCTTGAGTGGCCCAGCCAGAGCCCGGACTTGAACCCGATGGAGCATCTCTGGGGAGACCTGAAAACAGCTGTGCAACGACGCTCCCCTTCCAGCCTGACAGAAGAATGGGAGAAACTCCCCAAATACAGGTGTGCCAAGCTTGTAGCATCAGACCCAAGAAGAATTGATGCTGTAATCACTGTCAAAGGTGCTTCAACAAAGTACTGAGTAAAGGGTCTGAATATTTACGTAAATGGGATATTTCAGTTTTTGCTTTGTCACTATGGGGTATTGTGTGTAGATTGAAAAAAACAATTTAATCAATTTTAAAATAAGGCTGTGAGGTAACAAACTGTGGAAAAAGCCAAGGGATCTGTATACTTTCCGAATGCTCTGTATCTAGGCTAAAAACTAACACTGATATTAGGCTACATTACATAGAATGGAATACATGAAATAGTTTCATATTTCTCATTTAACATAAAGTTTATAAAAACAGAAACATGGATATCTAGAGCCTACCTTAACTTCTTCAGCGTTTCTTCCGTTGGTGAGTTAAAGAAGGTCTGTCGTCTACGTGCAGTGTGTTCAGATACCGTGCCCGTTATATTGGTGATTTATCAGCCCAGACGCGGTCTGCTTGGTTCCGCATGGTTCATGTTAAGAGAAAGAGAAGAGTTACCCAAGAAATCTGATGGAAGCTCAGTTTGCCTTTTCCCACTGGTGGTCAAGGTAGGGAGTTGGTGTGGATACGCTGATCTCAGATCAGTGACCCCACCGACCACCTGTGTCGAGGCTACGGTCCCTCCTCTGTGGGGAAGATTTGAGGATTGTCCCAGTTTTTTATGTGGTGTAGTACGTTTTACCAGGGCCCATAGAGCTTTGATCAAACGGAGTACACTAAGTAGGGAAAAGAGTTCCATTTGGGACACTCTAGTGCATGAAACAACATTTTTCACATACCACTCTCCTCAGTCTGGTCCTGGAAACACATGATGCATCATCCTACGACTCTCCTCAGTCTGGTCCTGGAAACACATGATGCAACATCCTACCACTCTCCTCTGTCTGGTCCTGGAAACAACATGATGTATCATCCTACCACTCTCCTCTGTCTGGTCCTGGAAACAACATGATATATCATCCTACCACTCTCCTCTGTCTGGTCCTGGAAACAACATGATGTATCATCCTACCACTCTCCTCAGTCTGGTCCTGGAAACAACATGATGCATCATCCTACCACTCTCCTCTGTCTGGTCCTGGAAACAACATGATGTATCATCCTACCACTCTCCTCAGTCTGGTCCTGGAAACAACATGATGCATCATCCTACCACTCTCCTCAGTCTGGTCCTGGAAAGACATGATGCATCATCCTACAACTCTGTATGGTCCTGGAAAGACATGATGCATCATCCTACCACTCTGTCTGGTCCTGGAAAGACATGATGCATCATCCTACCACTCTGTCTGGTCCTGGAAACAACATGATTCATCATCCTACCACTCAGTCTGGTCCTGGGTATACATGATGCATCATCCTACCACTCTCCTCAGTCTGGTCCTGGAAACAACATGATCCATCATCCTACCACTCTCCTCAGTCTGGTCCTGGAAACACGTGATGCTTCATCCTACCACTCTCCTCAGTCTGGTCCTGGAAAGACATGATGCATCATCCTACCACTCTCATCAGGCTGGTCCTGGGAAACACATGATGCATCATCCTACCACTCTCCTCTGTCTCGTCTTGGAAACAACATGATGCATCATCCTACCACTCTCATCAGGCTGGTCCTGGGAAACACATGATGCATCATCCTACAACTCTCCTCTGTCTCATCTTGGAAACAACATGATGCATCATCCTACCACTCTCCTCTGTCTGGTCCTGGAAACAACATGATGCATCATCCTACCACTCAGTCTGGTCCTGGAAACAACATGATGCATCATCCTACCACTCAGTCTGGTCCTGGAAACACATGATGCATCATCCTACCACTCTCCTCTGTCTGATCCTGGAAACAACATGATGCATCATCCTACCACTCAGTCTGGTCCTGGAAACAACATGATGCATCATCCTACCACTCAGTCTGGTTCTGGAAAGACATGATGCATCATCCTACCACTCTCCTCAGTCTGGTCCTGGAAACACATGATGCATCATCCTACCACTCTCCTCAGTCTGGTCCTGGGAAAACATGATGCATCATCCTACCACTCTCCTCAGTCTGGTCCTGGAAACACATGATGCATCATCCTACCACTCTGTCTGGTCCTGGAAAGACATGATGCATCACCCTACCACTCTCCTCTGCCTGGTCCTGGAAACAACATGATGCATCATCCTACCACTCAGTCTGGTCCTGGAAACACATGATGCTTCATCCTACCACTCTGTCTGGTCCTGGAAACAACATGATGCATCATCCTACCACTCTCCCCAGTCTGGTCCTGGAAACAACATGATTTATCAATCTACACTCTCCTCAGTCTGGTCCTGGAAACAACATGATGCATCATCCTACCACTCTCCTCAGTCTGGTCCTGGAAAGACATGATGCATCATCCTACCACTCTGTCTGGTCCTGGAAAGACATGATGCATCATCCTACCACTCTGTCTGGTCCTGGAAACAACATGATGCATCATCCTACCACTCAGTCTGGTCCTCAGTCTGGTCCTGGAAACAACATGATGCTTCATCCTACCACTCTCCTCAGTCTGGTCCTGGAAAAACATGATGCATCATCCTACCACTCTCCTCAGTCTGGTCCTGGAAACACATGATGCATCATCCTACCACTCTGTCTGGTCCTGGAAAGACATGATGCATCATCGTACCACTCTGTCTGGTCCTGGAAACAACGTGATGCATCATCCTACCACTCAGTCTGGTCCTCAGTCTGGTCTTGGAAACAACATGATGCTTCATCCTACCACTCTCCTCAGTCTGGTCCTGGAAAAACATGATGCATCATCCTACCACTCTCCTCAGTCTGGTCCTGGAAAGACATGATGCATCATCCTACCACTCTGTCTGGTCCTGGAAACAACATGATGCATCATCCTACCACTCAGTCTGGTCCTCAGTCTGGTCCTGGAAACAACATGATGCTTCATCCTACCACTCTCCTCAGTCTGGTCCTGGAAAAACATGATGCATCATTCTACCACTCTCCTCAGTCTGTTCCTGGAAACAACACGATGCATCATCCTACCACTCTGTCTGGTCCTGGAAAAACATGAGGCATCATCCTACCACTCTGTCTGGTCCTGGAAACACATAAGGCATCATCCTACCACTCTGTCTGGTCCTGGAAACACATGAGGCATCATCCTACCACTCTGTCTGGTCCTGGAAACACATGAGGCATCATCCTACCACTCTCCTCAGTCTGGTCCTGGAAAAACATGATGCATCATCCTACCACTCTGTCTGGTCCTGGAAACACATGAGGCATCATCCTACCACTCTGTCTGGTCCTGGAAACACATGAGGCATCATCCTACCACTCTGTCTGGTCCTGGAAACACATGAGGCATCATCCTACCACTCTGTCTGGTCCTGGAAACACATGATGCATCATCCTACCACTCTGTCTGGTCCTGGAAACACATGAGGCATCATCCTACCACTCTGTCTGGTCCTGGAAACACATGAGGCATCATCCTACCACTCTGTCTGGTCCTGGAAACACATGAGGCATCATCCTACCACTCTGTTTGGTCCTGGAAACAACATGATGCATCATCCTACATTTGAAGTGGAAGTGTTCTTTTAGTTTTCGTATCAGGGAGTTTGTGTTTTTTTTCTATCAACAGAACCAGTCATTCCAGTTATTGATTCCAGATGTTTTCTCAGAATCCTTACCAGCTGCAACTGAGGAAAAAAATAGTGTTTTTGTTACGTGAAAAGATATATCACATTTTTATTGGCATATTCACTGTATTAAAGGGAGGGTGCGTTTCTAATTTAACAACATTCCATGTGAAATGGAGCCCATTTGAGGTGAAGCGCAGCGCAGGGGGACTACTAGGTGAGACCTACCAGAGGAACAGGGCGGAGAGGAGCAGACTGAAAACCAATAACTTCTCCAACAGTGACTAGACCCACCGACTGGGCACAGATCAACGTCTAGTTTCGATTTACACTTGGTTGAGTTGTCAAAGTTGGGTGAAAAAAAAAGACGAAATGCCTTTACATTGATTACATTTTTGCAAATCCAATTAAATTTCCACTTTGATTCAACGTCATCCCATAGATTATTTTAGTTTAAATTGACATGGAAACAATGTTGATTTAACCAGTTTTTGCCCAGTGGGTAAGCTCCTTTGAACTGTCTTTAACAGTCACAAGGCTGATCGGAGCAGGCAACCCAGTGTGTGAAATGACTTGTGTGGAAATGAAAAGGGTTTTTGGATAAATGACGAAAAATAAGTTCTGTGGTAAACACAGGCTTAGGAGATCTGACACGTTTTGTTCTATGAGATAATCTTCATCGACTAACATCTAACATTTAGGAAGCATTTATGTATAAGTTAAAAGCTAAGGATGTGCTAACGGATAAAACTACACCGTATGATGTCACCAACACCTTTGGCAGCGATTACAGCTGTCAGGGTAATTCTCTAAAGACTTTGCACACCAGTATTGTACAATATTTTCACATTATTTGTTTGGAAAATTCTTCAAGCTCTGTCAAATTGGTTGTTGATCATTGTTAGACAGCTATTTTAAAGTCTTGCCATAGTTTTCCAAGCCAATTTCAGTCTAAACGGGGTCACTCTGGAACATTCAATGTCATATTGGTAAGCTACATCAGTGTTTATTTGGCCTTGTGTTTTAGGTTATTTTCCTGCTGAAAGGTGAATTTGTCTCCCAGTTTCTGTTGGACAGCAGATTGAATCCTCTTAAAATTTTGCCTGAGCTTAACTCTATTCCATTTCTTTTTATACAAAAAAACCCTCCTTTGCCGATGACAAGCATGTTCATAACATGATGTAGCCACCACCATGCTTGAAAATATGAAGAGTGGTACTCACTGATTTGCCCCAAACATGCTTAGCTCTATTCTGTTTCATTTACCTTAAAAAAAACTCCCTAGTCCTTGCCGATGACAAGCATACCCATAACATGATGCAGCCACCACCATGCTTGAAAATATTAAGTGCTGGATTTACCCCAAACATTACACTTTGTATTCAGGACTTAAAGTTAATTTCTTTGCCATATTTATATGTATAGTTTTACATTAGTGCCTTATTGTAAACAGGATGCATGTTTTGGAATATGTTTATTCTGTACAGGCTTCCTTCTTTTCCCTCTGTCATTTAGGTTAATATTGTGGAGTAACTACAATGTTGTAGATCCATCCTCCGGTGTCTCCTATCACAGACATAACTCTGTAACTCTGTTACAGTTTTAAAGTCACCATTGTCCTCATGGTGAAATCCCTGAGCGGCTTTTTTCCTCTCCGGCAACTGAGTTAGGAATCTTTGTATCTTTGTAGTGACTGGGTGTATTGATACACCATCCAAAGTGTAATTAATAACTTCACCATGCTCAAACGGATATTCAATGTCTGCTTTTTTTCATATTTACTCACCTACCAATAGGTGCCCTTCTTTGTGAGGCATTAGAAACCCCCCCCTGGTCTTTGTGGTTCAATCAGTTTTACATTCACTGCTAGACTGAAGAACCTTACAGACAATTGTATTTGTGGGGAACAGAGATGAGGTAGTTATTTAAAAATCATGTTAAACACTATTATTGCACACAGAGTGAGTCCATGCAGTTTGTGACTTGTTAAGCAAATGTTGTTTCCTGAATGTATTTAGGGGTTAAATACTTGACTCAAGACATTATCATTTTAAATTCATTTGAAAACATTTCTAAAAACATAATTCCACTTTGACATTATGGGGTATTATGTGGAGGCCAGTGACGAACAAATCTAAATGTCATCCACTTTGGCAGATACAGTACAGATACAGCACAGATACAGCACAGAGCAGATACAGAGCAGATACAGTACAGATACAGAGCAGATACAGTGCAGATACAGTACAGATACAGAGCAGATACAGTACAGATACAATACAGTGCAGATACAGAGCAGATACAGCACAGATACAGTACAGATACAGTACAGAGCAGATACAGTACAGATACAGTACAGTGCAGATACAGTGCAGATACAGTACAGAGCAGATACAGTGCAGATACAGTACAGATACAGTGCAGATACAGATACAGTGCAGACACAGTACAGATACAGTACAGTACAGATACAGTACAGTACAGATACAGTGCATATACAGTACAGATACAGTACAGATACAGTACAGATACAGTGCAGATACAGATACAGTACAGATACAGTACAGAGCAGATACAGTACAGATACAGTACAGAGCAGATACAGTACAGATACAGTGCAGATACAGTACAGATACAGCACAGATACAGTACAGTGCAGATACAGCACAGATACAGTACAGTGCAGATACAGTGCAGATACAGATACAGTACAGATACAGTGCAGATACAGTACAGAGCAGATACAGTACAGATACAGTACAGATACAGTGCAGATACAGTGCTGATACAGTACAGATACAGAGCAGATACAGTGCAGACACAGATACAGTACAGATACAGTGCAGATACAGTGCAGATACAGTACAGAGAAGATACAGTACAGATACAGTACAGATACAAAGCAGATACAGTACAGATACAGAGCAAATACAGTGCAGATACAGTACAATGCAGATACAGTACAGATACAGCACAGATACAGTGCAGATACAGTACAGTGCAGATACAGTACAGAGCAGATACAGTACAGATACAGTACAGATACAGTACAGAGCAGATACAGTACAGTGCAGATACAGTACAGTGCAGATACAGAACAGATACAGTACAGTGCAGATACAGAGCAGATACAGTACAGATACAGTACAGTGCAGATACAGTACAGTGCAGATACAGATACAGTACAGATACAGTGAAGATACAATACAGTGCAGATACAGTACAGATACAGTGAAGATACAGTACAGTGCAGATACAGTACAGTGCAGATACAGAGCAGATACAGCACAGAGCAGATACAGTACAGATACAGTGCAGATACAGTACAGTACAGTGCAGATACAGAGCAGATACAGTACAGTGCAGATACAGTACAGATACAGTGCAGATACAGTGTAGATACAGTACAGAGCAGATTCAGTGCAGACACAGTACAGAGCAGATACAGAGCAGATACAGTACAGAGCAGGTACAGTACAGATACAGTACAGAGCAGATACAGTACAGAGCAGGTACAGTACAGATACAGTACAGAGCAGATACAGTACAGAGCAGGTACAGTACAGATACAACACAGAGCAGATACTGTACACTTACAGATTCAACACAGAGCAGATACAGTACAGAGCAGATACAATGCAGATAGAGCAGATACAGTACAGAGCAGATACAGAGAAGATACAGTACAGAGCAGATACAGACAGAGCAGATACAGTACAGATACAGTGCAGATACAGAGCAGATACAGTACAGAGCAGATACAGAGAAGATACAGTACAGAGCAGATACAGACAGAGCAGATACAGTACAGATACAGTGCAGATACAGAGCAGATACAGTACAGAGCAGATACAGAGCAGATACAGTACAGAGCAGATACAGAGCAGATACAGTACAAATACAGAGCAGATACAGTACAGAGCAGATACAGTACAAATACAGAGCAGATACAGTACAGAGCAGATACAATGCAGATAGAGCAGATACAGTACAGAGCAGATACAGAGAAGATACAGTACAGAGCAGATACAGACAGAGCAGATACAGTACAGATACAGTGCAGATACAGAGCAGATACAGTACAGAGCAGATACAGAGAAGATACAGTACAGAGCAGATACAGACAGAGCAGATACAGTACAGATACAGTGCAGATACAGAGCAGATACAGTACAGAGCAGATACAGAGCAGATACAGTACAGAGCAGATACAGAGCAGATACAGTACAAATACAGAGCAGATACAGTACAGAGCAGATACAGTACAGAGGAGATACAGTACAGAGCAGATACAGAGCAGATACAGTACAGATACAGTACAGAGCAGATACAGTACAGAGGAGATACAGTGCAGATACAGTACAGAGCAGATACAGTACAGAGGAGATGCAGATACAGAGCAGATACAGAGGAGATACAGTACAGAGCAGATACAGAGCAGATACAGTACAGATACAGTACAGAGCAGATACAGTACAGAGGAGATACAGTGCAGATACAGTACAGAGCAGATACAGTACAGAGCAGATACAGTACAGATACAGAGCAGATACAGAGAAGATACAGTACAGTGCAGATACAGTACAGAGCAGATACAGTACAGATACAGTACAGATATACTTTTTTGCCCCACTGTATATAGTTAGCTAGCTATAGCTACTGAAACAGATGTCCTTGTTTTTTGGGGAAGAATATTGTTTGCATCCAATGAGCTAGCCTGCTTTTTTAATGAGCAGCACTGTAGCTGAGTGAGACAACTTTACCAGCATCATAGCATACGTATCGATTAATCCCTGTGACATATGAAATACGAGTGTATATGTAATATGTAATAACTATGTTAAAAGAAATGTATGAATGCATTAAATTATTATGTGACGTGCAGTCATATGCAGGTCCTGATTGGTCGACAAGCTTATTTGATACGTCAAATAGTGTTATTTTACGTGCATCTTTTTTTTTTCAAAGACCCAAACGGCGTTCCATATTTCAACGCCATGACAGAGGGTGTCTGCTGCAGGCGCTGTTGACGAGCTGATTTCTCCAGTCAGTTGTTTGAATAGAGCTAGGAGTGAGTGTTCATGTTTCCTAGTTTCAAACATGTTCTCAAATGCCATTGAAATGGCAGCAGCGGTACGACAACCAGCATATTCTGGAGCAATACGGCTTTCCTCAGTACGACTTCCTCGACGACCCACTGTGCTGTCAGACTCAGCAGGCGCATGGGGCTGATATCGCTTGTCCAAATGTCAGTCGTGAAACTAATAGCAGTGACGCTATTACTGTGTAACTCCGGTAGGGCAACATCTGAAAAATAGCCTTTACTGACATTTTCAATCTGTCCCTGATTGAGTCTGTAATACCAACATGTTTCAATCAGACCACCATAGTCCCTGTGCCCAAGAACACAAAGGCAACCTGCCTGTAGCACTCACGTCTGTAGCCATGAAGTGCTTAGAAAGGCTGATAATGGCTCACATCAACACCTTTATTCCAGAAACCCTAGACCCACTACAATTTGCATAGCGCCCAAACAGATCCTTAACAGCTAATACCGTAACACCCTGTATATAGCCTCCACATTGACTCTGTACCGTAATACCCTGTATATAGTCTCCACATTAACTCTGTACCGGTACCCCCTGTATATAGTCTCCACATTGACTCTGTACCGTAATACCCTGTATATAGCCTCCACATTGACTCTGTACCGTAATACCCTGTATATAGCCTCCACATTGACTCTGTACCGTAATACCCTGTATATAGCCTCCACATTGACTCTGTACCGTAACACCCTGTATATAGCCTCCACATTGACTCTGTACCGTAATACTCTGTATATAGCCTCCACATTGACTCTGTACCGTAATACTCTGTATATAACCTCGCTTGTTATTTTACTGCTGCCGTTGAATAATTTGTTACTTTTTTACCTAACACTTTTTCTTAACTTCTTAAAGTATTATTGGTTAAGGGTTTGTAAGTAAGAATTTCACTGCATTGCCTACACCTGTTGTATTCGGGGAATGTCATATTTTTTTGTGATTGTGGGTTCATCTCTGTCAAAGTAAAGAGTGATGTAAATCCCCTGGATTAAATTAAGTGACATTTCCCTTCTCTGGTTCAGTTTGATCCTGCTGATGTAATGGAGGTGATGATATAATGGAGGTAATTGGTAACTTAAAGATATCAGCAGCAGGTCACGTTGAGATTTGTGCCTCTTTGGTGAAATCAGTGTCTTCCTCGATGACTGAGCCTCTAACATATGTCTTCACCAAATATATGCACACCAGCATTGTTCCTAAGGACTTGAAAATTGCCAAAGTTATTCCATCTATAAATCTGGGGATCCAAGACCTTTTACATATTATTGACCAATATCTGTACGGTCATAATTCTTCTACAATCCTAGAGAAACGTTTGAAATCCACACTGTATTCTATGAGCACCAATATGGTTTTGGTAAAAACTACTCCACAGATGTGGCTCTTTTGCAACTTGTGGATAAAATCTTTACAGCCCTTAACAAAGAATACAGAGAGTATATATTTTCAGATTTATCCAAAGCGTTTGATCATGAAATACTACTTTCTAAATTGCATTACTAAGGTTCTCATGATTATACACATATCGGTGTTTATGTGAGAGAACAGTGTGTTGATACAAGCGGCTGTGCAACTACCAGTGCAAAGTTATCCTTTGGTGTGCATTTCGCTACACCTGCAACAACATCTGTGATACAGGGTAAGCCACAGGGTTGGATAATTGGACCTTTGTTATTCCTCATCTATATCAATAACCTGACTGCTGGGTCTTCTACCATACTAATCTATATCAATAACCTGACTGCTGGGTCTTCTACCATACTAATCTATATCAATAACCTGACTGCTGGGTCTTCTACCATACTAATCTATATCAATAACCTGACTGATGGGTCTTCTACTATACTAATCTACATCAATAACCTGACTGCTGGGTCTTCTACCATACTAATCTACATCAATAACCTGACTGCTGGGTCTTCTACCATACTAATCTACATCAATAACCTGACTGCTGGGTCTTCTACTATACTAATCTACATTAATAACCTGACTGCTGGGTCTTCTACCATACTAATCTATATCAATAACCTGACTGCTGGGTCTTCTACCATACTAATCTATATCAATAACCTGACTGCTGGGTCTTCTACCATACTAATCTATATCAATAACCTGACTGCTTGGTCTTCTACCATACTAATTTATATCAATAACCTTACTGCTTGGTCTTCTACCATACTAATTTATATCAATAACCTTACTGCTGGGTCTTCTACCATACTAATCTATATCAATAACCCGACTGCTGGGTCTTCTACCATACTAATCTATATCAATAACCTTACTGCTTGGTCTTCTACCATACTAATTTATATCAATAACCTTACTGCTGGGTCTTCTACCATACTAATCTATATCAATAACCTGACTGCTGGGTCTTCTACCATACTAATCTATATCAATAACCTGACTGCTGGGTCTTCTACCATACTAATCTATATCAATAACCTGACTGCTGGGTCTTCTACCATATGAATCTATATCAATAACCTGACTGCTTGGTCTTCTACCATACTAATTTATATCAATAACCTGACTGCTGGGTCTTCTACCATACTAATCTATATCAATAACCTGAGTGCTGGGTCTTCTACCGCGCTTCACATTCTCTTTGCTAATGATACCAATTTGATTTTATAATACAATAATTTTGACTCAGTAATAAATGAAGCCAACTCAGGAAAATGTTCTGAATGGTCCCAGATAATGTCTATCTTTAAAAATGTTAAAAATCCAACTTTATTATTTTCACTAGTAAGAATAAGAAATATTACCCCCCCAAAATGAGAGCCAGAATCTCAATTGGTGTGAATGAAACGGACCAAGTCACATCGACTAGATTCCTCAGAGCTCTAATTGATGATTTATACCAGGAAATATCACTACATTTTTCTGTAGCAAAGTGATGAAATCTATTATCAGAAAGATGAGTGTTTTGGTTCATCAGGCGTGCTTCCTAGCTCTATACTACAGCTTAATATACCCATATCTAATTTACTGTAATATTGTATGGGCCAGTACATATAGAGCATTTGGAAAGTATTCAAACATTTAATTTTTCCACATTTTTGTTACGTTACAATCTTATTCTAAAATAGATTAAACATTTTCCTCAACAATCTACACACAATAACCCATAATGACAAAGCGAAAACAGGTTTTTAGAAATGTTTGAAAAATTATTATAAATTTAAAAACTGAAATACCTTATTTACAGAAGTATTCAGACCCTTTGCTATGAGACTCGTAATTGATCTCAGGTGCTTCCTGTTTCCATTGATCATCCTGGAGATGTTTCCACAACTTAATGGGAGTCCACCTGTGGTAAACTCAATTAATTGGACATGGTTTGGTCCCACAGTTGACAGTGCATGTCAGAGCAAAAACCAAGCCATGTCGAAGGAATTGTCTGTAGAGCTCTGAAACAGGATTGTGTCGAGGTACAGATCTGGGGAAGGGTACCAAAAAATGTCTGCAGCACTGAAGGTCCCCAAGAACACAGTGGCCTCCATCATTCTTAAATGGAAGCAGTTTGGAAACACCAAGACTCTTCCTAGAGCTGACCGCCTGACCAAACTGAGCAATCGGGGGAGAATAACCCAATGGTCAATCTGACAGATCTCCAGAGTTCCTGTGTGGAGATGGGAGAACTTTTCAGAAGGACAACCATCTCTGCAGCACTCCACCAATCAGGCCTTTATGTTAGAGTGGTCAGACGGAAGCCACTCCTCAGTTAAAGGCACATGACAGCCTGCTTGAAGTTTTCCAAAAGGCACCTAAAGACACTCAGACCAGGAGAAACAATATTGTCTTGTCCATTCCACTGCTTTTAACTCCTTCAGGGGACGAACAATTTCCCTCCTCCTCAAAATCACACAGACAAACACATCATAGGAAAGAAGTTTGACAAGAAATCTAAAAATCACAATGACGACTTCCTCTCCAGAACGGTTTAATATTTGACAGAAAGGTATTTTTCCATCATGGTGCCTATACAGTGTTGTAACACCAAGGTAAACTCATCATCAACATATCTACTCTGTATTGCTGATGACCAAGCACTTACCCTGTAGGTCAGTAAGGTGACACCCTTGATTCAGACAATAATAGCTGACTGAAGACCTTGATTATTACAATGTTTCGGCAGGGCTGTATTGAAACCCTGCACCTCCAGTAGTTCTCCAGGATCCTTGGTTCAATTCTATAGATCACATACACTCAAGATGGCAGCTGAGTCCTGTGTGGTCAGGGTGGATGGTTTGGGGAGAGAGGGACATCACTGGTAGGAGCTGGGACTGTGACTGAAGCTGTACTGGAGCTAGTTATGGAACTGGGGTTAGGGCAGGGCCTGGGGTTAGGGCTGGGCCTGGGGTTAGGGCCGGGGTAAGGCCTGGGGTAAGGGCTAGCTGGGGTTAGGGCCGGGGTAAGGCCTGGACCTGGGGTTAGGGCCTGGGGTGAGGGCTGGGGTAAGGGCTAGCTGGGGTTAGGGCCGGGGTAAGGGCTAGCTGGGGTTAGGGCTGGGGTTAGGGCCGGGGTTAGGGCTGGGCCTGGGGTTAGGGCCTGGGGTTAGGGCTGGGGTTAGGGCTGGGCCTGAGGTTAGGGCCTGGGGTAAGGGCTGGGCCTGGGGTAAGGGCTGGGTCTGGGGTTAGGGTTGGGTCTGGGGTTAGGGTTGGGTCTGGGGTTAGGGTTAGGGCTGATCTCTGTGTAACCATAAGAGCCACTATTGTAGGCGCTGGTGTCGCCTCTACAGGCACCATATGTAAATGTGGGCGGAACTAACATTACTGGTGCCTGGTTATCTACTAAGGTGGGGACCACTTGGTGTTGCACTGGGAGCAGCAGTGACTGTGGATTGATCATGTCTAACAGGGGACAACTCTAAAATTGGGCCTGAAGTCAGCCTGGTGAGCTCTACTCCATTCACAGCCTGGGAGAGGGAGGAAGACACCAGTGGTTCTGAGGCTGGGGTGGAAGGTGAAGCAGCTGCTAGTTTAACCTCTGTGGAGGTGGAAGAGGGGGTGGAGGGTGAGGCAGCTGGACCCAGGTCTGCAGAGAAATCTAAAACAGCAGGCTTTAAGACTGAGGCAGCCATCACTGATACCTCTGAAGCCGTCATAGCCTCACTTGTCCCCGGGGCAGGAGCGGAGGCTTTACCCCCGGTTGAGGCTATAGGTAGGCCTTGATCAGCCAAGTCAGGTGTCCCCTCCAGTGCACCTGCAGCCTCAGCCTCTGCTGTGACCAGCTCAGCGTTCTTCTTCTCCATCTCAGCCATGCGGCGCTGCACCATCCCCGGCATCAGGTTGACATAGGTTCCCATCAGACGGTGGTTGGAGCGGATCAGCTTCCCGGCACAGCTGTCTGCACAGCGCTCCTAGAGGACGGGAGGATAAACACAGGCTGGGTGTTAAACACATCTCATTCTAAATACCGAGTCCTAGAGTATCACTGAATTCTAACAGTACAGCTCCCACTATCTTATTATTATCAATTTCTTTCAACCAATCATCAGTCATTTGTGTCAGTACAGTACAGGACAAAGACTTCCCTCCAGGCCTGAGGACAAAAACTTCCCTCCAGGCCTGAGGACAAAGACTTCCCATACCAACTGTGAAGCATGGGGGTGGAAACATCATGCTTTGGGGCTGTGATTTTCTGGATTTTTTTTCTCATTTTGTCTGTCATAGTTGAAGTGTACCTATGTTAAAAATTACAGGCCTCTCATCTTTTTAAGTGGGAGAACTTGCACAATTGGTGGCTGACTAAATACTTTTTTGCCCCACTGTATACTTAATATATATTTGTCAATGAGGTATACAATCAATCATTTCAACTTCAGTGCTTATCATGTAGTGAACCAAGGAACGAACAATACCATATATAGAGTGCATTTGGAAAGTATTCAGACCCCTTCACTTTTTCCACATTTTGTTACGTTACAGCCTTATTCTAAAATGGATTTTTTTTTCTCCTCATAAATCTACACACAATACCATCACAATACCCCATAATGACAACGCAAAGACGTTTTTAGAAATGTTTGCAAATGCTTTAAAAAATAAAAACAGAAACACCTTATTTATTATTTACATAAGGATTCAGACCCTTTGAGACATGAAATTGAGCTCCGGTGCATCCTGTTTTAATTGATCATCCTTAACTCTGGGATATGTGGGACGGTAAGCGTCCCACCTGGCCAACATCCAGTGAAAATGCAGAAATTCAAATAAATTACTATAAAAATTTAACTTTCATGAAATCACACATGCAATACACCAAATTAAAGCTATACCTGTTGTTAAGATGTTTCTACAACTTGAATGGAGTCCACCTGTGGTAAATTCAATTGATTGGACATGATTTGGAAAGGCACACACCTGTCTATATAAGGTCCCACAGTTGACAGTGCATGTCAGAGCAAAAACCAAGCCATGAGGTCGAAGGAATTGTCCGTAGAGCTCCGAGACAGAATTGTGACGAGGCACAGATCTGGCGACGGGTACCAAAAAACTGTCTGCAGCATTGAAGGTCTTCAAGAACACAGTGGTCTCCATCACTCTTAAATAGCAGAAGTTTGGAACCACCAATACTCTTCCTAGAGCTGGTTGCCCAGCCAAACTGAGCAATCGTGGGAGGAGAGCTTGGTCAGGGAGATGACCAAGAACCCGATAGTCACTCTGACAGAGCTCCAGAGTTCCTCTTTGGGAGAACCTTCCAGAAGGACAACCATCTCTGCAGCACTCAACCAATCTGGCCTTTATGGTAGAGTGGCCAGACGGAAGCCACTCAGTAAAAGGCACATGGAGTTTACCAATAGGCACCTAAACGACTCTCAGATCCTGAGAAACAATATTCTCTGGTCTGATGAAACCTTGGCTTGAATGCCAAGTGTCTTGTCTGGAGGAAACCTGGCAGCATCCCTATGGTGAAGCATGGTGGTGGCAGCATCATGCTGTGGGGGATGTTTTTCAGCAGCAGGGACTGGGAGACTAGTCGGGATCAAGGGAAAGATGAGCAGAGCAAAGTACTGAGAGATCCTTGATGAAAATCTGCTCCAGAGCGCTCAGGACCTCAGACTGGGGGCGAAGGTTCACCTTCCAACAGGACAATGATCTTAAACACAGCCAAGACAACGCAGGAGTGGCTTCGGGACAAGTCTCTGAATGTCCAGACTTGAACCCAATCAAACATCTCTGGAAAGACCTGAAAATAGCTGTTCCGCGACACTCCCCATCCAACCTGGCAGAGCTTGAGAGGATCTGCAGAGAAGATTGGGAGAAACTCCCCAAATACAGGTGTACCAAACTTGTAGCGTCTAGCAGACTCCAGGCTGTAATCTCTGTCAAAAGGTGCTTCAATAAAGTACTGAATAAAAGGTCTGAATACTTATTTAAATGTGATATTTCAGTTTTTTATTTTTAATACATTTGCACAAATTTCTAAACCTGTTTTTCCTTTGTCATATGGGGTATTGTGTGTAGATTGCAAAGAGAAAATCTATTTTAGAATAAGGCTGTAACGTAAACAAAATGTGGAAAATGTCAAGGGGTCTGAATACTTTCCGAATGCCGTGTGTGTGTGTGTGTGTGTGTGTGTGTGTGTGTGTGTGTGTGTGTGTGTGTGTCTGTGTGTGTGTGTGTATTCATTCAATAGGCTACATCGGTCAATACAAACACTTTGAATGAGGAAACGATTTTGCCCTCTCACCTAAAAACAACCATCACTACACCACTGGGTAAAGACAGAGCCAGGTCCCTGAGGAGTTGATCTACTGAGCCCCATCTCTCACCCACAGCCATGTAACGAGCCAGGCCTCACCTCGTCCATGGTGAGACTTCTGTAGTTGAAGTTACTGGTGCATCTCTGGAAACAGATCTCTGTCATACGGTTGTAGACCATCAGAAAGTCCCGTAGCTAAAAACAACCAAACATAGTGATCAACACACACAAAAAAGCCTCGTCTTGGGAGTCATCACATGGCTACATCTATAACATGTCCGTTGATGAAAAAACATGGTCACATTGAGATGAACTTACGTTTCGTATTTGTGCTTCGGGCTCCATGGTGTAACGTCCTGTCCAAATCGGCTAGTTAGCTTCACTAGCTTTGCAATGCGTTAGCGTTGAAATATCTTGCCAGCCTCTACGTTTATATTGAACTGAAAAAGACGTCTCCACACGATGTGCAATTCATGTACGAATACGTAAAAACATATAATAGTTACAATGAAGAGAACATACAACCCGAAAATAATCACGTTGATATGACAGAAAAGAGCAGCTTGACATTCAGGTTAGTGCTACTCGGTATCCCTAGGACGTACCTTCTTCTTCTTCTTCTGTGGTGTTATGCCGGTCCGCAAACAAACGTTAAAGGTGCATTCCGCCACCTACTGTATGGGTAATGAACAGAGGGAAAAAAAAATCCATTGCGGGAAAGGGGAAAAAACAAATATAATACAAAAAATAAAATACATCCTTAAACCCATCCCACTTCTTCAGTCATAGTCCAGATCACATCCCCTGTGATGAAGGAGTCCCCAATAAACGTTCAGCCACACCCACAATGCCTCTTTTCTCCTATTTCCTCTCTGCTCTGTGCAGTTTATAACCAATGCTATAAACAATACAAAAGTCCACCTTTTTTTAACATGTCAGGATCCTGTTGGCGAGGAACATTTACAGATGTCTCTAATCCAACCACCATGGTTTGTTCCAACGTTACTCCCTTCTTCCGACTCTTCTCACCACTGTCAGATAGGAGACAAGCTGGACAGCCCTTATTCTCAACGCCTCTGGATAGGAGAGGTCAGCCAGAGTCAGCCAGCCTGTCAGTCAGTCAGTCAGTCAACCAGCCACTCAGTCAACCAGCCAGCCAGTCAACCAGCCACTCAGCCTGTCAGTCAGTCAGTCAACCAGCTAGCCAGTCAACCAGCCACTCAGTCAACCAGCCAGTCAGCCAGTCAGTGTGATTGTATGGGCCAACCCCTCTCTGAGCTCTAAGCCAAGTGATCTCAGCACTTTGACGTTATTTAGTTTTAATACAACCACTAGCATAAAAAAAACTGTTTTATGCAATGAGGGTGACGCAACAGATCAGAACATTTAGCTTAAAATGTTGATAGACTAATAGTTTCTTTCATCACATCATCGTCGCAGCAATGTGCACGCTATGGACTAGGCTACATGAGGTGTGATACTAACATTATAGGACTATGGACTAGACTACATGAGGTGTGATACTAACCTGATTAAAACATATAGGACTATGGACTAGACTACATGAGGTGTGATACTAACCTTATAGGACTATGGACTAGACTACATGGGCTAGACTACATTACTTTAAGACATGAAGTTCAGTCAATATGGAAACTTTGAAAGTTTCTTCAAATGCAGTCACAAAAACCATCCAGCGCTATGATGAAACTGGCTCTGATGAGGACCGCCACAGGAAAGGAGGACCCAGAGTTACCTCTGCTGCAGAGGATAAGTTCATTATGGGACTCCCAATCACGGCTGGGTGTGATTCCGTCTGGATTCGACCCAGGGTCTGTAGTGACGCCTCTCGCTCTAAGATGCAGTGGCTTAGAACCCTGCGCCACTCGGGAGCTGAACAGATAGATGATCTCTGCATGTGGTTCCCACTGTGAAGCATGGAGGAGGTGGTGTGGAGGTGCTTTGATGGTGACACTGTGATTTATTTAGAATGCAAGGCACACTTAACCAGCATGGCAACCACAGTATTCTGCAGTGATACACCATCCCATCTGGTTTGGGCTTTGTGGGACTATAATTGTTTTTTCAACAGGACAATGACCCAACACACCTCCAGGCTGTGTAAGGGCTATTTGACCAAGAAGGAGAGCGATGGAGTGTTGCATCAGATGACCTCAACCCAATTGAGATGGTTTGGGATGAGTTGGACCGCAGACTGAAGTAAAAGTGTTCAGCATAGGAACTCCTTCAAGACTGTTGGAAAAGCATTCAGGGTGATAATGCCAAGAGCGTGCAAAGCTGTCATCAAGGCAAAGGGTGGCTACTTCGAAGAATCTAAAATATATTTTTATTTGTTTAACACTTTTTTGGTTACTACAGGATTCCATAGGTGTCATTTCATAGTCTTCACTATTATTCTACAATGTCAAATAGGTGTGTCCATACTTAACTGGGACTTTAAATGGCATTTTTTTGGATTGGATTTGTTTTTGCTGTCATTATGGGGTGTTGTGTAGACTGAAGGAACAAAAAAAACAACTTCATCCATTTTAGAACAAGGCTGCAACAAAATGTGGAAAAAGGAGTCTGAATACTTTGCGAAGGTACTAACTTCAGTTTTTAGAAAGAAAAGCTTGGGTCTACTTGGTTCACCCAGAAAAACACATCCAGGTTTAGCTTTAATGACCCCCCCCCCCCGCCCCAAAACGATAATTTCTGGTTTAAAATTCAAGAACTCCTTGATCCTGCTTTGCAGTATTCTCCAAGGCCATGAGCTAGCCAGGGTGTCTGTATAAAAACATCCAACTTCCACCTCATCTGAACACTAAGGACAACGGTCTGTTAGCCATCTATTGCTCGGTTCTCATCCATATAAAACGATGTTCCATCTAATGCAGGCGAGCCAATTCAGCCCGCTGGACTCCAGGCCACGAGTGTGGAACTAGATGCCCATTATAATGGACCTACACAGTAAATGGTGTCGCCTTTCTGGCCTGCGAACTGCTTTTGAACAAATTGTAACGCCAAATGTGGCCCGCGAGCCAAAATTGCCTACCTCTGATGTAGAGGTTGGGAAATGGCTGAATAAATGCCATCTTGGTCATACTCACTGAGCACCAAACAGAACTGAAAATGGACTCCCAGAAAAGGTTGGTTTGAAAACCAACTAATGCATCAAGACAACCAATGTTTACAGCCAATAATTCCCCTACGTTCCGTTGGAATAGAAGCTTTCAATATGTTCTGATTGGTAGATTTGAAGACCATGCTTTTGTTAGAGATTCAATTCTGAATTGACCAACAAGTATCAGGAACTGTGCCAATAGTTCTAAGGACCAGTGAGACAGTAACCATGTTTTACCCATTAAGTCAGAGATCTGCACCAGTGAAATGTCACGGCATGGTGTTCAGGGTTACTGCATTAAATGGGAAAGCAAGTCAGCTCAATTGAACATTAATTTTAAACAGCCTGTAGGGAATGGCATGCCATAACCAAAGTAGCTAGTCAATAGTATTAAAATGGGATTGTGCAAGAGATCATGTAACAGGGTGTGATTAAAGTTGGGAGGGGGTTGTGCCACTCAGAAGCTCAGGGGGTGCATGCTACATTTATATAATTTGCTGAAGGGAGCATCTGATGTTTCACCTAGTAGGGGCACGAGTCAAACGACCGTTGTTACTGGCCCAACTCTTAAACTAAGTTCTCTTGGTTAAGTATAAATGCGCCAACTATGTTTACTTGCCAGATAAGTGGCTTTTGAGATCAAAATTTAGTTAGAAGTCAATACCTGACAATGTGCTACATTTGGTATGAAATAGCACCATGTGTGCTGCCTGTAATATCACCCCCCCCAGATGGGTATGAATCTGATACCACCCTAGTAAACAATGAAACATTACAGTGGAGTTGATAAACTTGGCAGCTGGCCCAGAAGTGCAAAAATATCTTTATTACATATTCCAAAATCATGTTGTATTTTAACACGGGACATCCTGTTGGATTATTAAAACCGGAAGGTCTTCTGCACATCCTGGGTCTTGAAGGCAAAGGTTGTGTCAGTGGCTTCAGTCTGAAGACCCTCAGCCTCCTCCTGGGACAATGCAAGATGTTAGACCCACCTGATCAATTAGATTTTAAACTACAAATTGTAAATGCAATAAGATTGTTCTAGGGCTCTGTGTGAAGTGTAAAAGCAGTCAACTCAATGAATTCTCAAGCAAAAGCTAATTGGAGGAAGAGTAGCATTGCACCGAGAGGGGAGGACAATGAGGGATCAAGGACTTGACTGCTTCAACACCTTTCAGACAGTGACTACTTCCAGGTGATATTTACTGACATCAGTGAAGAACTTCTCTATGAGTGCCTGGGCAGTACGGTACACGGTGTCATTCTCATGGTTCTGCAGCATCTCAATCTTATCCAGGCCTCCCAACTCCTCAACCAGTAGACACAGCTTATCAGTCTCACCCATCTTCTCTGCTGCCTGGAACAAGAGGGGATGAGAGAACATAATGAGGTTTTACAAGGTAGCTCCTCAAACAGACTGCTTCTTCGCTGCCTGGGACAAGAGAACGAACGTAACGAGGTAGCTCCTCAGATTGCTTCTCCGCTGCCTGGGAGAGAAAGCGGGTCACCCCCTAAACTTTAAAAGTAGCAGCAATGACTAGGTATCTCACCATGAAGAGGTTGTTGATGGCATCCAATATGACGAGGATGGTCTTGGAGTCTTTGACAGTCAGTAGGTTGAGGATGGCCTCCAGGCCTCCTGATTGGACCAGTTGGATAACTTGCTCCACAGTGCCCCCGCTGGTGAAGTTAGTTATGGCCCACACCGCCTCCCGCTGAGTCTTAAAGTCCCCCTGGGAAAACACCAGATATAGGGGATTAGACTGGGGTGGTTAGTCGTGACCCACACTGCATCAGTCACTGAGATACGGGGTAAGTGCTTGTGCCCTTTACAGTAAAGTTGAGTCCATCAAATTGCCACCTGTGAGCACATCTAATGTGGAGCGAGTGGTGTTTAACTACCATTACATAGCAGTATCCTCCTGTACAAGTTCAACCCTGAGTAGATGTACAGCTAGCCAGCTTCACATTCCAGGGTTCATCAGTACTACGATGTGGCTATTGTCTCCCGCAGGTTGTAACTACACGTCCCACAAGGCTAGTCGAATGCTGAAACATCCAAACTAAAGTGAGGCTTTTAGAAGTTAGTCTATTACAGATTGTTAATGCAGCTTATGAATGGACGAACCTCCCACTCCTGTCGATACATTTTGTCTTACAAAAGTGTTAATGTTTTAAAGCCTCATGCACAGTATTTGAACTACTATTTCACAAAAAACAAATATTTTTAGTCAAATGAAAGCGATGATAAGTCTTTGAAGGGGAGGGAATCTGATTGATTTGGTCCTCAACTAATTACTCACACTTGATTCCAGGTAAGTGGAGTTGTGAAGGATTCGCTGCCATAGACATGTACCAGGCTAAAAGGTCAGCCACATTTGTATGGCCGTTTATCCCGTGTTGAACTCAGCCAGCGAACTTCTGTGAACTTAAACCTGCTTCGTAGGACACCTCTGGTCTATAAGTGCAGGCGGTAGACTAGTGGTTCCCAACCCTCTCCTCCAGGACCCCCAGCCAGCCGTTCCAGAACTAGCGCAACTGATACAACTTGTCAACTAATCATCAAGCCCTTGATTAAGGTGTTCTAGTTCAGGGCTACAAATACATTTTTTCAAATACATGACATCTGGGGGTTCCAAAGGAGAAGTTTGAAAAAGCACAGGTGAGTCGCTGCTGTATCAGTTGGCTAGTGTGCAGGTGTAGTGAGGTGTCACCAACGTTGCGTAGCAGGTCAATAAGCGGGGGCAGCAGGCCGCAGGTGAGCAGTTGTTGTATCTGTTGAGCGGGACCAGCAGCGATGTTAGATACAGCCCAGGTTGCCTCCTTCTGAACACTGGGTTTGCTGTGTCTCATTAAACTAGGCAGGACAGACAGCACCCCTGCGTCGATGGCCACCTGACAGGAATACAATTATTAAAGTAACAAAGTTCAAATCAAGCTCACAGGTAGTTCAGTATCCTCTCGCCACCCGGTCAAAATAATGTATCCTAATGAACTACAATACAAATGGACAAAGCTTTGTAATCATAGTGTAGTAGCCAGTTAAATGGAATGACATTCTCATCAAGGGAATATTCGTTAACTGCTAAAGCTTACAGGCAACCATAAAGCCACTGGCTAAGTGCCATGAAATGTGTTTTTACAGGGTCAGCCAGAGTACAGCACCCTGGAACAGGTTTGTGTGAAGTGCATTGGTCAAGGTCACAGACAAAACCGGTTCCAAGAGCAGAGGAGATGAACAGCAACTACAGGTCAAACACTAACTGCTAAATTGTATCAGTCCATAGTTAGTCACCTGAGTCTGGATGTCTGAGCCACTCACTATGTTCCCTATGGAGCGCAGAGCTGGGGTCTGGAGAGGGAGAGAGAGAGAAGCTGGAGTTAGTTTAGAACACCACAGGCCTTCAGCTGTGGTGTTTAGAGTGGCCACAGCGAGCCCTGCGTCAGTCCCACCCCCCACAGCGAGCCCTGCGTCAGTCCCACCCCCCACAGCGAGCCCTGCGTCAGTCCCTCTGACAGTAAAGGACTAGTCTTTTAAAGACAACCAGAACTTTATTTACCACCACAGTGAGCGCCTCAAAGCCCATGAGGGACACCAGACGGGGGACAATACCAGTCTGGACCACAATATCGATACGGTCGTTGGCACCATCAGTCAGGTAGGACACGGCCCAGCATGCATCACTCAAGATATCCTGATCACTCAGGTGGAGGAGCTGAATCAGAGAAGGCAGCACCTGGGGGAGGAAGTGTACACTTCTAGATGAATAGGTAGAGAACTGAGTGCAACATAGTGTGTGTTTGTGGAGGTTACCTGTTGGACAGCAGATAGGGGAGGGAAGGGGTTCTTGTTCCTACAGAGGTTAGACAGGGTCCATGTCAAGTTACGAAGGTACCCCACCTGGAGAGGAGAGATGAATTGTAACCAGTTCAGGAAACTGAAGATGGGGGACATATTCTATAATTTAGGGTAGGAACAGAATGAATAAGTCAGTAATGTAACAGAACGTGGAATAAGGGGTCTGACTACTTTCAATACAATATTTCCGCAGGCCTAATTCAGCACTGGGCATCTTATGACATGCATTAAAGCCAAGCCTCCTCCACCCTCACCTGCATCTTAAACCCTACTCGTCTGGCCAAAGCATGAACTCTTTTATTTTACTAGGCAAGTCAGTTAATAAATTCTTATTTTCAATGACAGTAAATAGCTTGCCCACTCCATAGAAAAGCTGCATGAGCCACACTAATTGTGAAATCTTAAAGTTTGATTCAGAAGAGGTTAAGAATTGTATTTTACGGGTCAGAACAGAAGGAAAACAAGTTAAGGAACAGAATGTAAAATTGGTTCAAACATGGCAGGTGACAAAGCTGCCAAACCATAACGTTAAGGACCCTACAGGTGTACGGGAACTTACAGGTGTGTCTGGGGTGATCCTAGACAGCAGAGCAGGGATCACGTTACATTCTATCAGAGTATCTCGATACGCCGGTCCATCACCTGAAAACAGGAAACAGTCTTAACATGTAGGCTTTTGTTCAAGCCCAGTGGCCCTCATGTTTCCTGGGCTCGGTGTTACCTGCTATGTTGCCCAGGGCCCAGACAGCCTGCTCACTGATGTGCAACATGGGGGATGCCAGCAGAGATATGAAAGCTGGGACTGCACCATGCTCTACCACCTGTAGAGGGAGACATTACACCAGTCAACTACAGCCAGGCCAAGCAAAGGCTACATCACATGGGACAAATACAACAGGTGTAGTAAATGTTTACTTACAATGCAGTTTAAAAGGCTGGCACCACTTGTGCTCTCCACACCATCGGTTTCTGATCAGTGCAGCAGTTTGGAAAGTTTTTTATATATACACACACGAAACGTGACCGAGTTATTTCATAAGGAAATCAATTGGAAAGGTATTACGCCCTATTCTATGGGTTTCACATGATTGGACAGGGGCCCAGCCAATCAGAGTGTCTCCCACAAAAGCACTTTACCTAGATAATACTCAGTTTCATCTGTCGGGGTGGCTGTCTCAGACTTTCCCCCAGGTGAAGCAGTCCTGGGCTACCACGTTTACATGTGGTCTGCCATTGTGAAGCCGGTTGGACATACTACCAAACTCTCTAAAATGACATTGAGTGGCTTATGGTAGAGAAATTAATCTTCAATTCTCTGGCAACAGTTCTGGTTGACATTCCTGTCGTCATCATGCCAATTGTACTCACCTCAACTTGAGACATCTGTGGCATTGTGTTGTGACAAACGGCACATTTTACAGTGACCTTTTATTGTCCCCAGCACAAGGCGCACCTGTGTAATGATCATGCTGATTAAACCGCTACTTGATAAAACCATCCACCTGACAGGTGTGGCATATCTTGCCAAAGGAGGAATGCTCACTAACAGATGTTAACAACTTTGTGCACAAAATTTGAGAAATAAGCTTGGAAGACTTCTAGGATCTTTTATTTCAGCTCATGAAACATGGGACCAACACTTTACATGTTGCGTTTATATTTTTTGTTCAGTCTAGTACGCTTTCACCACCGAGAGGGACTCACCAGGTTAGCCGAGCGACTCGTGTACCTGAAGCAATGGAGAAAGCCCAGGACTGTGTGTGCACGCACCTGTTGTGTGTGCCAGGAGGTCCCCGAGGCGATGTTGGTTAGAGCCCAGGCGGCTTCAAACTGCAGACTGGGGTCATCATCCCTTCCTAGGAACTCAACAAATCTGGATAGCAGCCCTGCCTCCACAATCTCCTTTAGAGGGGGGTTACACTCACGGGACAGCAGCTTCCTACGGGGGGGGGGGGATGAGTTACCCCTTGTCCCTGCAGGTCTCGTCAACCTAGTCCTGTAATTAATGCATTCAGTGGTGCGACCGACTAGGTATCCCTCTTCCCCCACAGCCATTGACTGTTTCTAATACAATGTTAACGTTGCAGTGTTCTCTTGCCAGTGGACATGACCTTACCCCCATCTTCAAACCATTTGACTGACTGGTCTAAATAGAGATGCACAGCAAAGACTTATCAAAACAGTTGTGAGAAATGAGACCGCTGCCAAAGTGTCCACCAGAAGAGGTCATGCAGGTCAGTTGGTAAGGGCTGCTAGTAACACCAAAGTCAGGGTCAATTACCTAAGGAACCAACTCAATGCTGGACCTTACCTGGCAGCCTGACATCCTCTGGTCTGTCTCTCCTTGCAGTCACTGTTCACATGACCAACAACCTCCTCGATGGTAATCACAGTCACCTGGAGACAAAGCATGACAACCATACTATTCTACAGAAATAGCCCTGCAGAGGTGGGGTCATTTCCTTTTAAATAATAATTCAGGGTCAATTTCAATTCAGTAAACTGACATCCAAATAAAGAATCCCCACAATACTCTGACATGTGGTATAGGAATTTGAGGTTACTTCCTGAATTGAAATTGATCAACCTTGACCAGATCTGCTTCCCAAATGGCACCCTAGTCTCTACTATAGTGGACTTTTAACCAGGGTCCATAGAGGTTAAAGTTGTAAACCATGTACAGAAGGGTGTTATTTGGGATGCTGTTTCACCTTTGATAAGCCAACAACATCCTGAAAGTCAGTCACCTGGAGGTGCCAAGACAACTTATATTTTAAACTGGGTGGTTCGAGCCCTGAATGCTGATTGGCTGAAAGCCATTGTATATCAGACCATATAAAATGGGCATGACAACATGTATTTTTACTGCTTTAATTATGTTGGTAACCAGTTTAATACCAAGGCACCTCAGGGGTTGGTGGTATATGGCCAATATACCACAGCGAAGGGCTGTGTCCAGGCACTCCCTGTAAAATCCCTTAGCCATGGTTTGATTGTAGGCCACAAATATGACTGTTAACTAGTGATTACTTTAAGGTACAGTTTGCCATCAAGCCATGAATTAGATTCCTCAGACGTTTCAGCACGTGCACAAACACCATTCAAGTCATAGGTCAATTTTAACATTTCACACAATGTCCAAAAATGTTCAAATCCTCTAATACCAATCCCGTCACTTGAAAGGGTTTGGTACTCCACTTGTTGATAAAACGTTAAATGTGGAGACAAATTATGGATAGCTGGGGTCACACTTTGTCCATAGACTTCACAGCCTAGGTAAAATGAATACAGTCATTGTAATTTGGGAGAACAATCCCTTTACTGTAACAACTCATCAAATATGTACCTCGTGGTTGTCGGTGTTCAACTCCGGTGACTGGACGGCATCCTCCGGTAGAGTGGTAATGTTCCTCCTCTTGAGGAAGTTTTCGTTCTTCGCGGCTTTACGCAGCTCTACGCACTCCGCGATCCGCCGCTCACGGAGCTTCTACAGACAAGAAGACATCGATATCAGGCTACAATCAGGCTTTTTTTTTTTTTTAACTCGTCAAATTCTGGGGAAATCGTTACGATTGAAGGCTATACGTGCTGTCATCCTGTAATGGAGTTGGAGGGGGGAAACGATCCAAAACCGAAATGTGGAAAAAAAGAAGGCAGAACAAAAGGGAAGGACCTTCAACTAACTCGACAGTATGGAGAATCAAAGTCTAGGCTACGGAGCAGACTTACCGACGGCTCTTTTCCCTTGTTCTTGAACTTGTTCAGACGGTCATCAGTAGCACTCGTGGTGGGCATGTTGACCGTTGGGTTAGTTTAGACGAATAAAGTTCTCTCTTTGCAACCCAACAGCCGAATGCCTCCTGTAGGGTTGTCAGGAGTTTAAATACATCTTCAGAAGGATGACAGGTGCATCTCCATACTGGTGATTTAGAGTGACGCTCCTCCTAATTCTTTCCCCGGTTAATCCAATGGTGCGCTTGATTGAGTTCGCCTGTGGCACCGGGAGTTCGCCTGTGGCACCGGTGGGCAAAGATCCCGCTTGAAAACCAATGGAATGCCCCATTAGTGCACAACCCGGTCCATATCAAACACATACATTGTGTGAAACGGTGTCTTTTTCTTATATTTACAAACTCAATACTCTGTTTTAAATCTTTCATAAACCTACTCTATATTACTAGTCAAACGCAGTGTTAAAGGTCCAGTACAGTCAAAATGCTGTTTTACCTGTGTTTTGCATCATATTGTACAACAGTTGATGAAACGAATGCTGTAAAAGTGTGACCAGTTTTGATCTGTGTTATGTTCTGATACATTGCCTTCAGAAAGTATTCACACCCCTTTTTCCACATTTTATAGCTTGAATTAAACAATTAGATTTTGTGTCACTGATCTACACACAAAGTTATTATTCAAAAAAAAAAATGTATTCATAAAAAACGTAACACTGAACTGTCTTGAGTCAATAAGTATTCAAACCCTTTGTTATGGCAAGCCTAAATAAATTCAGGAGTAAAAACGAGCTCAACAAATCGCATAAGAAATTGAATGTGTGGGGTGCAGACGTTGAATATCCCTTTGAGCATGGTGAAGTTAATAATTAGGCTTTGGGTGGTGTATGAATACACCCAGTCACTACAAAGATACAGGCGACCTTCCTAACGAAGTAGCCGGAGAGGAAGGAAACTGCTAAGGGAGGCCAATGGTGATTTGTGACTCGTTTCAGGAATATATGTCGCGCAACACTACTTTACAGGAGAGACATTTGAATGTAAACATGCCTTTTTTGGCAGAAATGTCTTCCGGAACATGTGAACTTTCATGTGCCTTAATATCAAACGTGTATGCCATATGTAAATACTAATACAGTTGTTAAATTACGAGCCTAGTTGGTTTAACCACAGAAAAATACAGTAACCTTCCTGCTAGCCATGATTGGCTGAGATAATGAGTGGGTTGGACATGCCAAGAGATGAGTTTGGATTGGTCTGCCATGTAGCACTGTCTGTAATATGAGCTGGTCAGTATGTGTAGGTAATCCTTTCTAACACAGCTGTTTTGAGCAGAATTGCATAAGTGTTGTTCTCTGTACTTTCTGGAGGATCGAGTTTTGAAATCAGTGGAATGCCCTTATGAAGCAGAGTATGATAGCTAAAGAGATGGGGAAAATTCAGACTTTTGATTGTAAATGCGGAGGGAGTCAAAAAGAGAACACAGGAGGCTGTTGTATAAAACACCTGTCTCCGGATTACATCTTCAAACTAAGGGCAACCATGGCATCTGTGACAGAGAGAGAAGCGTTCATCCATGTATACAGTTAAGAGAGTCTAGCGTACTCTATTTTCAAATATTATAAGTTTCTAATTATGTCAGAAAGTCGGTACCCCCTGTATATAGCCTCCACATTGACTCTGTATTGGTACCCCCTGTATATAGCCTCCACATTGACTCTGTACCGGTACCCCCTGTATATAGCCTCCACATTGACTCTGTACCGGTACCCCCTGTATATAGCCTCCACATTGACTCTGTACCGGTACCCCCTGTATATAGCCTCCACATTGACTCTGTACCGTAATACCCTGTATATAGCCTCCACATTGACTCTGTACCGTAATACCCTGTATATAGCCTCCACATTGACTCTGTACCGTAATACCCTGTATATTGCCTCCACATTGACTCTGTACTGGTACCCCCTGTTTATAGCCTCCACATTGACTCTGTACCGGTACCCCCTGTATATAGCCTCCACATTGACTCTGTACCGTAATACCCTGTATATAGCCTTCACATTGACTCTGTACCGTAATACCCTATATATAGCCTCCACATTGACTCTGTACCGGTACCCCCTGTATATTGCCTCCACATTGACTCTGTACCGTAATACCCTGTATATTGCCTCCACATTGACTCTGTACCGTAATACCTGTATATTGCCTCCACATTGACTCTGTACTGGTACCCCCTGTATATAGCCTCCACATTGTTATTTTATTGTGTTATTTTTAATTTAATTTTTAACTTGAGTTTATTTAGTAAATATTTTCTTAACTCTATTTATTGTACTGCATTTTTGGTTAAGGGCTTGTAAATCAGCATTTCACAGTAAGGTCTACCTACACCTGTTGTATTCGGCTCACGTGACAAAATTGGATTTAATTCGATTTGAAATGTGCTTTTGCTAAAGTGTTACATTTAGCTTCAAAATATTGCAAATGATCTACCTTTTTTTTATACATTAGACTTGATTGTCATGGTATTGGAACAATGTTATTTGAGAAAAAAATCAGACACCTCTGATCCTGCTCTCGTTACTGCGTGCCATACTGCCTTTATCCAGCAGGGGTAGCTCTTCTACTATATATACTGCAGATGGACACATGCTTATCCATATAAACTTTTAAGAAACCTTCATTGTTTATGTCCTATAAATAAATAATATTAGTATTAATGTTATTATGTGCCATATTAGACTAATCTTTCATGAGTTAATAGCAATGTGACTAACAATAACACCTGAAACAATAATTCATTACATTAGATCAAAAAAACAACTATTGTTTCAACCTCTGCTCCGCATAACACAGGCAAACCTGAAGTTGGCAATGTAATTCAACCTATTCTTGGAGCCTAGTGTTTAAAAAAAAAATATATATATATAATTTCTGAAGATCCTGTATATGGTAACTGCAGTTACCAAGAAAGTTCACCAAAGACTCCGCTTGTGTGTGTCTCCAGACAGTAAATCTAACAAGTGAAAAAGAAACCTTCCTGTGTCATGTATCAGTTTGTTTGACCATTGTTACTCTCAAACCTAGTGTGTGTATGTATGAAGTAATCAATTCAAATAACTTTTATTTCCTGAGACGGAACTTCATTCATGGTCAAAACACATAGCAACACATAACAACGTAGAACATGAAACATTCTGAAGGAAGTGTTCTGTGCTCTCAGCAGAAGTGAACTGTGATGACCCTTCTGCCACAGCACCCTCTCTCTTGACCTGGGTTTGGACCCGAACCCTGTTTCGTCACAGTCGTAGACGGGCTCGTGGCATTGCTCCACAGACCTTGGCCTTCTCCAAATGGTCTGGAATTCTAGTGTTCAGTTCAGGGTGGCAAATTCTGAAATTGGACTACCAGTTATCGCTCAACCTCCTCTCCAGATTTACAATGATCGGTCAACAACTTATTTTGATGATGGCTAGAGCCGAGAGCTTGACCATAGTCCGGCTCAAAGGGACAAGCTGGCGATACTCTTCCGGGGTGATGGCCAGGTTGGAGTGAGGGGAATTGGGATATTTCCTCTTTCTATAATCTTGGAGAGTGGTGTGTGGCATCCCTAACTCTCGGGCCACCTCAACTACGCTCCTCCCCACCGCCAGCTCCTCAAGGACAGCATCAGTCTGCTCAGGTATGTAGCGGTGCCATTTCCTGGGCTCTTGATTACCCTTACCATCCATTTCCTGGGCTCTTGATTACCCTGTCCAGCTGTTTCCTGGGCTCTTGATTACCCTGTCCAGCTGTTTCCTGGGCTCTTGATTACCCTTTCCAGCCATTTCCTGGACTCTTGATTACCCTGTCCAGCCGTTTCCTGGGCTCTTGATTACCCTGTCCAGCCGTTTCCTGGGCTCTTGATTACCCTTACCATCCATTTCCTGGGCTCTTGATTACCCTGTCCAGCTGTTTCCTGGGCTCTTGATTACCCTTTCCAGCCATTTCCTGGACTCTTGATTACCCTGTCCAGCCGTTTCCTGGGCTCTTGATTACCCTGTCCAGCCGTTTCCTGGGCTCTTGATTACCCTGTCCAGCTGTTTCCTGGGCTCTTGATTACCCTTTCCAGCCATTTCCTGGACTCTTGATTACCCTGTCCAGCCATTTCCTGGGCTCTTGATTACCCTGTCCAGCCGTTTCCTGAGCTCTTGATTACCCTTTCCAGCCGTTTCCTGGGCTCTTGATTACCCTTTCCAGCCATTTCCTGGACTCTTGATTACCCTGTCCAGCCGTTTCCTGGGCTCTTGATTACCCTGTCCAGCTGTTTCCTGGGCTCTTGATGACCCTTTCCAGCTATTTCATGGCACGGAGCCTGCAGTGAGGGTCTCCAGTTCGGAGCCTCCAGCAACGGTCCCCATCCCGGGTCCTCCAGCAACGGTCCTCCAGCAACGGTCCTCCAGCGATGGTCCCCATCCTGGGGCCTGCTACGAGGGTCCCCAGTCCTGGGCCTGCTACGAGGGTCCCCAGTCCTGGGTCTGCTACGAGGGTCCCCAGTCCTGGGCCTGCTATGAGGGTCCCCAGCCCAGGGCCTGCTATGAGGGTCCCCAGTCCGGGGCCTGCTACGAGGGTCCCCAGTCCGGGGCCTGCTACGAGGGTCCCCAGTCCTGGGCCTGCTACGAGGGTCCCCAGTCCTGGGTCTGCAGCGATGGTCCCCATCCCGGGGCCTGCTACGAGGGTCCCCAGGCCTGGGCCTGCTACGAGGGTCCCCAGTCCTGGGCCTGCTACGAGGGTCCCCATCCCGGGGCCTGCTACGAGGGTCCCCAGTCCTGGGCCTGCAGCGGGGGTCCCCAGTCCTGGGCCTGCAGCGAGGGTCCTCATCCCGGGGCCTGCTACGAGGGTCCCCAGTCCTGGGCCTGCAGCGAGGGTCCCCAGTCCTGGGCCTGCTACGAGGGTTCCCAGTCCGGGGCCTGCTACGAGGATCCCCAGTCCTGGGCCTGCAGTGAGAGTCCCCAGTCCTGGGCCTGCACGAGGGTCCCCAGTCCTGGGCCTGCAGCGATGGTCCCCATCCCGGGCCTGCTACGAGGGTCCCCAGTCCTGGGCCTGCTGCGATGGTCCCCATCCCGGGGCCTGCTACGAGGGTCCCCAGTCCTGGGCCTGCAGCGAGGGTCCCCAGTCCTGGGCCTGCTACGAGGGTTCCCAGTCCGGGGCCTGCTACGAGGATCCCCAGTCCTGGGCCTGCAGTGAGAGTCCCCAGTCCTGGGCCTGCAGCGAGGGTCCCCAGTCCTGGGCCTGCAGCGATGGTCCCCATCCCGGGCCTGCTACGAGGGTCCCCAGTCCTGGGCCTCCAGCGATGGTCCCCATCCCGGGGCCTGCTACGAGGGTCCCCAGTCCTGGGCCTGCTACGAGGGTCCCCAGTCCTGGGCCTGCAGCGAGGGTCCCCAGTCCTGGGCCTGCAGCGAGGGTCCCCAGTCCTGGGCCTGCATCGAGGGTCCCCAGTCTTGGGCCTGCAGCGATGGTCCCCATCCCGGGCCTGCTACGAGGGTCCCCAGTCCTGGGCCTGCTACGAGGGTCCCCAGTCCTGGGCCTGCAGCGAGGGTCCCCAGTCCGGGGCCTGCAGTGAGGGTCCCCAGTCCAGAGGCACCACCAAAGTGGGGGGAGCCAGAGGTGGAGAAGGGGCCTGCGTCCCGCACCGGAGCCGCCACCGAAATAGAGGCCCACCCGGACCCTCCCCTATAGAGTCAGGTTTTGCGGCCGGAGTCTGCACCTTTGGGGTGGGGGGTACTGTCACGCCTTGGCCATAGAGAGGCTTTTATTCTCTATTTTGGTTAGGCCAGGGTGTGACTAGGGTGGGCATTCTAGTTTATTTATTTCAATGTTTTCTGTTTCTATGTTTTGGCCGGGTATGGTTCTCAATCAACTTTGTCTTTGATTGGGAATCATACTTAGGTAGCCTGTTTTTCCACCTTAGTTGTGGGTAGTGGCCTGTATAGTGTTAGTGGCCTGTATAGTGTGTTAGTGGCCTGTATAGCCCTAATCAGCGTCACGTCGTTTTTGGTTGTTTCTTGTTTTTGTTGGCGACATTCATAATAAAAAGAAATGTACGCTAACCACGCTGCACCTTGGTCCTGTCATTAACCTGACCACGTTTGTGACAACCCCATAATATTGATAACCCCTGAGATGAAACTCCTCCCAGTCAGTAGAAAGGCCTATTTTATTTTACCAGGCAAGTCAGTTAGGAACAAATTGTTATTTTCAATGACGGCCTAGGAACAGTGGGTTAACATATTTGTACCTTGTCAGCTCGGGGATCTGAACTTGCAACCTTCCGGTTACTAGTCCAACGCTGTAGCCACTAGGCTACCCTGCCACCCCTTAGTGCACTGTTGGAGCTAGAAATGCAAGCATTTCACTACATCCGCAATAACATCTGCTAATGAATGTGACAAATACGATTTGATTTGAATAGGATAAAAAACAAATCTGGAGGTATTTTATTTTTGGGCTCTAAGATACACGTAACACTGAGTGCAGTGAGCACATGTTAGTGATTCACACAGGGCCCAGAGCATAGTGATTCACACAGGGCCCAGAGCATAGTGATTCACACAGGGCCCAAAGCATAGTGATTCACACAGGGCCCAGAGCATAGTGATTCACACAGGGTCCAGAGCATAGTGTTTCACACAGGGTTCAGAGCATAGTGATTCACACAGGGCCCAGAGCATAGTGATTCACAGAGGTCCCAGAGCAAAGTGATTCACACAGGGTCCAGAGCATAGTGATTCACACAGGGCCCAGAGCATAGTGATTCACAGTGGTCCCAGAGCATAGTGATTCACAAAGGGCTCAAAGCATAGTGATTCACACAGGCTCCAGAGCATAGTGTTTCACACAGGGTTCAGAGCATAGTGATTCACACAGGGCCCAGAGCATAGTGATTCACAGAGGTCCCAGAGCATAGTGTTTCACACAGGGTTCAGAGCATAGTGATTCACAAATGGCCCAAAGCATAGTGATTTACACATGGCCTAGAGCATAGTGATTCACAGAGGTCCCAGAGCAAAGTGATTCACACATGGACCGACTCTCTTCTCTGTATACATCAATGAGGTCGCTCTTGCTGCTGGTGAGTCTCTGATCCACCTCTACGCAGACGACACCATTCTGTATACTTCTGGCCCTTCTTTGGACACTGTGTTAACAACCCTCCAGGCAAGCTTCAATGCCATACAACTCTCCTTCCGTGGCCTCCAATTGCTCTTAAATACAAGTAACACTAAATGCATGCTCTTCAACCGATCGCTACCTGTACCTACCCGCCTGTCCAACATTACTACTCTGGACGGCTCTGACTTAGAATACGTGGACAACTACAAATACTTAGGTGTCTGGTTAGACTGTAAACTCTCCTTCCAGACCCATATCAAACATCTCCAATCCAAAGTTAAATCTAGAATTGGCTTCCTATTTCGCAACAAAGCATCCTTCACCCATGCTGCCAAACATACCCTTGTAAAACTGACCATCCTACCAATCCTCGACTTTGGCGATGTCATTTACAAAATAGCCTCCAATACCCTACTCAACAAATTGGATGCAGTCTATCACAGTGCAATCCGTTTTGTCACCAAAGCCCCATATACTACCCACCATTGCGACCTGTGCGCTCTCGTTGGCTGGCCCTCGCTTCATACTTGCCGCCAAACCCACTGGCTCCATGTCATCTACAAGACCCTGCTAGGTAAAGTCCCCCCTTATCTCAGCTCGCTGGTCACCATTGCATCTCCCACCTGTAGCACACGCTCCAGCAGGTATATCTCTCTAGTCACCCCCAAAACCAATTATTTCTTTGGCCGCCTCTCCTTCCAGTTCTCTGCTGCCAATGACTGGAACGAACTACAAAAATCTCTGAAACTGGAAACACTTATCTCCCTCACTAGCTTTAAGCACCAACTGTCAGAGCAGCTCACAGATTACTGCACCTGTACATAGTCCACCTATAATTTAGCCCAAACAACTACCTCTTTCCCTACTGTATTTAATTAATTTATTTATTTTGCTCCTTTGCACCCCATTATTTTTATTTCTACTTTGCACATTCTCCCATTGCAAATCTACCATTCCAGTGTTTTACTTGCTATATTGTATTTACTTTGCCACCATGGCCTTTTTGCCTTTACCTCCCTTATCTCACCTCATTTGCTCACATCGTATATAGACTTGTTTATACTGTATTATTGACTGTATGTTTGTTTTACTCCATGTGTAACTCTGTGTCGTTGTATGTGTCGAACTGCTTTCCTTTATCTTGGCCAGGTCGCAATTGTAAATGAGAACTTGTTCTCAACCTGCCTACCTGGTTAAATAAAGGTGAAATACATAAATAAATAAATGGATCGGAGCATAGTGATTCACACAAGGCCCAGAGTGATAGAATTGTTCTGTATCCATATGGCCGAGAGGTTATCCTGCTCAGGGGTGGCCATCTGGCCATCTTGGGATGTTGTAAGTTTTAGTGATTGTAGTGGACTGTAAGCTACTTGTATTAAAGGAGCCGTAATGGCAGCCGGTCACAGTGATTGTAGTGGACTGTAAGCTACTTGTATTAAAGGAGCCGTAATGGCAGCCGGTCACAGTGATTGTAGTGGACTGTAAGCTACTTGTATTAGAGGAGCC